>NC_143587.1:19856431-20456431 GCF_048544385.1 Mastigoproctus giganteus
ACTTGGACCTCATGCAATCTAAAACATTTAAATCATATGATGAAACAATCAATTTGATGATAAAATCATGTTTTGCAATAAAAAAAAAAAAAAAATTAAAAGTCACACTGCACAGGAATACAGTAAATACATATAAATACGAACAAAAAAGCACTATTTTGGTATAACTTTTCAAAATGCAAAGAGGCTTTATGCTGTTACTCTGCTTGGGGCCTCACATAAGCTGATAGAGGATATTTCATGTCTACTGAGGTTTCTGTTTCTGGTATTCCATAATTTTACCATCTTGATTTGAGCAGAGCCTCTGTTATATAAAATAACACACAATTTACACGTGTTATATTTTAAATTTCATTATAGAAAATATGAGAGACTATTTGGTGTATTTCCTGAATTTTTATATGCTGGTTTGCTATTTCTTAACTCACTGATACGTGCTTAGTAAGCTCCCTTCCATTCATTGTCAAAACTTTCATGAGTTATTGCAATCACATGTGAGAATAATTGTGAATGAAAAGTAAATTAGCACACTTTTTATAACTAAATAGTTAACATGGGTTACTGAACTAAATTATTAATTAAAATAAAGTAAGAACACAATTTACAACAAGCTCTTTATTTCACAATCATAATTTTAAAAAGAAATCAGTTACAACACTCTAGTATTGCACCAATATACATGTAGTCACCTTTGCTTTAAAAATGGAATAAAAGTTAACATCATTTTATGTGAGCATGACCACAAAATATATAACTCAAACTGATTTTACTTTGACTAACAAATTCATATTCCTACAGCAGATATCATTTACAGTTTTAGACAAGCTGACTAGTAATGAACAACTGAGTTTTACACATCAGTTAATTATTTCAACTTTACAACAGAGCTATGATTATTAACAAGAGATTCCAGATGATGACATAAATGCTGATTTTCTTTTTTGGATTACCAAGAGGGCAATTTTAATAAAATCTCGTCATATTTTGTACAATGACTTTTTGCATAATAAATAAAGTTGGTAGTTTATTGTGATATTATCTGGACTGAAATCTTGCTATAAACAGGAGGGCAAGACAGATATGTACAACCAAAAAATGTAAAATCAGTAACTACCAGGCTGCTTTAAATAATAAGAATAATATTAATTTAAGCACTAACTATAACATCAACCGGTACAATACAGATGATAATTATTCGTATACCTTATTTAAACAACTTTACTGCTGAAATTCATCAAATAATGTTGAAATATCTTACATTCAACCCACAAAAATACAAAACATTAATGCTATGAAATGTCTATTTAAAATAACATTAAAAAACACTTTGGGCACAAAACAAGACTTATTTGGATATATATATATATTTTTTTTTTTTTTGAATAATGATTAAAACAATTCAGCTATTTTGGAAACTTCATTAACTCTAAGGGAGAAAAATACTCAGAATTTAAGAAAAATTTACAATAATAAATTAAATTTTGAACAGACACAGCAAATGCATGTAAAATAAGAATTTACAGCAGTTATATAAAACCAATTATCACCATGGAAAGAAATACAAAATGAGAATGGAAAAAGCTGAAAGGAGATAACTGAGACTTCCAAAACAGGTACTCATAAGGAATTAAAAATAAACAGAACTGCAAATAATATAGACAATACAGACAGAGATGAAAAAAACATATAGAAAATAATTGCTAAACACAACATGGTAATGAAATACAGGCCAAGGAGGCTACCAAGAAGGAGGTGGGAAGAAAAAACAGCTTGAAATACAAGTAACAATGCAAGTAGTAAGTTGAAATGATGCCCTTTACAACTACTATCATAGTTTTTCCTTTAAGAGTTGTCTATGGTGTTTTTACACCAATATAATATAGACAATGCTTAATCTATAAAGTCAAAAGGGAAGAGGAAGAACTTGTTTATTTAAAATTGTATCCTTTTTAATGCTGAATAAATTTTTATTGAACAAAACAGAAGAACATATACAGAAAGCTACATTTTACTTTCCAGCATACCGACGTCTGAATATACATGTCAAAGATAATGATATACGCTTACAACTTTGCCATGGATTTCAGAGTGTTTGTGGCTGATTTGAAATCAGTGGCTAACAGAAAATTGGTGCAGGAAAGAAAAATACACTTGAGCAGTTTATTCTGGTTGTTTTGGTGAGATTTAAAAAGTAGAAAGTGCTAATTACTAGAGACTCTTCTTAAAATCAAGACAAAGGAAAATTATGAATTACCAAAACAGTGAATTTGAAACACTGAAATTGGTAGCAATCAATGTCAAGACTATTTCATTGAATTAATAGGCGCCTCCGTTATTGTTTGCTGTTATTTGGTTTTTAGGAGCATTAGTAACTAAGGCCATATTGCTCCGGGATATGCGGTGGTTATTCCCTGACCTTTCCGCATCCTCCATATTTGGTGGTGACGAGCTTGAACCCCGGTCTAATCAAGAAGCATGTGCTACACACTTCTTGATTAGACCAGGGTTCGAGCCCATCGCCACCAAATACGGAGGATGTGGAAAGGTCAGGGAATGACTACCGCATATCCCGGAGCAATATGGCCTTAGTTGCTAATGCTCCTAAAAAAAAAAAAAAATCACTGAATTAATAAAAAAAAAAAAAAAAAAAAAACCCTGTATATAAGAACTTGGAAAAAGGAATTCACTTTGATTAACCACTGTTTTTTAAGTTCCATAAATGATCATAATGTTTAATGATTATTCAGAGTTCACTGCTTTTTTTTTTTTTTTGCTATTTTAAATTTCCTTTTAAACATAAATATAAAATAAATTTGACATTGATCTCTGTTAATTTCAGCATTTCAGATTCCTTTTCTGGTATTCCATAATTTTACCATCTTGATTTGAGCAGAGCCTCTGCAGCAGTTGACATGTGTTATATTTTAAATTTCATTATACAAAGTATGAGAGACTATTTAGTGTATTTCCTGAATTTTTATATGCTGGTTTGCTATTTCTTAACCCACTGATACCTCCTTGGGTGTAAAAATAATATAACAACTACTTCCCCCCCCCCACACCCATTTTTGTGCTCTGAAAAAACCACTCACAAACATTTTGGCTTGGTTTTTCTACTAAATATGAGAAATTTCAGTTGAATAGGGTTAAGATAACCCCTACATGTCAATGAATTATCACAAGTGCCACTGAGTTAAAAGAGAGCGATTATGGCTATAAATATGTCAAAATGGGTAATACAATTATCAAGTTTGCACACTGTATTTACAAACTGCATATACTCTGACAATTAATGTCTTCTGTGCAGGTAGAAAACATTACTATTTCTGTCTGAGACCAACCAACCTGATACTGGTGAAATGTTTTCACATATTATTTAAATGCTTTCATTATCTTAAGTTTGAAAATAAAAATTTACAAAAAATGTAACTATTCAAAATTAAGAAATTTTTGCACAATTTACATAATAATGTAGCCCCATTTTAAACATAAAATCTTATTTATATTTTGTAAGCATTTGGTATAGGATAACCAAGACAGTAACAAAAAAACACGTCCCAATGTGCGTGGTGTGTGCATGCGTAAAGATGATTCAGGCACTAGAGTGAATATTCAGAATTAGAATATTACTGGCTTAAAGCAGAGGTATATAGTCAGAAGCTCTCAATTTATACAGACTTCTTCTGAGTGGAAAAAATTTAAAACACATTAAAAAGTATTACAGAAAATGTTTCTTTAAGTAATAAACATACTGTCCTAGATTCATCATGAGTTTTGGAATAATAGGTATTTTCAATCAAATTGGGTTTTCAATATATATATAGGCAGCTGCCTATTTATGCTGTTCCAACATACATTGTTTTATTTAAAACTGCAAAACTTTTGCTTCCTCCTTCTCCTTTGTAAAAAAGTTTTGTAAGCAGGGCCGTTTTAAGAAATCTCGGGTCCCCCCAGCGAATTTCCAAATGTGGCCCCTATTCAGTTTAAATTTCGTTTTAATTTTTTTTCTGGGTCTCTCTTAGTCGCATTCCTAACCATATGTATTAAAAGAGCTACTGGAAACATGCTCCATAATTATATGATATAATTATAATTACATAATATATATATTAATAATATATATAATTATATATATTATTAATTTATAATCATAAGCGAGAATTAAATTTGTTAATTATTTTTCTAAATATTAATATTTTCGGCACTTTAAACTATTTAAAGAAAGCCAAAAACATTACTGTACTCATATATCATTATGTTCCATGTTTGTGGTGCTTTCAACCACAGCGTAACATATGGGACAGAGGGTCTTTTAAAAAATTATTTAAGATCAACAAGTGAGGCCCCCAGTAGGCCGAGACCCCTGGCATCCGCCGGGTGCACCCATGCGTTAAAATGGCCCAGTTTGTAACAAAATCTCAGCAGCAGGGCCTTGCTTATTTTTAACAGTATACCTAGACATCCAATCAAGACCACAATGACCATGTATGGGTCATTTTCATGTTAATAAAATAACATGTCTCTTCTTTGCAACCAATAGGTGATAGAGATATTCAAAACCTGGAATTTCCATTGGCCCTAACAACAGCTGATCACTAAGACATATGGCAAGGACCACCGATCAGTTTGGAAGTTCCAGAGGGAATACAATGCTAATAAATAAATAACATTGCAGCATCGTGGAAGGGAAGAAGTCATCCACACTACAATAAATCATATGTGTGCAGAATATATGGCTGGAGTGCATTCATGATGTCGTAACTTCAATGAAGTGGCTATACAAGCAACTTGGTAGAGATACTGGAATTACATGATGCTGAACTGACTGAGGATCAGATTGAGTTGGATCAACAAAGGGCAAGAATGCAGGAGGAAGAGAAATGCTGCCAGCATCTCAAATACAACTGTTTGTGTTTTGTTTGAGAAGGGAATGGCCATTCTTGTTGAAGATGACCCAAACAAGGAATAGCTCAAGTTCAGTCAAGGAATGAGTGTGCTTTTTGTGATGCTATAATGAAGTGGATCAAGAAAAGAAGCAAAATTCTTTCAAATATCTACCCTGGGCTTCTTAAAACATGAATAATTTTTGCAGTATGATTAATACAGTAAATAATAAATGTTTACAATATGGTACAACACATGTGTATGTATTTTTATTGCTTTTCTGTTTTAATACTGATTTGTTTATATTTGCTTTTGTTTGTTATATTTTGTTTATTTATATATATATATATTCAATTTATGATGTTTTGATATGTATCGTGCTCAAAGAAACATATCCCCAACATAAATCGGAGACCAGCCGTGTGTATGTATATGTACATATACACACTGCTAGAATTATTCTAGCTATGTATATCTGTATGTATACATACATATACACACAGCTAGTCCCTCTCTATTAATGATATTGTCTACTTAAAGTAAAGGAATTATTCCCGTACCCCCTTCTTACAGATTAATAACTTTGAAATGAAATATTGTGTGTGTATATATATATATATGTACACAGACAAAGTCAAACAAAGAGTTGTAATTGTTGAGAATTACTTTAAAACTCCAAGTTATGTGGAAAAAAAAGACACTTTATTAAGTATTTCCTAATTCTCTAGAACTTGCAGATTTGATTATAAAGAGGCTTATCATCAATTTTCAAGTATTTCAGGTGTTAGAGGTTCACAATGAGGTACTGAAAAGTTTGAGACCAGAATTTCCTATGGTTTTGGACAAAAAATTACAAAGCATGTTCTTAAAACACAACTGTCGGCCATATACTCACCAACTGCAATTGTGAAGCTCAGTCGGTTTTCTGCAATTGGCCAAATTCCCATATTGAAGATGACATTTTCTTGGAAATATGTTTCTGGAGAGATGAAGCTTGGTTACATTTGTATGGCTATTAATAGCCAGAATCAACAGCATGGGATTCAGAGCATGTGTATGTGCATTCTTCCGACCTGTTTCAAAAAAACACCTCTGCTGCCCATTCAAGATGGAAATTTGGAGGGTAATGTCAGTTTCCAAGAAATGGTGATATTGAAAGTGTATGATGGAATCATTAAGAAATCTGTGATAGCACTTAACTCAGAGAGGTACTGTGGAAACCTAATTTCAGCAAGACAGTAACTTCTTCCATGGTATGGAAGGAATGAGATGCCTAAAACATTTCCTTGGCAATGGAATCATTGGTAGGAATATGTATCCCCTGTGATCATCCAATTTTGCCTCACTAGATTTCTTTTTTGTGGGGTTTCTTAAAAGATTCGATACATGCAAACAATGAAAGACACTGCAACAATTTCAACAAAACGTTATAATTGCCATTAAGAGCATATTAAAAAAAAAAAAAAAAAAAACCACTTCATTATCATTTGTATGATCATGATCACCCTGCATATATTCTCTACACTGGTTCTCATGAAATGAAATGAGATGAAACAAGACACAGACCTTTATGAATCTGCATAATATTGAATGGAAAAATGTTTGGGTTGACTAAGCAACTGTATAAAGGGTGTTTCAAAAGTGATGGTCAATAATTTAACGGTGAACTGTACAGACTACAATATACAAAAAAAACCTAGTAAACATGGGTCCTTAAGTGAATCGTTTTTGAGATATTGCACATTTCTAGTTGGGATCCACCACTGACTTGTTTGTTTAGGTTAGGTTATGCTCATTCTCTCCCTTTCCCCATGCTCTGAGACATAGCAGGCATACTAGTATTTGTCAAAGGATAGTTAACATGGAAAGAGGTTACAGCAACAAAGAGTATGCAGACATGCACTTCATGTATGGTAAAGCCAACAGCAGTGCACTCAAGGCTGCACGTTTGTACCAAGAAGCATTTTCCTGCCAAAGGCAGCCCAACAAGCGCACATTCATCAGGGTACATCAATGCCTTAGAGAACATAGGCACGTCGCACGTGGAGTACGAGCAGGTAGGCCCAGAAGCAAAACACCTGATGTTGAGGAAAGGGTGTTAGAAAGAAAAGAACAAAATTCAGGAATTCCGACAAGGAGGGTGATCTGCAAGAGTGTGTACTGAGTCATAACAGTGCATGGCGAATTTTACATCGCCAATTACTGTACCCCTACCATATTCAGCGTGTGCAAGGTCTCAGCAAAACAGACTACCCTCCCAGAGTGCTCCCTTAGTCAGTGGCCGAACTTGACAAAAAATGTGCATTATCTCAAAAATGGGTCATTTGCAGCCCAACGTTCACTGGGACTTTTTTGCTTATTTTAGTCTGTATACTTTTCACCTTTAAATTATTGACCATCATTTTTGAAATCCCCTGTACATGGTCAAAAGACCCATCACTGACAGTACTTAAAGACAGCTTTTCTGCTTTTATCCATACTAGTCACAGTGTGTTCAGCTGCTGGCAAGCTTTGCTTTGAAAGGAAAAAAATATATATTCTGGGTAGGCACTACTCATAAAAATATTAAATTTTAAAAGCAAATCAAATAAAAAAAATGTTCTATTTATACTCTGGTACAACCACATAAATCAGAGCTTATGAATAGTTATTTTAAAAAAAATATTCATCATTAATCATATTAACAGCTATGTAGGCTCAAATCACAGTCACCTCAAATGAATGTTCTACTGCACTCTCATTTTGACTACTTGGCAACATTCACTCTGTGATACTGGAGGTTAGGTTAAGTTAGGTTATGAAGCATTGCCATACTGGGATGACACCACTCAGTTTTTAGCCCTCTCTATTAATGATGTAGTCTACTAAAAGTAAAGGAATTATTCCTGTATCCCCTTCTGACAGATTAATAACCTTGAAATGAAATATCTTTCATCAAAACGGAGCATCAACTTAACCTGGCTAATCTTAAGATGTGGCTGGAAATGGAGATGTTCACTTAGCCTTAAGTATATCTTAGTCCTTAAAACACCTAACTTTGCAAGTCTTAATCAAGGAACTCTAAAAAAAAATGGCAGACTTTCACTCTAATAACAGCTTTCTAGCAGATGAATGGAATGTACTGTCAAGTATGTTAAGCAGAAAACCATTTTATTTATATATGCCAGTTGTGTTCTTGGTAATGCAATGATTAATATATATTGAAAAGAACCAATAATAAATTATAAACACAAGAAATCAGCCTGTATTCAGAAAGGAATTGCCTGGAAGTGGCAGAACATGGAAAAACTAGGTGTACAAGATAAATGAAAGACATTGAAGGAATGTTCATAAAAAATACAAAAAAAACAACATCACAAATTTCTTATGAAACATACATTGAAACTATCATGGTGCAAGTATTAAAATAAGATCACGGCACATTTCTTCTATATAAAATTTAACAACTACTGAAGAACAGTTTCGATTATTGACTATCCTTTTCAGCAGAAAATCTGTAGTTAACTTAGGGAAATGTGCACCTACAATGGCATAGAGGAATTTTAATAATGAGCCATATTTTTGTCCACAGCATAGTTAAATATTTGGCACTTCATATGGAGGTCATTATTTTGAATATGACATTTTTTCTATTTTTTTTTCTTTCTTTCTTTCTTTTTTTTTTTTTTTTTTTTTAGCTCTTTTGCACTCTAAAAGCATTCTGTTCTCTCAACTATGGATCATAACATCTTTAAAAAGTTTTCTCCTTGGTTTTCCTATAAGAAATTCTAGAAATATCCACTGCATGGAATCAAAATAACTCCCACATGGCATGGGTTTTAATGTGAGCATCTCTAGACTAAAAGAACAGCTATTTTTAACTTTGAAAAATCAATTGAGTTAGTTGATTACCTGTTTATTCTCTAAAATAAAAATATAGTTAATTTGGAGAGTGCACTTATTTCTGCATTTCTCTGAGGAAACAATTTAAGCATGGAATGTTATAAGTCCAAAAGTTAGATGGTTTCTATATTTTTCCTTGAGATGTGTAGAATATTCAGGGTTTCAATAACAAGGTAAGACCAGTCAAATACCTTCACTGTCAATATAATGTAATAATCACTTTCCTGGAAACAACAGTAATTGTGAACACTTACTCTAAGTTAACAGCAATACGTTGAGTTTACAGCTGCATGCTTATTCTCCATTACTAATATCCTATTGAAATTTTTATAAACCAGAAAAAAAACTAAAAGACAAATGAAAAATGAATGATGATACAGCAATGGTTTACTGCATGTGAAACATCTTTCAAAGTTTAAATGAATCCCCCCCCACCAATGAGTACCATATCTCTTACACCAGATGATTAAATGCGGAGATGCATTTAGAGTGACTAGGTTCCCCAAAAAAAAAAAAATATGTGCATAAATTTTGTAACAACTGTATTTGCTGGATGTAACCCTTCATAACCTTTGGCTATCTTTCTATGGAATTTTATATAAAAAATTCCATCCAAAAAAAGGTTTTATCAATGTACAAAGAATCTGAACAACAGCAGAACATCCACCATTATAGTCATCAATGCAGGAATGCTGAACTGAATTAACTTGGATGGAGGATGAGTAGTGGTCACAATATGTATGACAAGGGACATGCACAAAGTATGCTGGTCCTATCAATAAAGTTTTGACGGATATTGTTTTACTAGTTAACAAACTGTACATCTTCACTAGTAAAGATACAGTTTGTTATGAGTTAAGGATGCCTTGTTAATTTTTACTATGCTCTTAATTTGTTAAGGTAATGTGTGAACGACTCATATTAAGGAAACAGAATAGGAAGAAAAACAGTTTTTTAATAGATTCTTAATAAAATGAAGTGCTTGGAAGTGCTTATATATATATATATATATATATATATATATATATATATATATACACACATACAGGGTGATTCACTACCAGTGCGACAAACTTGCAGGAGGTGTAGGGGGCACAAAGACGAATTGGAATCACATAGCATTGCAGGGTCCGAAATGCCTTCGTCATGCGGTAGAGGACGTTGAATGGGAGGTCGCGTGAACAGTGATCCCACTGGAAGTCAGCATTTGCGAACCGGTTCCCGAGGCAGTAGGATGGACGAGTATTCAAACATTGAACTGGCCGACATGCACCTCGCGTATGGAGCTGCGAACTGTAACGGGCGTGCCACTCTGCGCTTGTACCAGGAATGTTTCCCGCACAGGCGTGCTCCTCATCATACGATTTTCACACGTGTGCACAGAAGGTTCCGTGAGACTGATTGTTTCACGAGAGGTACCATGAATCGAGAGTGAACGACGAGGATGCCAGACAATGAGGAGAATGTCCTACATCTTGCAGAAGGCAATCCGAGTACGAGTACTCGAGCGATAGGCCAACGATTGGGTATTTCCCAATCTGCTGTATGGAGGATACTATCAACAAACCAAATGAGTTCATACCATCTGCAACGCATCCAATCTTTGGAGCCTGCGGATTATCCACTCCGGAGGACTTTTGCTACTTGGTTTCTTCAACAGAAACGGTTCGCAAATGCTGACTTCCAGCGGGATCGCTGTTCATGTGACCTCCCGTTCAAAGTCCTCTACTGCATGACGAAGGCATTTCGGACCCTGCAATGCTATGTGATTCCGATTCGTCTTTGTGCCCCTTACACCTCCTGCAAGTTTGTCACACTGGTAGTGAATCACCATGTATATATACTGGGTGGTTCTAAAATAAGTTTCCCTATTCAGGAGACCCTAGTATCAAAACAGTTAGAGTTAGCACTGTGAAAATTGGTGGATATGCCGAAGAGATATGTAGGGGGGAAAAAATTAGTTCAAATTGTCAAATTTACTTCCGCGCATGCTGCTAGTACAAATAACATCCTGTTAGATAAAAGCAGGAAGGCCAACGCTACTGTCAATAACCATTATGGCTCTTACAAAAAAGGAATGTGGCTCTTTTAGTAAAACTGTTCTACCAGAATAATAGTAACGCTAATGCAGCACTACATGAATATCGGAAACTTAAAAGTTTACGTAAAGGACCTTTGATGTCAGTGGGGCTTTGAAAAGTAATAAAGAAATTTGAAGCGACCGGAGAGTTAGGTGTAATTCCAGGCAGGGGATGACCACGTATCGGAGCAGAGGTAGTGGATGAAGTGGCAGTTGCAATGGTTAGAATGCGAAACACTACCAATCAGTAGTGCCAGAGGTGTGTCAAGAGACTTGAACCTTCCTTGGTCTGTACGTAAAGTGCTCCGAATAACTTTATGCTGGTTCCCGTACAAGATTCATGTAGTGCAAGAACTAAAGTCTTGTGATCAGCAACAATGAATAGACTTTGCTCTACGATTTCTGGCTCGTATGGAACTTGATAATACATGGGCTCGAATGATCTTGTGGTCTGATGAGGCACATTTTACTCTTCATGGGGCTTTAAATGCACAAAACTGCCAAATATGGAGAACTTCCTTGTCCATCTGCTGTGCATGAAAGACCACTACAAAGTCTATACATTACAGTATGGTGTGGATTCACAGCAGAGTTTATAATCTGACCATTTTTCTTTGAAGAGTCTACACCTCATGGCCCCATGGGTGTACAGTAACTAGTGCATGGTACTGTGTTCTTCTAAGAGATCACATTATTCCTGCTCTGCAAGAAAGGCAATGCTTGGAGACCATAGTGTTCATGCAAGATGGTGCCCCTCCCCACATTGGTCAACGGTGAAGGAACTGCTCTGTTCAACATTTGGAAATGATCGCATCATTTCTAGACTTTCTGCAGTTCTGGCCAGCCCAATCACAGATCTCAATCCCTGTGATTTCTGGCTATGGGGATACCTGAAAGACAGAGTTTAGTGTGGCGGCATACAGTTGCTTTTCGATTTGAAAGCAAGCATTTTAAACAGCATGTAGTCAACATCCCATAGTCAACAGCATGTAGTCAACAGGGTATGTCTGCCAGGGGCAAAGGTTGATGACGTTGTAGAGCGAATATCATCTTTTAAGGGCACAAAAGGTGATATAGTTGTACACGTTGGCACTAATAATATTAAGAGTAGGAGACCGGCAGAATTACTTAACAAGTACAGGTCACTGTTGAACAAAAGCCGAGAATTAGGGTTGAATTTGAAAGTGTCTGCAATTCTGCCCAGACACGATAGGAGGGAGTATATGATGAGAGCCTTGTCGATCAATTCGGCCCTGGAAAGATTGTGCAAGGCTCAAGGGGTAGAATTTTTTTTCAGCCTGGACTGTACTTGTTAACAGGAGAGATTGCTTCTACAGGGATGGGATACACTTAAATAGAAAGGGTGCAAGAATATTTGCTGATGCTATCAAGGCAGTGTTAGGTGGGTCGGAAAACTGCTAGCTTGGGGGGAGACAAAGACCAATAGATTGACAGTAGCCACTGGCAGAGGTGAAAGAGATTCTTGCACTGCTTCTATTAGAATGAGCAGAAGCCTGAAAAACAAGATGCATGGTATTTCAGAGACTGCTGGGAGCCATTGTGGTACAAGTAAACACATGGGTTGTGTTAGGGTAGCTAAGAATAGAAACAGGTGCAGGTATACTTGCGTGTACACCAATGCTAGGAGTTTAGTAAATAAATTTGATGAATTTGAGGTATTGCTCAAAACATCGAAGGCAGATATTGTTGGGATATCAGAGACGTGGTGTCACACAGATATAAGGGATGCGGAACTGCAATTTGGGGAGTATAACGTCTACAGAAAGGATAGACAGGATAGGAAGGGGGGGAGGTGTTATGCTATTAGTTAAGAAACACATAAAAACCAAGGAAGTGAAGCCAGTCGACATCGCTGGACAGTGCAGTGTGGAGTCAGTTTGGTGTGACATAAACATTGGGAGATCAAAATTGAGAGTAGGAGTGTGCTATAGGCCTAATGACTCTGATGAGTATAATAAGGAACTGTACAGGGAAATAGAATGGGCCAGTAAATCAGAGTGTCTTATAATGGGAGATTTTAATTTCCCAGATATTGACTGGAATTTGGGGGCTGGATACTCACACACTAGCAGGGCTTTTGTGGATTTATTGGATGATTGTTTTCTACATCAGCATGTTCGGGAGGCAACTAGAGGGAGCAATACTCTTGATTTGATTATCAGCAGTGATTCTTCATGCATTAAGAATCTGCAGATAAATGAACCACTAGGTGGCAGTGATCACAGTGTGCTGAAGTGGGATTTACTTAAAGAGGTAACTACCATTAGGGGTAAAGGGAAGGGTTATTGCTTCCGTAAAGGCGACTACGATGGACTGAGACAGTATTTAAATTCTATACAGTGGGACCAACTGATGATGTTACCAACAGCAAATTCAAAATGGGAAGCATTCAAAGAACTTATCTTGGAAGCTACTAGGCTTTACATACCAACTAAGAAATATTGTTCAAGGTTTAGGCCAAAATGGATGTCAGATGAACTAATGAGGCATATGGCAGAGAAGAAAAATGCATGGGATACTTACAAATTAACACATGACACAGAAGCCTATGATAGATACAAGTTGATATGCAACCAAGTTACAAAGGAGGTTAGGCAGGCGAAGGCAGATTACGAGAAATCCTTGGCAAGGGATGCAAAGAAAAACAGCAAAGAGTTCTTTACTTATGTAAACTCTAGAAGGAGAGGGATGAATCAGATTGGTCCACTTGATATTGATGGGTCAAGTGTTGATGATCCTGCTCAGGTAGCTAACAAACTAAATGAATATTTTGCATCGACATTCACACATGAGGAGTTATTCAGCGAGGGGAATGCCAGAGGTGTATTCAACTCTAGCAGTAAGTTACAGAATCTTGAAATAACTGGGAGTAAAGTGGAGGAGAAACTGTTGAAGATAAACACAAGAAAGGCACCCGGGGTGGATGGGATCTATCCAGTTATATTAAAGGAGGCAGCAAAGGAAGTAAGCAAACCCTTAGCCATAATTATGAGAGCTTCCTTGGACTCAGGGGAGGTACCCATAGACTGGAAATGTGCAAATGTGACCCCAATTCACAAAGGAGGATCAAAGGCTGACACAAGTAATTATAGACCTGTGAGCTTAACTTCTGTTCCAGGAAAATTAATGGAGGCACTGGTTAAAGAAGCACTGCAGGATCATTTAGACAAGACTTCAGTTATAGCTCAGACACAGCATGGTTTTGTTAAGGGGAAGTCTTGCCTGACCAACTTGATTGGATACTATGATGCAGTCACAAAAGAACTGGATGCAGGGAATAACTTTGATATTATATACTTGGATCTTAGAAAGGCTTTTGATACTGTTGCACATGGAAGACTGCTACACAAATTGGAGCAGTGTGACATTGGAGGCAAATTACTGCTATGGATAAAGGGGTGGTTGAGGGGGAGAAGACAGAGAGTGGTAATCAATGGACACTGCTCATCGTGGACTGATGTTATTAGTGGAGTCCCTCAGGGCTCAGTGTTGGGTCCATTATTGTTTTCTGTATTTATAAATGATATTGATGATGGTATATCGGGATTAATGTCCAAGTTTGCAGACGATACAAAGGTTGGCAGGGTTGTCAAGGACACTACTGACACTATGCTGCTGCAACAGGATCTGGAAAGGTTGAGCAGATGGGCTGAGAGGTGGCAAATGAAGTTTAACATTGACAAATGTAAAGTACTACACATGGGAAACAGCAACCCCAGAGCAACGTATCAACTCTGTGGTACAACACTGACAGTGGTAGAGAATGAAAGGGACTTGGGGGTGGTTGTGCAGGCAGATATGAAGTTCTCTGAGCAGTGCAGACGGGCTGCAAGAGTAGCTCATGGAGTATTGTCAATGATATACAGGAATTTTTCCAGCAGGGATAAGGAGGTGATTATTCCATTGTATAAGGCGATGGTCAGGCCACACCTAGAGTACTGTATACAGGTCTGGAGGCCTCATTTCAAGAAGGATGTAGAGCTGCTGGAACGAGTACAGAGAAGGGCAACAAGATTAGTGAATGGAACAAAGGGGTGCTCTTACGAAGAACGGCTTAAGTTTTGCAAATTACAGTGTCTGGAGACTAGGCACCAGCGAGGTGATCTGATAGAGGTGTATAAAGCCTTGAATGGTTTAAGCATGCTCAATGCTGATGGGATTCTTCCTCTAGCTCAGAATAATCACCTGAGAGGGCATAAATTCAAATTGAGGAAAGACAGATGTAGGATAGACGTGCGGAAATTTGCCTTTAGCCAGCGGGTGGTTGGTTGGTGGAACAGACTTCCATCCCTTGTGGTGGAGGTTGATAGCCTAAATAAGTTTAAGGCTCAGCTGGACAGGTATTTTGAACGAACGGAGGGGTGAAGTGGAAGTGGTTTTTTTTTTTTTTTTTTGGCTGATGCTGCATAAGCTTGCTTTCTTGCATCAAATGCCTCTACTAATGCTAATGCTAATCCCCAATGAGATGCTACGTGATACTGTGCCACATGCAGTCCTCCGTTTTCAGAATGTCATCTCAAGTGAAGGAAAGCACACAGAACAATATGTAGATTTCTAACTTCTGATATTAAAATCTAATCCTAAGTTAAGTATTCCATCTCATGTTTACAGTGCCAATTTCTTCCCTTTCGGCGGAAATTTGAACAAATTTTTTTTCTTCTGCAAATTGCTTCCCCATATCCTAAATGACACACCCACCGATTTTCACAGTGCTATCTCTAACCGTTTTTACACTAAAGTCTCCTGAATAGAGAAACTTATTTTATAATCACCTGGTATATATAAGTAGATTAGAGTAAGAGTGGAGAATGCTGACCTTACTTATATACATTCCATTATGGTTGCTGGGTATTTCTGCTATTACTAGCAGTTCCCTGGGTTCATAAACCATCCCAATATATTAATTTATCTTTTCATTTTTAGCCGTTACTTTTCACTACAACTAATTACTGTTTATACAGTGTATATATATATATATATATATATATACACTACAATTTTTGAATTTAGTTATTTAATGATTGGAAAGTAGAGTAACTACTGATTTAGTAATATGGAAATTTATATTAATTTCCTTTAGAAAATAAATAAATATGCTAAACACAGTTTTGATGTTTGTTACATGTAAAAAAAGTTTGAGAATTACTTATATGTCATGTGGTCTCCAACTATAGCGTTGTTGAAAAACAACAGAGATGGAGACTATACAACACAATACAATATCATATGAAAAATATTTGTACTGCAGATTTAATCTTTGCTCAAAGCTTAATACATGAAAAAGGAGAACTAAAATAAAATTAACACTTTGTGTCCTCTCATTTCTATTATTTTAAAATAAATCCATGCAAATGCAGTTAGGCTGGAGAATTACAGAATACACTGAAACAAAACTATCATCACCTAAAAAAAAAGTTGAAACAATGTACAAATAAAGAAAGAAGACTAAATGTATAGATAAAGAAAGGAGACTAGACATTCTACCCATTTTTCCATTATTTTAAAATAGAAACTTAACTTTTTACATATAAAGTAAGTATTTTTGAAACCTCGCCCATAATTTTAAAAAGTCATGCTACTGATCACTGTAAATGCAGTTCTTCTTATGCTCTAGGTATAATATTAATAAATGACTGCATTAAATGCATTTTGTGTAAACATGACACTATGCTTCATCTTTTGGTCATACAATACACAAATATTTACAGAACATATTTTAGTGTTATACAACTGGAAATTATTCAAATAAAAATCATTTATTATGCAAAATAAGGCCAAAACTTAATTAATGTAAAATATAAGGTATATATATAAAAAAAAAAAAAAAAAAGGTTTTAAAAAGTATAACAGTATTTACATTCTATAGTGGAAGTTAACTCTCGGTTCATGGCATGAATAGCTAGGTATATACAAAAAAAGTCTTTCATAAAAACCACGTATATATAATTTACAAAATTCTGACTATAATTCTTAACAGGGATAATGCTGCAATCTCGTTCATTTATCATCTGAGTCCAATCCAAGTTTTCTATGTAAATTTTGCAGCCGCAACACATATTCACTTAAATTGCCTTGTGATTTCCTCTTTCTACGAGATGGTAAACATCTAGCTGAAGAACTACTATTATTACTATATAAATTTTCAGTTCTATCTGATGATGAATGTTCTAAAGAGTTTGTAAAACGTTTACCATCAGTTCTCCGTCTTGTGCTGTTGGCATCGGGTTTCAAATACTTAGTCATTCTTCTCATAACATCTTCTATTTCAAAAGTAACTATACAAGAAGGAGGAACACTAGCTGACCTTTTCCACTGATGAACAAGAATCTGCATACGATGAATAGCAATTATAACGTAAACATAAGAACGAAACAGAGAACAACCATGCCGATGGGATAATGAAGGAGATAAAATGTCTGTATCTTTAAAATTTTCTCTATTCATGTGTACCAGGAGAGCAAGTGCAGCCTTTTCAGTTTCTTCAAATCCAGCTAAATGCATTATGAAAAATTTCTTCTGAAATGCTAGAGCCTTTCTATAACTTTCTGCACGACGATATTTCCAATAAACATAATGTAATTTGGTTTCCACATTTAATTTATTCACATTTTCATCTTCAATTTCAATATTTCTTATTTCTTTCAGAGATGTTTCATTTTCAACTGAAAGTAATGGTGATAAAACTGGAGATAGAATTTGTTCACTGGACATACCTTTCAAAGATTCATCAGATTTCAGTATTGTAGGAGTATGATTATGTTTATTTTCTAAATTCAGTGTTCTTTCCAGTGACCACCTGACATCTGCATCTCTACATTTTTCTACTTCTGAAAGCTGTTCAGAACTGTGTGTATACACTGGAATATTTATATCACCACCTGAATGTTGTGAATTAACAATTTGAATAGAGTGATCTAAACTGCCTGTTCTAGTGGGATGCTGACTCTGCCATATTTCATTATTTTCTTGTTCATAAGCTTGTTTTAAATGAAGAATTTCAGATTGTGCTGATGATAACATTTTTTCAAGATCCATACAAGTTCTTTGCTGTTCACCTAGCTTGGCCTGTAGTTCTCTATATTGTGACTTTTCAACATCTAATGAAGCCTGAAGATAATTTGCTAATCCAGCTTCTTCTTGAACATGAAATTGTAGTAAATGCTTATAATTTTGTAATTGGTTTTCAAGTTCACTTTGCTGTTCTTGCAACTGCTTCACTTCTTGCTGATATCTCTTCTTATTTTCAAATAAAGCTGTTCGTGCTGCTAAGAGTTCTCGTACTATCTCTTCAATTAATTTTGCTAATGTTCGGCCTTCCATTCCTTCTTTACGAATTTTATCTAGTAATCTTTGTACCTGTGGAAATGTTTTATCATCCTGACTTCCAAAACTGCTTGCTTTAGCTGAAGAGGTTGTGGCATCTGAGCAACAGGTAGTATCTGCTGAAGATCCACCCTCATCACTTCTTCCCCTATTCAGTGCCATCTTCTCTCTTAAAGCTTCATCTCTACAGACCAATTGGGATCTTAATTTTTCTAACTCTTCCCTGTACTGCAACTCCACTTGTTTAATTTTAGCTTCATATATTTGTTGCAGTGTTTGGTGTTGGGCTTCCAGCTTCTGTGCTGTACTTAATTTTAAGACATCTATTTCTTCTTGATGAGTGATCTGAAAACACTTCTTTTCATTTTCCCATCTTTTTATGAATTTCTCTTGGAACTTTTCTAATTTTTCTAACACATTTTCATTGCTGAAAACAGCAGAACTACAACTAGTTTCATCTTTTTCTCTTTTTTTGCCCACAAATATTTCAAATTCTTCACTTAATCTTTCATCAAGAACTTTCTGAAGATTCTTTAGTTCATTAATGTATGATTTCTGAGAGAGATTTCTTTCTTGAGTTATTTGCTTCTGAAAAATTTGCTGTATTTGTTTTAATTTTGTTTCAAAATTCAAAAACAGCTGCTTACAAATAGTTTCAATATCACCACCTTGATGTTCCTTCATATACATTTCACTGCAATGAAATTCATGAAGACTTTTTATACCTTGTTCCCAAAGTGCTTCTAGGAACTTTGGTAAAGATTTCAACTCTTCTTCATCTATTAGTTTTAAATACATTATATCATCCTCTATTTTTTCTTTTATTATTTTATTCACTTTGTTAATATAAGTTTGAAATTTAGTTTCAAATGCATGCTTTTCAGTTTCATTTTGTCTTTTTAATTTATGTTCCACCTGATACAATTCTTCTTGATGAATAGTTTCCATATCAAGTTTCTGACTTTTTATTTGTTTATCAAAAATATCACGAATAATATTAATCTCTTTCTCATGTGCTTTAATCAAAACTTTAATTTTATTTACTGCAGATTCTAAAGAATTTCTGAGGTCATTTGCTTCTTGTTCATGAGAGTTTTTCAGCCTAACTGTATTCTCTTCCATTTCTTTAATTTGTAATTCTGCTGCTTCTTTTAGTTCCTTTTCAATTTTCTGCATATCATTATGGTGCTTTTCAACAATTATTACCTTTTCATTCTGAAATTCTCCTTCCAGCTGACTCTTAATATTTTCTATCTGGTCTTGAAACTCTTTCTCTAATTCTGTCATTTTCTTCTGCCAGCTGTTATTAATGGTTTCTATTTCAGCTTTATGCTCCTGTTCCAAAATATACACACGAGAATTAACAGTATCTTCAAAATTTTGCCACAATGCCTGTTGAGATATTTCTTCATCTTTTTTGTCAACATCCTTCAATGAAACATTTTTCTGAGATGCTCTATAATTCTTATCTATGGGACCTTTTGTGTCTAGTATACTGTCCTTATCTACAGTTTCTAGATTATCATCTGTGTTAATGGCTTTATCTTCTTTATGAAATTCTAAATGCTCATATGAATTTTGTGTAACTGTCGTTACTAAATTTATATTTTGATTCATCTGAAATTTAGTTAACTGGCATTTTAGATCATCAATCTCTTCATTCTTTTCATTAATTAACATCTGAATGATGTGAGTCAGTGGCAGTCCTTGTGTAATTTTATCAGAACCAGAATTTTTACTGCAGTTTTCACAATACTTATCTTCAAGCTGACCTTGTAAATTTTTTATTAAGTTAACATTCTGATTTAATACATCCTGAAGTTCTTCAATGATATGTTGGTTTTTTATAATTTCTTCTTGTTTTCCTTCTGCTTCTTCCTCAATTAATCGTTTATGTTCTTGTTCTGCTGAAAGTGCTTCTCGAAGTTCTACTAATTTGGTCATCATTTCAATGTTAGCTGCATTTGAATTTCCCTTCATGACACTTCTCTCTTCTTCAATTTGTGACTTAAGAGCAGAAATCTGTAATAGTTGTGATGTTGTTTGTTGCTGGAGTACTGACTTTTCGTGGTGTAGTTCTTCTTCAGATTGTTTCAGCTTTCGAAGTTGCATTTCTAATTCTTTATTCTTTTTAAAAAGTTCTTCTTCAATTTGTGTTAACCTAACTACTTTTTCTTCAAGTCTCCTAATTTCAAGCCAGTGCAATGAGCGAGGTGACATCTCCCACCCATCTTCAACACTCAGTGAATGGGAATCCCCATCCTGAGACTCAGTATAGCTAGTTTCATCACTTGGGGATGGACTAGAACAAAGTGATGAGAAATGAAGTGCTTCTAGATGCCGAACTTTATGTTCCACTTTAGCCTCAAGAAAGTGAATCTGGCCCCTAAGTTCTTGTAATAATGTTTGACTTTGCAACAGCTCTTCCAACTCTTGTGTTCGAGATTCTAGTTTATCCTCTAACGCACGGACATGATCGTTTGACTCTAAACTACAAGAAACACTTTTCAATTTTTCTACCTCCTTTGACAATTCTAAGTTACTTTTTTCAGATGCAGAAACAGATTCCTGAAGATCAGCTATCTGTTGATTTAAGTTACATTCTTTACTGACTTTTGAGTCAAGCTGTTTTTCCAATTCATTTATAATATCACGAAGATCGTGAATTTTTTCAACTGCTTGTCGTAGTTCTCCTTCCAAGTCATCCCGTTTTATTAACGTTTTCTTGTGTTCATCAATCTTTATTCTTAGTTGCTGTTCAAGAGTTTTCATCTCTTGAGTTAATCTTTCTTCCAAATTTTGAATATGTTCTTTTTCTTTAACAATGTCCTTTAGCTTTTCTATTTCTTGAAGACACTCTTCTCTTTCCTGTTCGTGCTCCAGTATTTGCTCCTCAATAAATTTTTTACTAGATTGTAATTGCTTCTCCAATGCCTCTATTTGAGCTCTAAAATCATCAGCATCTTTTCTTTTTTGTTCTTGTAAAATTTCCTTTTGTGAAATCAGTTCCTCTAAAGTTAACTCCAGATTGTGAATTCGGACCAAAAGGTTATGCTTTTCCTTTGCATGACTTTCAGTAGCATTTTCATGAGATAATTTGCTATCTTCTTGGAGTGATCTAATTTCAGAATTTGTCAGTGAAGATGCAACGTGATCTTTAGTTGAAGTGGTATGCTCTTGATCACCTAACCCAAGTGCAATAAAATGATGCTCTTTATAGGCATTAATTTGCAGCTCCTCTGCCTTAGAAAGTCTCACTTGTAGGTCCCCAATTTCCTTTGAAAACTTACTTTTGGTTTCTGTTAAATTATTAATAATCTCTTCAAGCTTCTGTTTTTCTAATTCATGTTTTCTTACAGTGCTTTTAATTCTTATTAACTCCAAATCAAGAGAGGATTTAGCTTCAGTTTCTTTTTGAAGTTCTCTATGTAATTCTTCATTGCGTTTTAAAAGGACACTTAAATCTTGTGTTTTCTGAGCTTGAACAATATTAGTAAGCAAATGAAGTACATGATCTACTGCTAAACGTAATCGATGACTTACACCCAAAACTACATCTCTGCCTTCTGGATCAATTTCTTGGGTAGCATTCCAAGCACGAGGAGAAAGATCTGGTCCATCTTCTGTAAGGTCAAGATTTGGGCTATCCCCAATGCTGAGACTAGTAAAATCTTCTTTAGATCCAAAATTCTGACCATCGTCATCCTCATGAAAAATGCTATCAGGATGTTTATCAATAAATCCAAGTTGAACAAGATGATACTGGATATCTTGTTCAATATCCAAAAATGTCTTTACCAGATCAGACAAAACATTCAGTAAACGCAAATTTGTTTGTGCCACATGGCTATCAGAAATACAGTCTACTTTTGGACTAGTCCCAGCCATTTGCCTTTCTGTATCATCCTTTTTCCACAGGTGGTGCTTTAGAAGAAATTCCTCGACCTGTTTTTCATTATTATCCTCATACTGTTGATCCATATCTAATCTGCTTCCGGTTTCTTTGCTACATTCAAAATCTTGTACATCAAAAACATCAGCATCACCTGCATCCACAGAATTTGGCCTTTCACCAATAACATTCTCAAATTCTTGAATAATGTTATTTGACATTTTTTCTAGTGCATTCAATAGTTTCATTTCAAGTTCAGGATCTAATTCCTCTCCAATTTCACTCAAAACATTTCGCTTTTCTTTATCAATACAAATAGCAAAAGCATAGCCAAATTCTTTCAATTTGGTTTGATACTCATTTATTAATAATTCCAATTCTAATGCATGTTTATCCTGCAACTCATGATTTTTTTTATGAAGATCTTCCATGTTTGACTGAAGGATGTCGATATCATACTTGTGTTTTTTCTTAATGTCATCAATCCTATTTTCTTCTTCAATTTTTAACTTTTTAGCTTCATTTTCCAGCTCATTTTTTTGACCTATTAAATGATCAAGTTCATCTTTATGACATTTCTTTAAATTTTCAAGTATGAAATTATGCTCTTCATTCAACTGCTTGGTTATTTCATCCTTAAATGACTGTTTAAAGGATTCCAATTCTTGCTGATGTTTATTATGAAGATCCATTATTTCTTTCTTAAAATGATCCTCATTTTTTAAATTTTCAGACACGCAATTTGCCAGCTCATTTTTTTGTGCTATTAAATGAGCAAGTTCGTCTTCATAATATTTCTTTAAATTTTCAAGTGAGAAATTATGCTCTTCATTCAACTGCTTAGTTATTTCATCCTTAAATGACTGTTTCAGGGCTTCCAATTCTTGTTCATGTTTATTATGAAGATCCATTATTTCTTTCTTAAAATGATCCTCATTTTTTAAATTTTCAGACAAGCAGTCATTTAATTTTAAACTAAGAGCACTTAATTTGTCATTCATATCAGTCACATCTGAACTAATTAAATGTTTCTCTTTAAAATAATTAACTGCTGGATCTTCTAAATGTTCTATTTCATACCCACAAGAAGAACAGGTTATGTTTTTTAATGAAATTTCGTGATAATCTTCGTCAAAGTTTGCATGTTGAAAAAACTCTTTGGTTTCTTCTTTCCATATTTTTGTTACATCTTCTATGCATCCTATATAAATATTTACAATTTCACTTGACAATTCTTGTATAAGGTCCTCCTGGACATCAAAGTCTTTTAATACATCTTTCACTGAAGCTGTATTTAATACAGACAGATGAGCCTGCTGAAATTTACCACACAGAATTTCGAATATTTTATTCAGACTAGAATGGTAAAACTCTTTGAATGTGCATATTTTCAAGAAATATTGTTGTTCTTTACTTTTACTCTTTTCAAAATGAATAGGACTCTCATCAGCTTTAATGAGTACTTCTTCATAGATGCCAGAAAGTAAATTTGAACTGCATTCTTTTTCCACAGGTACATGATTAGCTGCATTATCTCCAGAACCAGATTCTAGCCTAGATGCCATATCATGTAATACATGTGATTCAGCTGTTTTATTTACTATTTCTGATATTACGTTTTTTTCCAATTCATCTTCAAGAGTTTGGATTCCAACACATTTTTTATTCAATACAGGACAATCATGGTCTATTATTTCACTAAT
Organism: Mastigoproctus giganteus; assembly: GCF_048544385.1. Lineage (NCBI taxonomy): Eukaryota > Metazoa > Arthropoda > Arachnida > Uropygi > Thelyphonidae > Mastigoproctus > Mastigoproctus giganteus. The sequence continues at coordinate 19,880,217 of NC_143587.1, forward strand.
CACATCACTAAAACAACTTGATTCATCCAAAACTTCTTTCATTTCTGCATTATGTTGCTCGATTTTGTCAGCTGATTTAGTCTGTGGTTGATACAACAAAACCTCAGGTACACCAGTATTTACAGGTTGGATGAATGAACTTTCATTTAATAATGCCATCTGCTGCTCTCTTGTTTGAATTTCATTTTCCAATTTTTTTTCTAGTTCACATATTATTTCTTCTTTAGCAGCCAAAAGTATACAATATGAATTCAAGGAATCTTCCAGTGTTAATTCTCTTTCTTTTGCTTGTTTCATATTAAGTTCATTAAGAGATGTTAGTTCTTTATTATTTTCTTCCTCCAATTTCAAATTACCTTCAAGATTTTGAAGCTTTTTCTCATATTCTATGAACTTTGTTTTCAAATTAGTCATTTCCAACTGATGCTGCTCTTCTATTAATAGCAGCTGCTGTTTTGTCTCCTGCAGCTTTTGTGATATATTATCAATCAGAGAATCTTTATAGCTAATGTCCTTCTGGAGAAAAATTACTTGGTTTCGTGCTTCTAATAATTCCTGAGCAGATATTCCATCTTTGCTTTTTTGCTTTCCTAATATTTCTGTGGCCTGTTTAAGCTGCAATTTTAGAGTATTAATTTCTTCAGCCAAATTTTCAACTTTTATACTAGTTTCTGTCTGCAGCGCAGCTGCTAACCTTTCAGACAGCTGATTAATAATTGCATCGCGCTGGAAAATTGCCTCCTGAAATTTCTGTAATTTATTTCCATATTCTGCTAACATTTTTTCATACTCGTCTACCAAATTTCTTTGTTCCTTCAGAGCCTTTTTATACAGTTCCTTCTGATCAGTTGATCCATTCACTGCAGTATCAGTAAATTCCAATTCCATTCTATTTCCTAAATTTAATTCTCCAGGCTCCTCCTTTGCATTACTAACTTCATTTTCTACTAGAGAGGAGGTACTATCATCTGCACAATTTGTTGACTTCTCACTTACTGAAGATTTAATTCTTTGACCAGCCTTAGATTTAATTGCTTTCTTTTTCTTAACAAAATCAGCCAACATATGCTTACCAGCCATAATTTTTTTCTGCCTCTCTTCATCCATGATGTGCAAGATGATCCACAGTGATAAAGAAAGAGATGACCTAAACATAAAATAACAAAACTCAAATTTCTTAGAAGTAAATTATAAAAAAAAAAAAAATAATAAAAACAACAATAACATTCAAAAACATTAAAATTAAAAGTTTGGAAAAGTAAAAATATCACTTTGTTATAATAAATAGTTTCATTACAGATATCGTTAAAATATAAATACGGTTAACTACTGGTACCACCACTGATAATAAACATACAGTACATTTAGTACATCTACAATTATTTTTAATATTATTAAAGTAAAAAACAATTTACATCTCTTAAGCTGTATATCACATAAAATATATACTGTATTATGATATGTATTCTATGCATACTTATTTGAATACCCTTTTATCCAAAAATTATATGGGAAATTTAGAATACTAAAATTTCATTTGAACAGATGCAATGAAAGCAGAAAGACTATTACAGCAATTTTTATTTGATTTTTCTAAAGAAAGCAACAGATTTTTAAAAATTTAATTCACTGGACTTGTAATATTCAGGAAATATATATGAGGGAAGATTATTACAAGAAGCTCAAACAGAAAGGATAAATTAGGAACAGAAAAAGTTATTATGGTGAGTCTGGTGTTAAACTGTGGATGGACGTTGATAAACAGTCAAGTGAATTTCTGTAGATAGGTCAAGGTCAGGTCATTCAATAGCAATTCCACAATGCATTAGTGCTATAATTCCACACCTTCTCATCAACAAACTCTTGGCCCAAGATCTGCACTGCTTATGTAAGCAGTCAGTACCATAAATTATATGGGTGAAAGGTATACGGAATTAGAGAGAAGAGGGAAGTTAATGAGGAACCTTCAGCTGCCTATAAAATTTCTCTCCACCGCAGCTGAGACATGCTCGAATTGGTTTAGAACAAAGAGGTAGAATTACAGATGTTAATTCAGAAGAACCATTCCCACGACAATATATCTACAGAAAAGGTATGCAGCAGAAAGTGAACATTATAATGTGCTGGAGAAAATTTGGTGACAAGTAATTAAAATGAAAGCCCTCTTCTGGGGACAGTGTAAGTGTTTGAGAGAAATTCTGAGGACAACAATAGAGATATTGGGAACAATATTCCATAGTAGGGCAGACTTTTGCAGTCAGTAGCTGTTGTGAATAAAGGTTAGTTGGTTGATTTGGATTTTATTGGCACATTAGCAACTAAGGCTATAATGCACCAAGACCAGGTCATATATAAAAATTTAAGCTTTCAGTGACATAATTAGTTAGGTCACCATGTCAAGATATATAATAACAAAGGTATAAAAAGTATAAAAGATAAATCAATAAAGAAATAACAATAAAAGGTAAATTTTAAATACGAGTAAAAACATTTACCGATTTTAAATAGCTAAAAACAGCAGACACATGGTCATTGTCAAATAAAATCTGACTGAGTGTATAAGGCTCAGCCAGATGACTAAATATAAAAAAATATAAATCGTGTTCATGTCTAAAATGGCTAAAATATGATGAATACTTAAAATGGTGCCCTCATCTGCCCTCAGCAGAAATGCATGTGTAAGATGACTGCGTCCTATGCGGAGGCAAGCTAGAACAACTTCCTCTGCAGTTCCTGTGCAGACTAGACTGCCAGTGTAGGATTACAGGCTTTATCTGATAGAGCTTGTTTGTAACTTGCTCATGCCAAGATTGTTGCCATTGGGAGAGTAATTTAGCTTGTATTAGCTGCCTATAGCCTGTATAGGGGACTACCAGGCAACGAGTGCTGTGGGGGTCTGGTGATCTGGCCACGGCATCTGCCACTTCATTATCCCTGATCCCAATGTGGCTTGGGATCCAGCAGAAATGGATGTCAAATGAACACTCAAACAGAAAATGTAGCATCTGCTGAATCCGGGTCACAAATGGATGAGGATTATACCTCATCCCCGATAAAACCTGCAGTGTACTTAAAGAGTCTGTGTACACCATACATCTTTGATGCTTACGGGTTTTAATGTGGTCCAAGGTTAGCTCTAAAGCATACAACTCAGCTGTATATATGCTGCATTCATGGGGAATCGTCCCAGATATAGTACTATCTGGAAAGACAGCAGCCGATCTGACAGACAACTCTGACTTTGAGCCATCAGTGAACACAGGCAAAAAATCAGAGTAATCGAATAGGTGGGCAGCATAGAGTTGTTAGTAGACAGAGGATGGAGTTATGGCCTTACCCCAACTTTTAATGGAGCATGATGCCAATGAATTGAACAGGCACTTTGCATCTGGTTTTTATTGAAGAAAGACCCTTCATGCTGAGAAGAGGCCGTGTAAGTGAAGCTGAGCCGTATGAAATTGGTGATGTCGTAGTAATTACTGATGATTGTTTATTAAAATAACTTTTGAGCATAAAGGCAAGTAAAGCTCCCAGAGTTGATGGCATATACCCTGCAGTTTTCAGGGAGAGTGAGAGGAAGTGTACTGAGCCACTGAGGTTAATTATTAGGGCATCTTTGGACTCAGGGGAGATTCTTTTGGATTGAAGAAGTGTCAATATATCGTCAATACATAAAAGTGGTTCTAAGAGTGAAGTTGGTATCTACAGACTAGTTAGTCTGACTTCAGTGGTAGGAAAAATCTTAGAGGCAGTGATTAAGAGTACAATTCAGGGCCATTTAGATAGATATAGCATTCTGAAGGACACACAACATGGCTTTGTTAAGGGTAAATTATGCTTAGCTAACTTATTAGGCTATTTTTACACAAATTACTCATGAGCTGGATTTGGGGAATAATATCAACATAGTTTATTTGGATTGTAGCAAAGCATTTGACTCGGTCCCTCATGAGAGGTTACTGTATAAACTTGAACAGGTTGGGATTACTGCTAAGATTCCAAGATGGATTGCTGGGTGGCTGCAGGGCAGAAGGCAGAGGGTTGTGATTAATGGGGATATTCTTCAGATTGGTGTAATGTCAGGAATGGGATCCTTTAAGGATCGGTTCTTGGACCACTGTTGTTTCTCGTTTTCATAAATGACATTGATGAAGGGATAGAAAGCATGGTGTCAAAATTTGCAAATAAACATTGGCAGGGTCATTAATGATCAATGCCAAGCATTGCTCCTGGATGACTTGAACAGACTTCAAAGATGGTCAAAGATGTGGCAGCTGTGTTTTAATGCTGCTAAATGCAAAGTCACTTGGAGAATAGCAACCCACAAATAAATTATATACTTGGTGGGTTGAATTAAAAACAGTGAAGGAGGAAAGGGATCTGGGAGTTACAATATGGGCAGATATGAAGTTTTCTGAACAATGTAAACAGGTAGCCAGGAAAGCCCATGGTGTCCTATCAATTTATTAAATGTTATCCTGTAGACATATGGAGGTCATAATCCCACTGTATAAGGCAACTATAAGACCACATTTGAAATACTGTGATCAAGTATGGAGACCTTATCTGAAAAAAGACATTGAGTTTCTTGAAATGGTCCAAAGATGGGCAACTCAAATCGCCTGGGGAGATCGCCAGGACAACCGTATGAGGAAAGACTCCAATTATATAGGCTACAGAGCTTGGCAATGAGACACCTCAGAGGTGACCTAATTGTGGTTTATAAGGCTCTGAGAGGGATTAGTAAAATGACTGAAGGTGAATTCTTACTATTGTAAAGAATTCCAGAACTAGGGGTCATAAATTCAAATTACAGGGCTTGAGATTTAGATTAGATTGTAGGAAGTTTTCTTTTAGCCAGAAAGTTGTTGATACAACCCCAGGGGCTCATATCTGGTGAGTATGGGTTTGGCACACCCAGGGTCCTGAACTGACTGAATATCATCATTCTTTTCTTTCTTGGTGATTCCCTTCTACTCTCTCTCTCTCTCTCTCCCCCCCCCCTTGGTAACTCAGGAATTGTTTTTTTTTTTTTTTTTTTTTTTTTAGGAGCATTAGCAACTAAGGCATATTCGATGCGGTGGTCATTCCCTGACCTTTCCGCATCCTCTGCATGGCGCCTCCGTAGCCAGGTGGGAAGGAGCAGCAGTGCGTAGTACACGCTTCTTGATTAGACCCGGGTTCGAGCCCGTCACCACCAAATACGGAGTATGCGGAAAGGTCAGGGAATGACCACCGCACCGGAGCAATATGGCCTTAGTTGCTAATGCTCCTAAAAACCAAATAACAACAACAACAATCCTCTGTATTTGGTGGTCACAGGCTCGAACCCCGGTCTAATCAAGAAGCGTGTGCTACGCGCTGCTACTCCTGCCCATCTGGCTACAGAGGTGCCTCTCACAAGTAGTTGAGACCGACAGTTTGAATAAATTCAAAGGTCAACTAGATAATTACCTGTGTGAGGAGGGAAGCATATAATGTGTTTTCTTATTACTTGTTTGTTTGTTTTTTTGCCAATGCAGTAAAAGCTTGTGTCTTCCTTGCACTGTATGATGAATACTATTACTATTTCACTTAATCAGATAACATAATCCATTAGACAAATCCATTATCCATTAGAAATTCGAGGAACTGCTGTGATCCATTTAGGACCTTACTGGTTCCATCATCATCACTAATAAAAGGGGGGGGCCATTGCAAACACAAGTAATTGCAATATTTGAAACAGCTTAAACACAATGCGTTGCTGCATTAACTTTTTCAGTCAATCATCAGGGGATGCTGTAAGTCTCTCTAATGATGGTGATAGTGCCCATCCCCATACTGGGTAGAGAGGGGGAAAACTAGTCACCCTGCTGCAAAAAACAGAAGGTAGACTATATAATGGAAGCTTATTTAGACAGTTTATTCTAAACAACAAAAGCTTAGAAATATAGAGAACAATTACTTGAGTTTTTCTAATAAATTTGTTAAAAAATTAGTAACATAAACCAAGATATCACCATCACCAATGGACTAATAGAATAAATATTGGTGATCCTTAATAAGACAGATTTCAAATTGTGTAAGAGTTGGTGGTTAATCCTCCAACAAACACATTGGAGCCTATGACTGGTTGTGTGGTGTGTAAGGAAGAAATCAAGAGTGTTAAATGTGCAGTAATAGCATTCTAGTAGATAAATAAACAAGTTGTGTAAGATAATTAGTAATTTTAGAAGTCTCAGCATCTCCACCAGCTGGGCCTGTAGGAAAATTAGATTTTAAAACGAAAGCCAAAACAAAAAAAGCAGCGTGTGTACATTGTATGCACGAAAGATGTTTTATTTTATGTGAAAACATCTATGACAGCACTAGAGTAAAACCGTTTAAATTTTTGAATGGTTTGATCAAAACTTACTTAAGCTATTTAGAAGGTTGATGTTGATAAAAATCTTGAGAAGCAGATTTTATTAAAGTCTGCATTTTACTCTTGCATAATATTACTACCCACTGCTCTTTACCGAATCAACGTTAGTGACTGAGTTATCGTCGTTAGTGCCATTCAGGAAGTGAAGTCTTTGCGTCACTTAAAATCTAACAGCCATCTAATAGGAAGTGACATCAATTGCATCCTTTCCATTACCGTAAGAAAATTTCATTACCAATCAATTTTACTCTAGTGCCACCATAGATGTTTTCACATCAAAAAGTTCTGAGTGGTTTGTAGAGTTGGGAGAACAATAGAAACAAATGAATGAATTTACAGAATGGGGTAAAGATTTAAGCCAGAAGAGATTCAAATGTGGAGATTCCATATAATAGGAAATTCTAATAAGGAATATCAAAAGCAAACATAGGCACAAAGACCTTTAAAGTAGAAGAAATCGTAGGATGAATAATTATGATAAATTATTATCCTAATTATATGTCACAACTGAAGATGACTTTAAAAATGTCTCCCATCTTTGACAGGAATTGAACCCAAACCTCTCCAAACAAGTGGACGGTGAGGTACCATACTAAGCTGACACAAAGGACAGGGTAAAGACATAGCAAGAATATACTTACTTCCTTGGCATAACTTAGCCTCATCTATGTCCTCTACATGAACACCATTGGATTCCCTCCAGTCAGTGCTGGAAGACTAGAGGTAGCAAGGTTATACAGTAGGTGGTCCTGGAACATTATCAATAAGTTGGGTACACTGGACTATCTAGCAGGTGGTGGGTAAGCATACTAAACTGTTTTAAAGCTGTAGCCATGAAATGTAATGGAATATTGAATCTAGCTATGAAGCTCATTGTAACTTCAAAAGGCATTTCTAAGTAATTGAAGACAGTTTATAACAGACAGTAGCACAAAAATAGATTTTAAAATTGGAGATGTGCCTTTCAGATTGTTGCCCAATTTTGGTTTATGAAAGCTGAAATTCTCTGAAATTCAGATCCAGAAGTTGATGAAACTGAATCAAGTGGTATATAAACTGATACAGAAGATGATGTTATACTAAAAAATAATTTACGAATTTTTTAAAAAGAATTCTGATCTGATTTTTAAAATAATTTCACACCAACATGGCATGACTAAGCTAAAATGAGGACAATTAATATTATTTAAAAGCACTTATGTATAGTTTTTATTTTTACAAATTTTTCAAAATTTTTAAACACTTCTTGGGCTCTACACAGCACTTAAAAACTCACTTGTGAAAAGGTTAATTGTCTCAAGTGTTGCACCAATGAAATCAATATCACTTGAATAAACTTATTTTCTTTTGCAAATAATAAAAGAACCAGAAATGGGCAGAGCCCATCTAAGCTCATTTTCTTAAATCAAGCATTTTAAATAACTTTCTGTATAAGTTCTGGAGGGGAGGGGAAAGGAAAGGAATAAATGGTTAGACCCTTACCACTATCAGTAATGACCGCATGCTTGCTAAAAACTATTATTTATTAATGGGAGGAAAAAAAAAAAAAAAACACTAATATATACAACAAGTCTTCACTTTAATGCAGTGGTTCTCAAAGTGGGTGCTGTGGCACCCTAGGGTGCCACTTACTCTTTATAGAGGTGCTGTGACGTCAAATTTAGCATTGGCTTACATTATGGCCTTCGCTACGATGCATCACAGTGTTTATGTACATACACTTGACTGCATCGTAGTGTTTATGTACATACACGGAACAGCCAAGCCGAGCCGTCAGTCGCGTACACTGTATTTGAAACAGCACCACCTTATAAAATATTCTGTCAGTGCCCATTGTACCTGGTGCTGGGGGTGCCAGGAATTTTTCATAATGGATTTAGGGTGTCTTCACATTGAAAAGTTTGAGAACCACTGCTTTAATGGACCTCTATTTAACAGACTTTAAAAATAATGGACAGCATTCATTGAAAAATCTTGTCATCCGTAAGAAACCTGGTGCTGCAACTCTCTCAGTCTGATGGTATTTCCTATCAGTTTAAATATTTTCACAATAAAGCACATTACCGGGGAATCAGGATTTTCCTTGCCATCCATCAGTCATTGGAACCTCCAGTGAGGTTCAGATAACCAATATGTAGTTGAGAGAAATTCAGACTTTGAATAAGTTTAGTCAGAGTTTCCACTACATGACTGCAAAATTTTATGCTCTTATACTCCACACACTAAGTGCAGTAAAATACAGTATACAATGTTTAATGCTTTTATTTCATAGTACAGCAATCCCTCAATTAGTGAGGTTTCAATTCATGCAATTTTCGATTTAGCATTTTTCAAATTTCGATTATAATTTGACACCACACCTCAGATAACACGGGTTCAAATTTGATTTAGTGCATTTTCCCAAGTACTTGCAACTTTCATGTGCCTTCGTAGCCAGGTGGGAAGAAGCAGCAGTGCGTAGCATACGCTTCTTGATTAGACCGGGTTTCAAGCCCGTCACCACCAAATACGGAGGATGCAGAAAGGTCAAGGAATGACCACCGCATATTCCCGGAGCAATATGGCCTTTAGGAGCATTAGCAAACTAAGAACTTTTGTGCAGGAATTTGAAGTTAAGGCAGGAGAAAATGTAATTTCATTGGTAGAATTCTGGAAGAAATATAATATAAAAGATGTCATTACAAATATTCATGAGTAATGGCTGAAAGACACAGCAGGCAATATGAGAGTGCAGCTTAATGTGTAGAAACACATTACGCTACACTGTGCAACTGATCTTGGTGGCTTTCTGGTTTAAGTGCATATTGTTATTGAAGAAATAACTGATGTTGGAAGAGAAGTAGATTCAGATGAATTAGACACTACAAATATTTGTGAATTACTTGAATCTCATTAACAGTGGCAAATGATGCAAGAAAGCAAGCTTATACTGTGTACATCATCAGCCAAAAAAAAAACCTCCCATTTCACCTGTTTCTTCCCTCCAACAGTTTGTCCAGTTCTTCCTTGAATTTATTTAAGCTATCCATTTCCACAACAACAGACAGATGTTTGTTCCAACAAAACTACCTACTGGCTAAAGGCAAAGTTCTGTACATGTGTCTCCTCATGTGTGGGCTGAGCAAGAGGTAGCATCCAATCAGCATGGAGCTTGCTCAACCCATTAAAGCCTTAAACACCTCAATCAGATCACCTCACCTCACAGGTGCCTAGTCTCCAGACACTGCAATTTGCAGAACTGAAACCTTTCTTGGTAAGAGCAACCCTTTGTTTTCCTCGCCAATCTTGTTGCCCTTCTCTGTACTTGTTCCAGCAGCTCCGCATCCTTCCTAAAATGAGGTCTCCAGCTTTGTATGCAGTACTCAAGATAAGCCTAACCATTGCCTTATACAATGGGATAATAATTTCTAGTGGCGGCTCGTGACTCTGATGTATAGGGGTGCTGCTTCTTAAAGTTACATTAAATTGTCTTGGTTATAAGACATGTAGACACAGATGGTAATAATAATAAGCAAGTTTATTTACTAATAAACTTAGGTAATCTCGAAATTTTATTTAAAAATAAAATCCATTCTTCGGTTTTTATTTGTTGAAAATAAATTAACTTTTTCATTCAAGTTTGGTGCACTGTTCAAATCGGCACTGCTCGCTCCACAGTTCCTTTGACTCGTTTTATCAACTCTGAAAAATGCATATTGGCAACACCTACCAACTAGGCATTCACTGAACCACTGGGGCCAAAATGTGAAACTGTGTAGTGCACAGTTCCACCTACAGTTAAACTTCAAAGTTGAAAATGATTTCATGTTTTTATTCATTTATTATTGAAATGATTATTGGAAATAGAGGATGGGTATACTATAGGCAGGACCTGTTAATAAAAATATTCATTTCATTGTTCTTCACAAAATTTCATATAACTCCGTTGACTGTATATTTGGATTTAAAAAGCTGGGGGTGCTGCAGTTCTGCAGTGCCTACCAATGAGCTGCCCCTGATCACTTCCTTATCCCTGCTAGCAGGGATAAGGAATAAGGACACCCTGAGTGTAGCAAGGGATAAGATGGGATAAGGCCACCCTGAGTGTAGTACAACACACTTGGTACATTACTCTGGGGTTACTGCTACCAACCCATACGCAGTACTTTGCATTTATCAAATGTTAAACTTCAATGCCATTTCTCGGCCCATCTGACTAACTTTTGTAGATCCTGTTGCAGTAACATACTGTCATTAACCATCCTGCCAACCTTTTTATCATCTGCAAACCTGGACATTCAGCCTGATATGCCTTCATCAATATCATTGATATAGATATACAAAAAACAACAATACACCCAACACCAAACCCTGAGGGACTCCACTAATAACATTTGTTCAAAGAGCAATGTCCATTTGTTATCACTCTCTGTCTTTTCCCACACAGCCATCCCTTTATCCATAGCAGCAACTTGCCCTTAATGCCACACTGCTCCAATTTGTACAGCAGTCTTTCATGTGCAACAGTATCAGAAGCTTTCCTGAAATCCATGTATATGATATCAAAATTATTTTTGCATCCAGTTCCTTTGTGACCACATTATAGTAACCAATCAAATTGGTCAAACAAGACTTCCCCTTAATAAATCCATGCTGTGTCTCAAGTATAACTGCAGCCTTGTCTAGATGATCCTACATTACTTCTTTTACCAGTGACTCCATTATTTTCCCTGGAACATAAGTTAAACTAACAGGTCTGTAATTACTTGTGTCACCCTTTCATTTCCCTTTGTGAATTGGGAATGCATTGCACAGCTCCAGTCTGCACGAACCTCCCCAGAATCCAAGGATGCTCTCATAATTATGACTAAGGGTTGGTAATCTCCTTTGCTGCCTTCCTTAATATAAATGGATAGATCCCATCCACCACAGGTGTCTTCATTATGTTTAACTTCAATAATTTATCTTCCACTTTCCTCTCATTTATTACAAAATCATTTAACACCCTGTTAGAGTTTGATAAACTTCCAGCATCCCCTTCCCTAAAGGATTTTTCACGTGTGAACATAGATGCAAAATACTCATTCAGTTTGTCAGCAACCTGAGCAGGATCATCAATAGTCAAACCATCGATATTAAGTGGACCAATCTGATTCCTCCCCTTCCTTCTAGCATTTAGATAAGTAAAAATGTTCTCGCTGTTTTTCAATGCATCCTTCACCAAAGACGTCTCGTAATGTGCCTTCGCTCGCCTGAACTCCATTGTGACTTCAATACAGACTACATAAATTATCGGGTGTCACCTGATAATTTATGTGTCCCATACACTTTTCTCCTCTGCCATGAGTTTCATCAGTTCATTTGACATCTATTTAGACCTATATCTTGAAGAGTATTTCTTAGTTGGTATGAAAAACCTTGTAGCTCCTATTATTAATTCCTTGAATTCTTCCCATTCTGAATTTGCTGTTGGTAACACCATCAGTTGGTCCCACTGCATAGAATTTAAGAACTGTCTGAGACCACCACAGTGATCTTTACAAAAACAAAAATCCTTCCCTTTACCCCTGATGGTAGTTACATCTTTAAGTAAATCTCAAATTAATACACTGTATTCACTGCCACCTTGCAGTTCTTTTATCTACAGATTCTTAATGCATGAATAATCAATGCTGATAATCAGATCAAGAGTATTACTCCCTCTAGTTGCCTCGCAAACATGCTGATGTAGAAAACAATCATCCACAAAAAACAATCATCCAATAAATCCACAAAAGCCTTGCTAGTGTGTGAGTGACCAACCCACAAATTCCAGTCAGTATATGGGAAATTAAAATCCTCCATTATAAGGCTCTCTGATTTACTGGCCCATTCTATTTCCCTGTACAGTTTCTTATTATACTCATCAGAGTCTTTAGGCCTATAGCACACTCCTACTCTCAATTTTGATCTCCCAATGCTTATGTCACACCAAACTGACTCGACACTGCACTGTCCAGCGATATCGACTGGCTTCACTTCCTTGGATTTTGTGTGTTTCTTAACTAATACCATAACCCCTCTTCCCTTCCTACCCTGTCTATCCTTGCTGTACACATTGTACTCCCCAAATTCCAGTTCTGCATTCCTTATATAGGGTGCCCACTGAAAGACCGAAGGGTTTGAAAAAGTCATAACTAGTTCATTTTTAATTTTTTTAATTTTCTCTTTTTACAGGTTATGGAGCATCCCATGGAGATTAAAATGTGGCCACTAAAAGACTGACCACCCTTTCAGAATCTTCTGAAGCGATGTTCTGGCGATGCCTAGTTGAGCAGAGCGACGATGGGTAGAGGCAGATGGATCCTCAAGGACACTCTGCCGTACAGCTTCCAATGCTGCGTCAGTGCGTTTAGAACCACTTCCCGGAAGATCACCGACTGATCCAGTTCTTTCAAACCGGACGATTAGGTTCCGAATCATGTTATCACTAGGAGGACTTTAAAATGTTGCCGGTATTTTCTCTGAGTTTCAATAATTGATCTTTCACTGGAATAGAAAAACCCAACGAGTTTTACTCGTTGCTGGACATCATACGTAGCCATTTTAATCTCCAAGGGATGCTCTATAACCTGTAAAAAAAGATTAAAAATGAACAAGTTATGACTTTTTAAAACCCTTCAGTCTTTCAGTGGCCACCCTGTATCTGTGTGACACCACGTCTCTGATATCTCAACAATATCTGCCTTTGATGTTTTGAGCAATATCTCAAATTCATCAAGTTTATTTACCAAACTCCTAGCATTGGTGTATACACAAGTATACATGCACCAGTTCCTATTTCTTAGCTACCCTAACACAACCCATGTGTTTACTTGTACCACAATGACTCCCAGCAGTCTCTGAAATACCCTGCATCTTGTTTTCGGTGTAAATAAACCTTAGTTTACCCATAAATTTAACTACATAAGTAGTGTAATGGCATCGTTTGATTTTTATCTCATATTGTAGCTACCTTCACAACACGATACCAAGTATTGCACTACTTTGAGTAAATAATGCTTCTCTAGTAGAGGAGACTACTGTTATTTATTCTCTGTGGGCACCACCACCCAGCGTAACAATGCCGTTACACTACTTATGTAGTTAAATTTATGGGTAAACTATGATTTATTTACACCAATATTATATAGTTAATTTCACTCATAACATATTATGCCTTGTGCATTTAGTCTTCAAAATATTATCATTATCTTCACCATTTGGCATCTCTCATATTGTGGAATTAACTTCGCAACTGTGATGGCATGTGTGCATTATCAAGGTACTTGCCCGCCCACTGATTATCAAGGTACTTGCCCGCCCACTGATTATTAGCATTAGCATTAGTAGAGGCATTTGATGCAAGAAAGCAAGCTTATGCAGCATCAGCCAAAAAAAAAAAAAAAAAAAAACCCACTTCCACTTCACCCCTCTGTTCGTTCAAAATACCTGTCCAGCTGAGCCTTAAACTTATTTAGGCTATCAACCTCCACCATAAGGGATGGCAGTCTGTTCCACCAACCTTTATTATTAACATGCCTGCCCACAAAAAACTACTTGGGTAATCTGTTCCTAAACATTTCCCTATAGATGAACAGAATTAACTGTGTATGAGAACTTACTTCAGAATGTATTCTCAAAAACACACTACAAAATTTTGATCCTTGAAACTAGGATGAACATAACAGATAACACATAACAGTTGTTGTTATTTGGTTTTTAGGAGCATTAGCAACTAAGGCCATATTGCTCCGGGAATATGCGGTGGTCATTCCCTGACCTTTCCACATCCTCCGTATTTGGTGGTATACATAACAGAGCTTCCATGAAAGACTTCAGACATTTTAATTTTCAAAGCTGTATTTTATGCTGTCAAGATAAAGGAATCTGTATGTAGCTGTGCATGTGTGATACCATAATTTAGCTTGGTACAGCCACCTCTCTTAAACAGATGTCACTCTTGGCATTACATTAGTAGGGTAGTATATGATGCAAGAAAGCAAGCTTATATAGCATCAGCCAAAAAAAAAAAAAAAAAAACCTCCCCATTTCACCCATCCATTCACTTCACTCTAAATGTTTGTCTAGTTCTGCCTTGAACTTATTTAAGTTGCTGATCTCCACTACAACAGATGGAAGTTTGTCCCAACTATTAACCATCAACTGGCTAAAGGCAAATTTCCATACATCTATTCTACAATTGTATTTCCTAAATTTGAATTTATGCCCCCTCAGATGAGTAATCTGAGCAAGAGGAAGCATCCCATTAGCACTGGGCTTACTCAATCCATGTAAGGCCTTATACACCTCAATTAGATCACATCGCAGGTGCCTAGTCTCCAGAAGCTGCAATTTGCAGAACTTAAGCCTTTCTTGGTAACCCAAACCCTTTGTTCCACTCACCAACCTCATTGCCCTTCTCTGTACTCATTCCAGCAGCTCTACATTTTTCCTAAACTGAGGCCTCCAGACCTGTATACTCAAGCTGCAAGATGCAGCCCGACCATTGCCTTACACAAAGGGATAATCAACCCCCCATCTCTGCTAGCAAAATTCCTGTATAGCATTGACAAGACACCATGATACACCAGCCTTTTTGCACTACTCAGAAAACTTCATATCTGACTGCATATGCGGTGGTCATGAAGGATGAACTCTACATCCTTCCTGAAATGAGGCCTCCAGACCTGTACACAGTACTCTAGGTGTGACCTGACGATTGCCTTGTACAACAGGATAATCACCTCCCTGTCCCTGCTAGGAAAATTCTTATATACAATTGACAAGATTCCATGACCTGCCCTGGCAGCCCGTCTGCATTGCTCAGCAAACTTCATATTTGACTGCACAATTACCACCAGGTCTTTTTCACTTTCCACTTCCCTGAGTGTAGTACCACACAGTTGGTATGTTTCTCTTCGGTTATTGCTACCCATATGCAGTACTTTGCATTTGTCAATGTTAAACTTCAGTTGCCACTTCTCAGCCGATTTGCCCAACTTGTCTAGATCCATTTTGAGTAGCATACTATCTTTAATGTCATTAACAACCCTGCCAAAATTTGTATCATCTGCAAACTTGGGCATTAATCCTGATATACCTTCATAAATATCATTGATGAATATGGGCCGAGCACAAAACCCTGGGGAACTCATTTGTGTTGCTCATGGACAACACAAATGTGTTGTCCATGAACTCCACTTCATGGACAACACATTTGTCCATGAAGAGCAGTGTCCACTGATTACCACTCTCTGTCATCTCCCATTCAACCATCCCTTATCCAATGTAGCAACTTACCCTTAATGCCATATCTCTCCAATTTGTATAGCAGTCTTCCATGTGCAACAGTATAAAAAGCTTTCCTGAAATCCAAGTATATGATATCAAAATTATTTTTGACATTCAGTTCTTTTGTGACCATATCATAGCATCCAATCAAATTGGTCAGGCACAACCTCCCTTTAACAAACCCATGCTGTATCTTAACTATTACTGTAGTCTTGTCTAGATGATTCTGCAATGTATCAAAAGCTTTTCTAAAATCCAAGTATATGATATCAGAATTATTCTTTGCATCCAATTCCTTTGTGACCACATCACAGTATCCATTCAAATTTGTAAGACAAGACTTCCTCTTAACAAACCCATGCTCTGTCTGAACTATAACTGCAGTCTTGTCTAGATGATTCTGCATCATGTCCTTAACCAGTGACTCCATTATTTTCCCTGGAACCGAAGTTAGACTAAGAGGTCTGTAATTACCAGTGTCACCCTCTGATCCCCCTTTGTGAGTTGGGGATACATTTGCACATCTCCAGTCCTATTGGAGATGTGCAAACTATTGGGCACATAACCTGAGTCCAAGGAAGCTTTCATAATTATGGCTAAGAGTTTGCTTACTTCCTTTGCTGCTTTCTTCAATATAACCGAATATATCCCATCCACCCTAGGTGCCGTCCTTATGTTTAACTTCCACTATTTCTCCTCCACTTTGCTCTGAGTTATTACAAAATCACTTAGCTCTCTGTTATAGTTTGATAAACTTCTGGTATTCCCCTCTTTGGATAACTCCTCATGTGTGAATGTAGATGCAAAATACTCATCCAGTTTATCAGCTACCTGAGCATGATCATCAATAGTCAAACTATCTATGTTAAGTGGACCAATCTGATTCATCCCTTTCCTTCCAGAGTTTACATAAGTAAAGAACTCTGCTGTTTTTCTTTGCACTCTTAATTAAGAGTGGCATCTGTTCAACAAAGATGATGCATGTGTATTTGGTAGGTGGCTGAAACAAAATCTATATTTTGCTCCCTCTAAAAGAATAATGGGATAAAACTAGCAGCTAAAAAAATTAACTGGGATGCTGCCACTGGGTATCTCAGTCATTTTGATCCTATTCAATAGAAAATTTTAATAAAGATATATAAAAAACTTTTTCATGAGGCTAGGTAAATTGAATGATTTTAAAGAACAAAAAAAAAAGTTTAAAAAAACAGAAAAGAAAAGAGGAATAAAATACCTCTTCCTCAAGTACCAAAAGGAAAGATTTTTGAAAGGAAAGGGAAAAAACTCTGGGTTTTTAATAATCCCTTAATATATGATGACCTTTTTTTTTTACAACTTGTACATTACAATACTGACTTCAATGAATAATAATTTTCCATTTATTTAAGATAAACAACATCTTATTCAAAATGACTGAAGTTTGAATCAGACAGATGGTTACCACTTTACTGATCAAAAGTTAGCCTGCATATTCTCTAGGTCAAATCACTTAACTACAGCTGGATAGGTGCCAAGTTATGCGTAAAAATTAAAAGGATGGTATAATGACAATGATATTAAAACTTTTCCAATATTATCTGCATCTATATAATGTGATACAGATAATACTTTCTCAATATCATCTGTATATGGATTTAATTGTTCACTTTACTATATATTATTAGCATTGCAGTCCATAAACTTAACTAATCTGTAATTTTCTGCCAATTCTTCTGATTATTAGTTCTAGTTAGGTTTTCTTGTTCATTTCTCTATAATTCTTTAAACCAGGGATTCCCAAAGTGGTCGGTAGCGACCCCCTGGGGGTCTTTGGGCAAGTTTGAGGGGTCTTCAGTTCCTAATAAAGCCATTGGGGTCGGTAAGATTGTTTTAGGGGTCTTTAAATAAACTATTTCCTCACAAAGATAATTCTAGAAATCTAGAATTAGTATATGAAACAAGTCGTTAACTCGGGCAGTCAGCAAAGTGGCTTAGGGTGGAATCACACTATTGTCACCTCATGTAAGGTTACATGGAAACAAGTCTATAACGCCAAATGTATGAAAGAGAGAGAGAGCTATATTTCCCATTTTGTTTATTGGTCAGAGCCAAACTGTTGTTAATGGCTGTAGTCGCAAGGTAACGCATTGGCCTTCAAGGACGATTCATGTCCTAATGAGTTCACAGTTTTCTGTTCGAGCAGAAAATTTCGTACGGCCTGAGTTTTCTGTCAAGCTGACAGAAGAAAATAGAGGAAATGAGAATAAAAACATGTCCAGCCACACAGATGCTCAAAGATGGCCAAAAGGAAGAAAATAGACCAACAGTATTACAATTTACAAATTTAGAGGAACAAGTCGACCATTTCAGTTTGTACAAGTCCAATTTTTAGCATTGTGAAGTTGTTTTTGTTATTAAATTTAATTTTAAAAAAATTGTTTTGTATTGTGACCAAATAAATCCTTACTCCAAATTAAATCTACAGTATTTCAACTTTTCTTAAACATACAACTAATTTTTCCTTACTGCTGACTGAATTTTGAAATTGCGTATTTTGATTTTGTATGTCATCCTTAATTAAATTATATTAGAAATTAAGTTCTACTTTATTCATCAGTAAGTAGATCTTAAAACAATTTATCTTCTTCTAAGTCCTGCAGTAAATGATGGAATTTGCCCTTTTCTGTTCTCTTACAGTTTATGTCGTGTATCCATTGCTTACTCCCTTTTGTTTTCTTGGCCAGGGCCGCATTAACACTAAGACAAAACTGGCCATGGCCAGGAGCCTCACATGAAGAGGGGCCTCATTTTCAGTGTAAATATTTTCTGAAGTAGTGATAAAAAAATTAAAGGTATACTAAAGGGGCCCCAAAATTAAATATGGCCGGGGGCCTATTTCATCCTTAATCCACCTCTGTTTTCTTATAGTCAGCAGACTATAAGAAAATCATTGTCTAAATCTCCTTCAAAATCTGAAGAAGAGGATGAAGTGTGGTAATTCATTTCACTTCAGCTTTCCCCAAAGAGAAAAACACATACATAACGTAGGTGGTAGTAATGTGTCTCCTATGACTGACTTCGCAGTTTACACTGAACAGTGTGTTTATGGTCAAATGGCACTGGGGGGGGGGAGTCTCCCTTCTCCGAGTGACACGAAGCGAAGTGACAATCGCTGCGTGCCCTTGAAAACATAAATAAATTGTTTTAGTTGTCCAAGCAGATTTTCGTTCTAGTGGTCATGCTCAGTTTTCGTTTTACCGCCACAGCTGTCGTCAAACTTCAGTGCTATTTTTAGTGTCAGCAGATATTTTCGTTCTGCAGTGTTTGGGAGTGGATTATTCATTTTGTTTTAATAGTTTCTTATTAAAATTATTTTAGTAAGAGCGCGAGTTGTGTTGAAATAATTTCTTACAGATAACTCCTAATGATCATGTCTGACACAAAAAAGAAGTTTCATCAATATTCGGTAGAATATTTAAATTTCGGGTTTGTGCCTTCTCCCAGTAATGAAACAAAATCAATGTGTCTTTTATGTGAGAAAACGTTTAGTAATGTTGCTATGAAACCTTCAAAAATGAAAGAACATTTAAAAAAACAGCATAATGATAAAAGCGACAAAGACATTGAATATTTCAAGACAATGAAGGGAAATTTTAAATCGTACAACGTTTCTGCCCTTTATAAAATCATCTGCAGTACCGGCAGCCAGTGGTGAACTACAAGCATCATATGATATAGCTCTCCTAATTGCAAAGAAAGGAAAACCACATACTCTTGGTGAAGAAATAATTCTACCCTCTATAAAAACAGCAATAGAGTCAGTTATGAAAAAGGATGCTAATCCAGTTTTAAGGAGTATTCCACTTAGTAATACAGTGCAACAGAGGATTGCTGAGATGGCAAATGATGTCCAAACAACAGTAAATTCAGAGCTGAAAGAGGTTATGTTTGCTATGCAATTTGATGAGTCTACATTTTGAAGTACAGTAAACCCTTGATTTAATGGACTAATAGGGGAGAAGGGGTGTCCGCTAATGCAGAAAGTCCGTTAAATCAAATGTAACCTGAGGGGACATTTTTTATTGTTCTTAATGTAAAAAAAAAAAAAGTTTTAATACAATATACAGTACTGTACAATATAAAATTATTAAATTATAATAAAGAATATGTAATATTCTGTTGTAAATATAAAATGTTACAATTTGCCCTTTGATTTACGGATATCAGAAACTTTGTTTTTTTTACACCATAAATTGTTTTTTTACACTACCTTGTTCTAATTTCTCAATTAGCTCTAATTTCTGTGCCACATTTAAGTTCACACACTTTCTTTTAACTCCTCTATCACTTGATGCCATTTTAAATTGTAAGGATTGCAAAATTATTTAATAAATAAAGTCACAATTCAGAAATTACAGAAACACTCTGTATGCAATCTGAGTGCACGATAGCTCAAGGCAGACTGAGACCAAAACAAAGTGATTCAGTAGACCTGCAGTTTAGTGTCCCGAGTCACATTTAGCTCGCAAGTCACCACCTGCTCTTATCTGTAATCAACAGCTATTTGAACCTGCTTTCAGAAAGAATAAAAAACAATTTCCTGAATTTGATTATAAAAATAAAATTTGATAATTTATTTATCCCTATTTTGTGTTACAATTGTTGGGAGATAACAGAAAGACGGGAGGGAGAACACATAAGCCAGAGGCTTTTTAGGGGGTGTTCCCTCTGAAAAAGTATGAAAGGAAAGTTTCATACAAGTATGAAACGAACAAGTATGAAAAGAAAAATTATGAAATAATTGCATAGAATGTTACAATTTATGACAGCTATTCCTTCAACTTGTTTACACAATTTCCAAACTGGTATGCATTGTGGAAAGTTCAGGAGTTGAGTGGAAGGTGATTTAGATCAGACCTCCCTGGTGATGTGTTCAGTCGGGAGCTTCTTGAACTTGTTTAGTGAAATGGCATTTTTGATGTTTTCAGGAAGATTATTCCAGGTTTTTGCGCCTCTGTATTTTATATTTTTCTGGCCTATGGCTTTTCTGAAAAGCAGAACCTTCAGGTTCGCTTCATTTCTTAAATTATATCTTATTCCTTCTTCTTCTATTGTTATAAAAAAGGATCTGAAGAGAGGAGGAAAGTTTGGTGTTTTCAAAGCATTGTAGACAAAGACCGCCTCAGCTTTTTGTATCAGTTGGTAGATGCTTAAGATTTTCGCTTCCTTATATCTCGAAGTCACAGATGCATTCCAGGGAAGGCCCAAAATTGAACGAACACATCGATTGACAATTGAATTGATTCTCGTAAGGTTATATTGACTAGTCGTACCCCATGAGATGATTCCATATGTGAAGTGAGGCTGTATTAAGGAAAGGAATACTAGTCTGAGAAGGGAAGGAGGTACCCAGGCAGAGGCTCGGGCGAGTATTCCTGCTAGTGACGAAGTTTTCTTTCGTAAGGTGATCATTTGTTTATCCCAACTCAGCTTGTCATCTAGTCAGATTCCTAGAAACTCGGTATCATTCACCCTTTCCAGTTGTTTTCCTTTGTATGTTATTTCAATCAATATTCAATGGTTTAATTTTCGTCCTAAACACTATATATTTGGATTTTTCTGGGTTTAGTATCAGCTGATTCTTTTGAAGCCAACTATGCATTTCAGAGAGCAGGGCAGAGATCTTGCATTGAAGTTGGTTAGGGTCTTTATCAGTGATTAGAATGGAAATGTCATCGGCATACGCTACTAGGTGGGAAGATGGAAGATGAGAGAGAAATTCATTAATGTAAAGAACAAATAGGATAGGTCCGAGAAGTGAACCTTGAGGTACTCCCCTGGAGAAATAAGAAATGTCTGAAAAAGACTGGTTTGTTTTAACGACAAATGGCCTATCAGTAAGGTAGTCTTCAAGGAGAAGGTTAATTTTTCCTCTCAAGCCAAGATTGTTGAGCTTGTTGAGTAGGATATTATGATTTATGCAGTCAAAAGCTTTTGATAGGTCTAGAAACAGTGCTATTGCATAGTGACCCTTTTCAAGACAGTCCGTGATCCTGGAGCAGAAGTCAACAATTGCCAGGTCAGTGGATCTTTTTGAACGAATTACCTAAAAGTAGGTAATTATCAAAACAATAATGGAAATAGGTAATTAATATTAATTTTTAATTAATAACACTGAAGTTTTGTATAAATCTAAAAAAAATAATATGATCAAAATTAATATGCACATTACTGTATTATTATTTGTCCGATCCTTTAAATCCGAAATATCGGGGTCCATTAAATCAAGGGTTAGCATTAGTAGAGGCATATGATGCAAGAAAGCAAGCTTATGCAGCATCAGCCAACAAAAAAAAAAAAAAAAAAAAAACCCACTCCCATTTCACCCCTCTATTCATTTGAAATACCTGTCCAGCTGCGCCTTAAATTTATTTAGGCTATCAACTTCCACAACAAGGGATGGAAGTCTGTTCTACCAACCAACTACCCACTGGCAAAAGGCAAATTTCCGCACATCTATCCTACATCTGTCTTTCCTCGATCTGAATTTATGCCCTCTCAGGTGATTATTCTGAGCAAGAGGAAGAATCCCATCAGCATTGAGAATGCTCAGACCATTCAAGGCTTTATATACCTCTATCAGATCACCTCAATGGTGCCTAGTCTCCAGACACTGTAATTCGCAAAACTTAAGCCTTTCTTCGTAAGAGCAACCATTTGTTCCATTCACTAATCTTGTTCCCCTTCTCTGTACTCGTTCCAGCAGCTCTACATTCTTCTTAAAATCAGGCCTCCAGACCTGTATACAGTACTCAAGGTGTGGCCTGACCACTGCCTTATACAAGGGAATAATCACCTCCTTATCGCTGCTAGAAAAATTCCTGTATATCATTGACAAGACATCATGAGTTACTCTTGCAGCCCATCTGCACTGCTCAGAAAACTTCATATCTGCCTGCACAATCACCCCCAGGTCCCTTTCATTCTCTACCACTGTCAGTGTAGTACCACAGAGTTGATATGTTACCCTGGGGTTACTGTTTCCCATATGTAGTACTTTACATTTGTTAATGTTAAACTTCATTTGCCACCTCTCAGCCCATCTGTTCAACCTTTCCAGACCGTGTTGCAGCAGCATACTGTCAGTAGTATCCTTAACAACCCTGCCAACCTTTGTATAGTCTGCAAACTTGGACATATACCATCACCAATATCATTTATAAATACAGAAAACAACAATGGACCCAACACTGAACCCTGAAGGACTCCACTAATAACATTAGTTCATGATGAGCAGTGTCCATTGATTACCACTCTCTGTCTTCTGCCCCTCAACCAACCCTTTATCCATAGCAGCAATCTGCCTCCAATGCCACACTGCTCGGGTTTACTGTATAAATATTTTAATGTCATTTGTACAGTATTACAGAACGAGTAAAAAAGGAGTAATTGATGAATCCTTTTTGCCAAATCTTTAAAAATTTATTTCAAAGGTGAAACAATTTTTAGATGTGTGCATGACTATTTTGAAAAGTACAACATTCCCTTTAGTAATATAACCGCAATTGCAACAAATGGAGCTCCACCTATATTTGGTAAGTACAGAGGAATTTTAGCTTTAGCTAAAAAAGAAAATCCTAAAATACAAACAGTACATTGTGTTTTACACAGACAACACCCTGTTGCAGTAGTAGTAGTAGTAGTAGCATGTGACGCAAGAAAGCAAATGTATGAGCTTATGCAGCATCAGCCAAAAAAAAAAAAAAATCACACCATTCCCTCCAAATGCCTGTCCAGTTCCTCCTTAAATTTATTCAACCTATCAACTTCCACAACGACAGATGGAAGTTTGTTCCAGCAATTAACCACCCGCTGGCTAAAGGCAAATTTCCGCACATCTATTCTACATCTGTCTTTTCTTAATTTGAATTTATGCCCCCTTAGGTTCGTAATCTGAACAAGTGGAAGGATCCCATCAGAATTCAGCGTGCTCAACCCATTCAAGGCCTTATATACCTCAATCAGATCACCGCGCAGGTGCCTAGTCTCCAGCCACTGCAATTTGCAGAACTTAAGCCTCTCTTGGTAAGAGGATCCCTTCATTCCATTCACCAATCTTGTTGCCCTTCTCTGTACACGCTCAAGTAAATCTACATCCTTCCTAAAATGAGGCCTCCAGACCTGTACGCAGTACTCAAGGCGTGGCCTGACCATTGCCTTATACAGAGGGATAATCACCTCCTTTTCCCTGCTAGCAAAATTCCTATATATCATTGACAAAAACCCATGACCTGCCCTGGCAGCCTGTCTACATTGCTCAGAGCACTTCATATCTGACTGCACAATTACTCCCAGGTCTTTTTCATTTTCTACCACCTTAAGTGTAGTACCACACAGTTGGTATGTTTCTCTGGGGTTACTTCTACACATATGCAGTACTTTGCATTTGTCAAGGTTAAACTTCAGTTGCCACTTCTTAGCCCATCTGCCCAAATTATCTAGATCCTATTGCAGTAGCACACTGCCTTTACTGGCATTAACAACCCTGCCAACCTTTGTATCATCTGCAAACTTCGACATTAAGCCTGATATACCTTCATCAATATCATTGATAAATATACAAAACAACAGTGGACCTAACACCGAACCCTGTGGGACTCCACTAATAACATTAATCCAAGAAGAGCAGCACCCATTGATTACCACCCTCTGTCTTCTCCCACTTAACCATCCTTTTATCCATTGTAGCAACTTACCCTTAATACCATTCTGCTCCAATTTGTACAATAGTCTTCCATGCGCAACAGTGTCAAAAGCTTTCCTGAAATCCAAATATATGATATCAAAATTATTTTTTGCATCCAGTTCCTTTGTAACCACATCATAATATCCTATCAAATTTGTCAGACAAGACTTTCCCTTAACAAACCCATGCTGTGTCTGAATTATTGCTGCAGTCTTGTCTAGATGATCCTGCAATGCATCTTTAACCAGTGACTCCATTATTTTACCCGGAACAGAATGGTTGCAAAAAACATAAGTGAAGAATTGCATGATGCTTTGCAAATTTTTATTAAGGTAATAAATAAAATAAAAGCAAATGCTCTTAACAGCTGACTGTTTGTTATGCTATATGAAAAAAATGACAAAAATTTCAACCAATTGCTCCTTCATACAGAAGTAATATGGTTGTCAAAATGTAATTGTTTGCAAAGGCTTATAAAACTTTATAACTCAGTGGTGGAATTTCTGTCCAACCATGATCAATCATTTGCTGATAAATTTAGTCAGTGTTAAAACCACTTCTTGTACCTTGCTGATATATTTTCAAAATTCAATGAAGCACAAAAAAAAAAAAACTGCAAGGCAAAGACATTAAATAAATTTGGTAAATAAATTTGATGAATTTGAGGTATTGCTCAAAACATCAAAGGCAGATATTGTTGGGATATCAGAGACGTGGTGTCACACAGATATAAGTAATGCGGAACTGGAATTTGGGGAATACAATGTGTATAGAAAGGATAGACAGGACAGGAGGGGAGGAGGGGTTATGCTATTAGTTAAGAAACACAAAGGCCAAGGAGGTGAAGCCAGTCGACATCGATGGACAGGGCAGTGTCGAGTCGGTTTGGTGTGACGTAAGCATAGGGAAATCAAAATTGAGAGTAGGAGTGTGCTATAGACCTAATGACTCTGATGAGTATAATAAGATATTGTACAGGGAAATAGAGTGGGCCAGTAAATCAGAGAGTCTTATAATGGGGGATTTTAATTTCCCAGATATTGACTGGAATTTGTGGGTTGGTCACTCGCACACTAGCAAGGCTTTTGTGGATTTATTGGATGATTGTTTTCTACATCAGCATGTTCGTGAGGCAACAAGAGGGAGCAATACTCTTGATCTGATTATCAGTAGTGATTCTTCATGCATTAAGAATCTGCAGATAAATGAATCACTAGGTGGCAGTGATCACAGTGTGTGTGTTGAAGTGGGATTTACTCAAGGAGGTAACTACCATCAGAGGTAAAGGGAAGGGTTTTTGTTTTCGTAAAGGCGACTATGATGGTCTGAGACAGTATTTAAATTCTATACAGTGGGACCAACTGATGATGTTACCAACAGCAAACTCAAAATGGGAAGCATTCAAGGAACTAATCTTGGAGGCTACCAGGCTTTACATACCAACTAAGAAATACTGTTCAAGGTTTAGGCCTAAATGGTTGTCAGATGAACTAATGAGACAGGTGGCAGAGAAGAAAAATGCATGGGATACATACAAATTAATGGGTGACATGGAAGCCTATGATAGATATAAGTTGGTCTGTAACCAAGTCACAAAGGAGATTAGGCAGGCAAAGGCAGACTACGAAAAATCCTTGGCAAAGGATGCAAAGAAAAACAGAAAAGAGTTCTTTACATATTTAAACTCAAGAAGGAAAGGGATGAATCAGATTGGTCCACTGGATATTGATGGTTCAACAGTTGAGGATCCTGCTCAGGTGGCTAACAATCTAAACGAGTATTTTGCATCTACATTCACGCATGAGGAGTTATTCAGGAAGGAGAATGATGTAGGTAAAGTAAACATTGGCAGTGAGCTGGATGATTTTGTAATAACTGAGAAGAAAGTGGAGGAGAGATTGTTGAGGATAAACATAAAAAAGGCACCTGGGGTGGATGGGATCTATCCAGTTATATTAAAGGAGGCGGCAAAGGAAGTAAGCAAACCCCTAGCCATAATTATGAGAGCTTCTTTGGACTCAGGGGAGGTACCCATAGACTGGAGATGTGCAAATGTAACCCCAATTCACAAAGGAGGATCAAAGGCTGACACAAGTAATTATAGACCTGTTAGTTTAACTTCTGTTCCAGGTAAATTAATGGAGGCACTGGTTAAAGAAGCACTGCAGGATCATCTAGACAAGAATTCAGTTATAGCTCAGACGCAGCATGGTTTTGTTAAGGGCAGGTCTTGCCTGACCAATTTGATTGGATACTATGATGCAGTCACAAAAGAACCGGATGCAGGGAATAACTTTGATATTATATATTTGGATCTTAGAAAGGCTTTTGATACTGTTGCACATGGAAGACTGCTGCACAAATTGGAGCAGTGTGGCATTGGAGGCAAATTGCTGCTATGGATAAGGAGATGGTTGAGTGGCAGAAGACAGAGAGTGGTAATCAATGGACACTGCTCAACGTGGACTAATGTTATTAGTGGAGTTCCTCAGGGTTCAGTGTTGGGTTCGTTGTTGTTTTCGGTGTTTATGAATGATATTGATGATGGGATATGAAGTTTAATGTCCAAGTTTGCAGATGATACAAAGGTTGGCAGGGTTGTTAAGGACACTACTGACGCTATGCTGCTGCAAAAGGATCTGGAAAGGTTGAGCAGATGGGCTGAGAGGTGGCAAATGAAGTTTAACATTGACAAATGTAAAGTACTACATATGGGAAACAGTAACCCCAGAGCAACGTATCGACTCTGTGGTACTACACTGACAGTGGTGGAGAATGAAAAGGACCTGGGGGTAATTGTGCAGGCAGATATGAAGTTCTCTGAGCAGTGCAGACGAGCTGCAAGAGTAGCTCATGGTGTCTTGTCAATGATATACAGGAATTTTTCTAGCAGGGATAAAGAGGTGATTATTCCCTTGTATAAGGCAATGGTTAGGCCACATCTTGAGTACTGTATACAGGTCTGGAGGCCTCATTTCAAGAAGGATGTAGAGCTGCTGGAACGGGTACAGAGAAGGGCAACAAGATTAGTGAATGGAACAAAGGGTTGCTCTTACGAAGAAAGGCTTAAGTTTTGCAAATTACAGAGTCTGGAGACTAGGCACCGGCGAGGTGATCTGATAGAGGTGTATAAGGCTTTGAATGGTTTGAGCATGCTCAATGCCAATGGGACTCTTCATCTTGCTCAGAATAATCACCTCAGAGGGCATAAATTCAAATTGAGGAAGGACGGATGTCGGATAGATGTGTGGAAATTTGCCTTTGGCCAGCGGGTGGTTGGTTGGTGGAACCGACTTCCATCACTTGTTGTTGAAGCTGATAGCCTAAACAAATTTAAAGCTCAACTGGACAGGTATTTCGAATGAACAGTGGGGTGAAATGGGAGTGGTGTGTTTTTTTTTTTTTTTTGGCTGATGCTGAATAAGCTTGCTTTCTTGCATCATATGCCTCTACTAATGCTAATGCTAAAGTTATACAGAGTCGTATAATTATTTTGGGATTTCAAGAAAAGTTAATGCTCTTCAAAACTTCACTGGGTCGTAGAAATTTTCACTTCTTTCCAAATATGTCATCTTTAGAACAAGAAGCTGAAGGAAATTTTTCAGATGCCGACATATTTATTTATGTAGCTCAACTTGAACGCTTAAAAGAGGATTTTAAAAATAGATTCAAGGATCTCGAAGATATAAAAGTTCCAGAATGGATTATATCTCCATTTCATGCAGAGGGTGATAGGGACGATTCAGATCTGGATTTGCAAGAGGAAATTATTCAAATGAAGATGGACCTAGAAGCTTAATCACTGCACTCAAAAGAAAGTTTCAGGGGATCTTGGACAAGTAAAAATATTATTGAAAACTACCCCAAACTGTATAAAACTGTCGAGCCTTTATTATTGACCTTTCCAAGTTCATACATGGTAGAAGCTGGATTTAGCCACACTAACAGTATTTTAACTAAGCAGAGAAATCGACTAGATCTCAAAAATAATGGAGATCTAAGATTAAAACTAACAAATCACAAACCCAATATTTCCTCTCTTCTAAAAGCACATCAACCACATCCTTCACATTAGACATGCAGTAAATGTTAGTGTTCATTAAATTTTTTTAATATGCATTGCATATCATAATTGGATACATTTTCTAAAAAAACTGTTTATAAAATATATTAACTTAAAGCTTATTGCTCTTGGGGGCAATTACTGAATTTTTACTTGGGGGTCTCTGACCAAAAAAAAAAAGTTTGGGAACCCCTGCTTTAAACAGTTCTTTTACTCAAGTTTGCACTATATTATGAAATTCAATAAACCTAATAATTGTTTAATCAGTACTTTTTATTATTTCAAGAATTACTTGCCTGCAATGCTCTTAATCTTTTATTTTTTGCAAGTAGGTTGTAATAAAAAAAAAATTCAAGAGGAAACCTAATAATTGTTTAATCAGTACTTTTTATTATTATTTCAAGAATTACTTGCCTGCAATGCTCTTAATCTTTTATTTTTTGCAAGTAGGTTGTAATAAAAAAAAAAAAAATTCAAGGAGGATCAGATGTATTCTGTTCATTGAATAGAATATATCAGTCTTATTGAAGTATAGTAAACTTTATAAACTCTGGCACCCTTGAAGATTTAGAATTGCAAAATTTTGAAATTTTCCAGCTTTTAGAAGTACAGTATATCTAGAGGTTTGAGCAGTTTCAGAGGAGCACATTTCAATAAAAATTAAGCACAAACATAAACTTAAACTTTATACATTTGCAAACATTTGTAATGACTACCTTGTCCTTTCATCTGTTTTTGTGGCCAGCAAGAGAAAGTTATGGATAACACAATATATTAATTCTCACAGCAGAACAAACTTGCCTTTGTAAAGAGTTGCCTTAGTATTGTACTACTTTCAACAGAGCTTTATTTATATTACAACTTTGAAAATTGATTTCATATACAGCATGACAGCTCACATTGAAGAACTTCTTTGTAACTGTTTTAAAATAAAATAATTCTGTTTGTGTGTTGACACTAATGGCCACATGCTACCTGGAACAGGCTTTAATAGCAGTCTGGTTTGCTGTATTCACTTTTCAGTCTGCATTTGATTCGTGCTTAAACATTTTTATTAAACGTTGCACTAATATGACAAGAAATATACAAAAAATTATTTTATCACACCATTATATATTTATAAAAAATACCTGTGTTTCTTTCCTCTATCCCCAACAGGCCTTTAAATTTCTCCAAGCCATCAGAAGACTCATACCCATGAAGGCAACTTTTATTCCAATGATTACTAAGTTAATGACTAAATTTGAATTTATATTCCCTGGATCGAATATCACTTAATACCGTGAAATTCCACCTTCATTCATTTTAATGTCTCTCTGAGCTTCATAAATCTCTATCAGATACCATCTAAGATACCTAGTTACGAAGCTTTGTGGCCAATTAAAGTCTCTCCTCATATGATGCCCTATTGCTGATCTCACAAGGTGCATTACCTGTCTTTGGACCTTTGCAAAAGTGCAATAGATATAATATGTATGACATTAACATTAGTTTCAATGAAATTTTTAAAGGGTTGTAAATCAGGTCTATTTTTTTTTTAAATTTTGACACCTCATTCCAGTGTATACATATAATTTTTTTTTTGTTTTATTTTTAATTTAACAACACATTCCCCAAATTTTTTAATTTTTTTTTCAGCTGACCTATAAATACAGGTAACCCTCATATAACACGGTAGTTAGGTTCCTATAAAATGTCATGTTGTGCGAAACCATGTTATACAGGACTATGAAAAAGTACAAAAATGGGGGTTATGTTCCAAAAGGTAACAAAAATACACCATTCTGGATTTCTTGTATCTTCTGCTGTCTTTGAAAAATCAGTGATCTGGGTTTGTTTGCTTTTGTTTGATAAATCTTTATGAATTTCATTGTATGGAACTAAGCATTTTTGAAGCTCCCTTTTGAACTTTGGGCTCCTTTCATTAAAGAATCTGCATTCAAAAAATTGTAATTGTTCGGCTAACTGGATTCTAATTGCTCAGGTAACTTTATGCCTTCCCGTATGCTTTTTAGTGTAAAATTTGGAAGTTTAGAATTTTAATCTGCGCTATCATCCTCTAAATTGATTTGGTTTTACCTCCGATGCCACTTCCACCAAATCCGTTCACCAGCCTCTTTTTCTACCAGTAATTCTTGAAGGCCTTCAGTAATCATATCTTTTTTTTATTTTTTAGGAGCATCTGCAACCAAGGCCATGTTACTCTGTTTATTGACTATAAATTGCGTGTGTCCCGAGGTCGATTTTCTGTTTTGCTGGACGATTGGTTTGGTTTGTTTGAATTTTGTTGGCGCATCAGCAATTAGGGCTATAATGTACCAGTTTTGCTGGAAAAAAAACCAGAATTTCCGGGAGAGAAAAAACCATGCTATCCTCACCCGACTAACTCAGCCATGTTGTGAAAAATGCCCATTAAAATTCCTCCCATCATTAACGAGATTTGAATGTCTCGAGTGGAGTGGTGGGCAAATCTATCAACTGTGCTACCCACAAGGGCTTCAGTAGTCATACAGACAAAACCTTCCCTTCCTACCAATGATGCAAATTCTACTATCGCACACCAATTCCGTTTTCTGCCTGTTCGACCATATTTCCTGAATGAACTGACTCTAACCATACATTTTTCCACATGCATTTAACGTTGACAGTTTTACTTCTTTCAGCGATAAAGCTATGATTCTTATACAGTCCATAATTGAGAAATGTTTCCATGCCGCCATTACTTCAATAGATCCGGAATCGATTTTTTCTAATATGCATTGTATCAATGATTTTCTGATGTAATGAGTTTTAAAGGTGGATATAATGCCTTGATCTAATGGCTGAATGAAAGAAGTTGTATTAACTTAATACAACTGTGGTGGTAGGAACATAACTTCAATGTTTGGATGAATTAAATCTTTTGGATGGCCTGGTGTGCTATCCAATAGTAATAAACTTTGAAATCTAGATTTTTCCACAAGTTCAACAGCACAGAACGTAACATGTGGATTTCCCTCAAAATAAAATACAGAGATTTCTCAATAATTTTTGTTTTGACTAGCGAGTCAACAGCAAGGATTCAAAAAGAGTGGAAATATTGAAAAATTACATCCAACATAATAGCAGGGTTTTCCCTGCACAAAAGCTCAAAAATACCTTGTTATGTGAAGTTTACCGAAATTCTCTAATCGTGTTATATAAGTACCGTGTTGTGCAAGGATTGCCACAATTTATTGTGTTAAAGCGAAACCGTATTGTTGAAGTACCGTGTTATACAGGGGTTGCCTGTATTCAAATACCATAGATATACTGAGTGTTAGAAAGCCAGAAGAAATTGTTGATATTGGACTTGACATTCTGTATGTCATAATTTTAAGGTAGTATATATTGGAAGAAATAATACTAATAAATACTAATAAGATTTCCAGACAATGAAAGGTCTCCATAAATGCACAAGAAGAAAACAAGTAAATTAGTATTAACAATGGTAAAGTGATGCAAAGAAGCAAACTTATATATACATCAGAAAAAAAAAAAACTTGCCCACTTTATTTGTTTGATCCTCTTTTAATTTATTCAGACTACTAACTTCAAAAACACAAGATGAAAATTTGCAGCAGCAATTAATTACACTTAGGCTGGAAACAAATTTTCATTTGTTTACATTTATCCTGCAGCCATCGAACTTAAATTTATGCCTACTTGTATGTTTCATCTGAAAACAGAGGAACTAAATGTTGAAGTCATTTAGCATTCAGTTTCTTAACCCACTTAGAGCCTCAAACACTTTATTCAAGTCTCCTTGCATGGTAAGAGTGTCATTTCGGTCTCTGACTAATCTTGTTGCTCTTCTCTGTACTGATTCCAACAGATCTGCATCCCTCAAACATTGAGGCTTGTATACATTGTATACTGCATATCTCGAATACTGTATACAAACCTGTATACAGTATTCAAGATCCAGCTTAACCATTGCCTTATTTCTACTCAAATGCATCTTGCATTTATCAATGTTAAATTAGTATTAGCAGTGGCAAACGATGCAAGAATGCAAACTAACAAAGGATCCGAAAAAAAAAAAAAAGAAAAAAAAATCCCACATCACCTGCCCATCCCTCCAATAATTTGTCTAGTTCTTGGATTTATTGAAACTACCCATTTCCGCAACAACACATGATGAAAGTTTAAGCTCAGTCCATTAAAATCTTAAACATCTCAGTCAGATCACCTTGCAGGTGCCTCAACTGCCACTGCTAATTTATGAAGGTCTTGTTGGAATAGCATACATTGATTACCAACAATAATCACCCTGCCCATTTTTGTACCACAGCAAACTTAGACATTAAACTGGATATGACTTCATCAATATCATTAATATTGAGAGCAGTAATGGATCCAACACCAAACACTGTTGTTATTGTTATGGGAATTAAGGGCTACCCAGACAATATTGCAACATCAAACCCTGAAAGATTCCACTAATAACAATACTCCATGAAGAGCAGTGGCTATTAATACCACTATCTGTCTCCTGTCATTCAACCATCCCCTTTATCCATAGCGGTAACTTTCCTCTAAACTGCTATAATTTGTACAGTAGCCATTGATGTGGAACAGCATCAAAAGCTTTACTGAAATCTTAATATATGATGTCAAAATTATTTTTTAAATCCAGTTCCTTTGTAATTGCCTCATAGTAGCTAATCAGATTGGTCAGACAAGATCCCTTAACAAATCTGTGCTGTTTTCCATATAATTGCATTCCTGCCATGATGAACCTGCATTACTTCTTTAAAAACTGAGTCCACTATTTTTCCTAAAACAGAAGTTAATCTTACAAGTCTAATTACTCACTTTGCTCTTTGATCTCTCCCCCACCTCTCTGTGAACAGGAGAGACATTTATACATTTTCAGTCTGTATGGATCTATCCTGTCCCTATGGACAAGAAAGATCCCTGGTACATGCTACAATTCACCAAATGAACTAACAGCTGAATTTCTTTTAAGCTAGCTCAGGTGCATTGAAAGAAATGAAGAAAGCAGGCCTTCAATTCAAGATCTTAGGATGCAGAACTTATTAATGCTTTTAAATGGAAACAATCCCTTCACTGCAGAAAAACACAGAACTATTTCCACATGACATTTCTCAATACAATTCAGCAAGAGAACTATCTGTTTCGCTGAATCTGAAAAAAACAGAAAATTAACACATCTTAGAGACAGGACTTCCTATACAAAAAAGATTTTATCGACTGCAGCCTCTTTTGGTAAAGATCTTTTCACATTTGATAAACAATTAAATCCAAGTTTAATAGAATGCCTCTATCTAACACTAACAATGAAGGACCTGATTCAATTCCCAATTTCGTCATCCAGATATCCACCTGTATATTCTTGATGCACTCACTAATATTTTTAACAGATGCTTATATCAAAAATATTTTCCTAATAGCTGGTAAAAAATAATATCTTTCCCATTCCTGAAGTACTTAACCCCTCCAAACTAAAAGACTGGCAGCCCATAGCATTTATTCATCCATTCTGAAGCTCGTACAAAGAATTCTACTCTCATCAATTACCAAACAAATCCTTCCACATTCAGTTTTGCAAACACACTACAGCAGAAAAGGCACTTCCATCATCACTAACTTACCACAGACCACTTTTGTTATCGTCGAATCTATGCACAATAGCCTCAGTTCGATATCACTTATCTCATCTGTAAAAGAAATTTACTTTTCATCTGCATTTGATGCTGTTTGATCCTTGCAACCCATCAACACTCTCACTCTCTCTCTCTCTCTCTCTCAGTATTATGCTATCTCAGGAGAGAGAGAGAGTCTCACTTTCTATCTTCTACTCACTTTATAACAGAATCCTGATTCTTTCTAACATATCCACTACCATATCAAGTTCAGTTTCCATGGGTTTCTTTTCTCAGTCCTCCTCTCCAATAAATGAACATTCCTCACTGCCTATGATAATTACCTAAAATTTTGGTCCATGTGTTGATATGTCAAGGAAGGCTATGAAAACAATATCATAATCAACAACCACCTTGAAACGTTAACAAGTGTTTGGGCCAATTTGGTCTTCCATCATTCCTATCAAATCAGCCCATATGGCCATAAGAAAAGCTATCCGTTGCATTCTGTACTTCCCTTACTGGACAGCAGATTAAAACTAAACTGTCAAAAAATCCTTTGGGTGGCATCTGACTCAAAACTTTTAACTTGAATGCCAAGGTTAAAACTATTAAGGGCTTCTGGCTATTAAAACAGAATCTAATTCATATCTCTGACAGGCATTTAATGAGAGGAATAAACACTCCTACAGTTAATGCTGTATAGCTAAGAAATTTGGGCTGCAGCAACACCTACTAATCTGAAAATTCTTAAATCCATAGAATATTTTATGCTGTGCTGGACTAATGCAAAGGCCAAGTTTCCCTTTTCTGTAAGAGGAAAAATTTCTGTTTCAAAATGGCAACAGCATTATATCAATGCTTCTGAAGGTGGAATGTGTCCTGAACATTATTTTATAAATAACTGTTGCCATTATGAGCACAGTTTATTTTTACATTGCTTATGGATTGTTGAAAAATAAACAAATTAATGAGAATAGTTATACGAGGTCTGATTATCAACTTCTAAAATGTTGTGAACAGTACCCATTCTAGAGTTCAGAGAGGAAATCAAGTGCAACAATACTCTATTACATCTAAAGTCTCTGAAAACTCTCTATATTTGGACCCCTGGCACATCTCCTCTATTTGATACCCCCCCCCCTCCCAAGGAATACCACAAGGAAGTGCTGATCTGCAAGATCTGTAGTGCTGATCTGCAACAGAACAGCTGCATTTGATATATCCCCCCTATCCATAATTAACATCATTAACAGGTTGGATTTTGACTCTAAACTATATCTTGCGATCCCTACTACTTCAACCAGCATATTAAACAACTCTGAGTCAGAGTTAACCAATGTATTATGTTCTAATACAGTGGTTACACTGACATATGTTCTATGTCAGTATTTCCGAAACTTTTTTTTGCTCGTGGACCCCTCATGGCTTCAAAAATAACCACAGATCCTCACATCCTAGCTCACTTAAATATGGGGTGCCTGGACGATAAGTATTCAAAATTAAAAATTTATATCTCTGAACTGATTTATATATTTATAATCTACCTTTTTCAAACTGACACAAAAATTAACTGAATAATAAACTGTCACTATTTGCATATACAATCAATACAC
The DNA here is from genome assembly GCF_048544385.1 of Mastigoproctus giganteus. Lineage (NCBI taxonomy): Eukaryota > Metazoa > Arthropoda > Arachnida > Uropygi > Thelyphonidae > Mastigoproctus > Mastigoproctus giganteus. The sequence goes on from NC_143587.1 coordinate 19,915,945, forward strand.
TACTAGTGTTGTTTTTTCATCTCATAAAGTCCTTTAAAGTTGGGAGTGATTGTAGAAAACTGAATTCTCATGTCAGTTCCATTGTGTAACGATATTTAGATTTTGTTTTAAAAAAAGTAAAATTCAAAGCAGCCATTGCAGAAATTATTCACAAATCCCCTGAGAACTGTTCATGGTTCTCAAAAAAACCACAGTTTGGGAACCACTGTTTTTGTGAATGCATGGTTGTTTGTTTGCTCACTTAAGGCTACACCAAATTTCTCTAATTCACTGCCTTTATGTCAAGTAAAAATCTAGATAACCATGGTATGACCAATAAAGGATGTTGATTTTATCAGTAAGTTGCAATGATATTTAACTTTATATCTTTATTTTTTCCTAATAATAATTCAAAATTTTTTAAAACTTTTGGCCACTAAAAATACTTATTAGTTATAATGAAAAAATAAGTTCATTAATTTTGCTTAAAATTTTAGAAAAATGTTGTCAACATAAATTATAAACATGAAACTATGAATTTCTGCCAAATTTAAGTTTGTGGAGACATTTATTGTGCGAAACATTGACATTACTCCAAGAATAAACTAATCTAATATTAACAAAAAATACTTTGAAATTAACATATTTCAATTATAAAAAATTAATAAATAAATTGCTACTAATTCTACGTGTACATATAATTGATATCATAATCATGAAATAACAACATGAAATTATTCTTATCTCTTTCCCCCCCCCCTCACCAAGGGTTTTGTATGTGTGAAAATTCTTCACAACTCAAATACAATGTTTCACGTGCCCATTTTTTTTGAACAATCATTTTTATTTCTCTTATGATGTTATTGTTATTTGGTTTTTTTTAGGAGCATTAGCAACTAAGGCCATATTGCTCCAGGATATGCGGTGGTCATTCCCTGACCTTTCCGCATCCTCCGTATTTGGTGGCGACAGGCTCGAACCCCGATCTAATCAAGAAGCATGTGCTACGCACTGCTGCTCCTTCCCACCTGGCTACGGAAGCGCCCTTCTCTTATGAGTAGTTTTCTTGGCATATTACCATCTGCATGTATGTTATTACTAAGAAACGCTTGCAAACTGATGCCTGCTAAATTCATTAAATAAAAAATCATCATGTGCTACATAAGATATCAGCCAGTATACTATATGCTGGTCTATGCTGATTCGTCACCAAATTATGTCAACTTCACCATTTATAAAACAGTAAATTGTGACGTTCTCTGGATTTATTATCATTTTTTCCTGTTGAGGCATCAATGTTACTACTGTAATGAAAACTGGATGCTAGAATAACTTTCTGGAAACAGAATATTATGATGACACCTTCCTGGAAGAAAAATACACCAGAATTAGCTGATTTACTATTTGGAGCCACAAACTCTACTAAATTTCTCTTATTTTCCTGATAATACATAGAAACTTCTTTGACAAGTCTTTTGATAGAGAAAATTGTTGCAGGAGCGTACTGTCATTAACAACCCTGCCAACCTTAGTATCATCTGCATTTGGACATTAAGCCTGATATACCTTCATCAATATCATTGATAAATATAGAAAACAATGGGCCCAACACCGAACCCTGGGCGTGGGGACTCCACTAATAACATTAGTCCACAAACAGCAGTGTCCAATGATTACCACTCTGTCTTCTCCCACTCAAAAATCCCTTTATCTGTAGCAGCAACTTGCCCTTAATGCCATACTGCTCCAATTTGTACAGCAGGGCGATTCCGTAGCCAGATGGGCAGGAGCAGCAGTGCGTAGCACACGCTTCTTGATTAGACCGGGGTTCAAGCCCGTGACCTCCAAATACGGAGGATGCGGAAAGGTCAGGAAATGACCACCGCATATCCTCGGAGCAATATGGCCTTAGTTACTAATGCTCTGAAAAACCAAATAACAAACATTGTACAAATTGCAGTACTGTTGCACACCAAAATGTGCAGCAGTATCAAAAGCTTTCCTGAAATTCAAGTACAAGCAACCCCCGTATAACGCCGTACTTCTACAACACGGTTTCACTTTAACATGATCGATAAATTGCGGCAATCCTTGAACAACAAGGTTTCGCTCTAACACGGTTTGAAAATTGCTGGAAATCTCGTATAACATGGCATTTTTGAGCTTTTATGCTGGGGAAACCCTGGTATTATGTTTGATATAATTTTCAACATTTCCATTCATTTTTTTAGGTGCTGACTCACTAGTTGATATCGCCTTTGTGATATTTTTCCAAAACATATTTCTGGAGGTCACTACCATAAAACAATAAAAACAATTTGAGTTTCTGTTTTACTGGTCTTTTCTGTTAGTGTAATCAATTATAAACGGGTAGTAAACTTGATCTTACTGCATTTGCTATAGTACTGATAGCTGGAATTCTGAGGGTTTTCGCTTTGTTATGGTGAAATGTTTCCCCTTCCTTTTATATGATTGAATATTTCAATATGATTGAAATATTCAATCATATAAAAAACAAATAAAATTTCAGAAACTCATTACTCCATGTCGTGTTTGTTGCTACTTGTACGTGCCATGTTCTTTGTTATTAATTGCTTATCATTTTTACTGTTTTAAATTTTACAACCAAAAAAAAAAAAAAAAAGTCAGTGAACAGAAATATTAATTAGTATACATATCACAGTACATATTAATTAAGCTACGTATGTAATTTATTTTTATTTTGCTAACTGGAAAATATTCTTCCAATTTTCAAGTATCATTTAAAGCGGGAGTCCACTTATTTTTTTTGGGAGATCCCTGGGTTAGGGTTCTCTCAAACAAGCACAAGTTTGTTTGTTTGTTATTTGGTTTTAGGAGCATTAGGAACTAAGGCCATATTGCTCCAGGGATATGCAGTGGTCATTCCCTGACCTTTCCGCATCCTCCGTATTTGGTGGCCACAGGCTCGAACCCTGGTAATCAAGAAGCGTGTGCTACGCACTGCTGCTCCTGCACACCTGGCTATGGAGGCAACCACAAGCACAAGTTCTGTGCTATTGAACTTGTGCTTGTTTGAGACCATAAAAAATAATTGACTTCGAAGAGTGCAGTTCGTGACTTTTAAAGAGAGCAGAAGGTACAAGAAATCCAGATGGTGTTGTTGTTTTTGGTTTTTAGGAGCATTAGCAACTAAGGCCATATTGCTCCGGGATATACAGTGGTCATTCCCTGACCTTTCCGCATCTTCCGTATTTGGTGGTGACGGACTCGAACCCCAGTCTAATCAAGAAGCATGTGATACGCACTACTGCTCCTTCCCACCTGGCTATGGAGACACCCATCTAGATGCTGCAGAAGAGATTGTGCATAGCAGCAATGAAGAGGAAGAAAATTAAATGAATGTACATTATCTCACATATAAGTATCACAGTTTGTAAAGTAAGACATTTGTTCAGTTATTACTATTATAAAAATAAAGTTAAAATATTTACTACTATAAAAATTAAATTTCCAATAGTTATTTTGGAACGCAACATCCCTTTTTGTACTGGTTCTTAGTCCAGTATAACATGGTTTCACATGAGATTTTGTAGGAACCAAACTAAAGTGTTATACGAGGGTTACCTGTATATAATATCAAAAATCAAAATTATTTTTTGCATCCAGTCGCTTTATGATATCATAGTATCCAATCAAATTGGTCAGACAAGATGAACTGTACTTAGCAAATGCACAATGGACTGATGTAAATGATATTGCCTACCTCTCAGTCCTCCTCAGTTTACACAGAGTAAACTATGTACACAGACAAAAAAAAAAAAAAAAAAACAGCACACGATTAACAAAGTATAAAGAACAACCACCAATAATTCTAAATCAGTAACCTGTAAGCAATAAATATTTTTCCGCTGAGCCAATCAGACTACACAACACTATTACCAGGTTAAGGATTATGGGTGCCAAACACTAACATATTTACAATTATTATCAATGCATCTTATATGACTAATACAATAGGTTTTTTTTTACCCTTCGGTCCACTGTTTTTCTCTTTTTTGACTTATATTGTATATGTCAGCAATGTGTAAATTAAACATACATCAGTAAATTTCCTATTATTCACCACGTTTTGATTATGGTTCTTTGTTTCCTTTTCTAAAATACCAGTAATTTCTCTTTTTTTATTTGGTACAACTATGTGTAGAAAAAATATATCAATGGAAGCAAATGGCATATTTAAATATCCTTCAATATTATTATTAGCCATATGGTGCAAGGAAGCCTGAGGTTTATGCTACACCAGCCAAAAAAAAAGATCTGAATTACCCTGAAAGAGAGAGAGAGAGAGAGAGAGAGAGAGAGAGAGTGTGTCAGAAGCAGAAGGGAATCACCAAGAAAGAGAAGAATGATGATATCCAGACTTATATTGTATATGTCAGCAATGTATAAATTAAACATACATCAGTCAATTTCCTATTATTCACCTTCCATGTGTAAAAGTTTTGATTATGGTTCTCTGATTGTTTCCTTTTCTAAAATACCAGTAATTTCTCTCTTTTTTTTTTTGGTACAACTATGTGTAGAAAAAATATATCAATGGAAGCAAATGGTATTTTTAAATATCCTTCAATATTACTATTAGCCATATGGTGCAAGGAAGCCTGAGGCTTATGCTGCACCAGACAAAAAAAATATCTGAATTACAATGAGAGAGAGAGAATACCTGAGAGAGAGAGAGAATGTGTGTGTGTGTGTGTGTCAGAAGCAGAAGGAAATCACCAAGAAAGAGAAGAATGATGATATACAGCTCAGGATCCTGGGTGTTTCAGGCCCATACTCACCAGATGTGAGCTCCTATATGGCTAATGATTTCGTTTATTATGAGGAACCATAACATAACTTAAAAACCAGTAGGTACAAATTCATTTAGAAAGTGGTATAGAAAGCCAAGATTTCCTTGGCTTGTTTTTTTTTTTTTTTTGTAATTTTTTTTCTATGATTTTAAGATAATCAGGTTATACAAAAATTGTATGTCTTATTGTTCATGCATAATGTCGACCACCTTACGATGATCAAAAGGTACAATATGATAAATTATTGTGCGCTTTATCAATCATATCGGTATAATTCAGTGCGTTATAGTTTTTACAACATAATTAAATAATGGGAACAAATATCGATTTGTCGGATTTTATCTAGTTACTTTTAAGCTGCACCATCTGGTACATGTTTAATAGAAGATGATGGAATCAATCACCTGATGTTTAGCGATTATACCACGTATTAAAAACAGAAAGGGTACTTACAGATTGAAAACTGACTAACTTCTTTTCAGTTGAGTTTCGATAAATACGAGTTCCTTTCATAATTTTGCATTACTGTGAAATTGCAAAGCACTGGGTTATATTTAAAACACAATAAAAATATTTATCTTTACAGTCAACACACGGCTTCACATACACGAAGCCCTCCATTTGACGAGGCTTTGGCGTCGATAGCAGCCTCCATAAAAGAATATTATCGAATGTATATACAGTGACCTGGATGTTGTAAAAACATGATCTGGGTGCTTTCTTTTTGGACTTTTCTTTATCCCCCCTCTGTTTATTCAGTTTGCAAATATTTTTGGAAAATGACCATTGTATTACATTAAATTCACTAATCTAATTACGTTACATTCACTGAAAACATTCCCAAAACCTGGAATCAATTCATTTTCCGTAACGTTTGGTTCCGAAATATTAATACAGTCTGTTCGTAGATAACCGAAAGGGCACCAAGGAAAGTTCCTGAAGAGGCGCCGATATCGGGAGATTTTGCTAAAGGACAATTTTAGGTATCATGAAATCCGGATTTTTTTATTAAAGCCGGCCCTGTTCCTGTATTCTGAAATTGCGGTTTCAAATAAGAAAATTTCATGAGATTTTGTTGGTTATTAGCAATTACTTCCTTTATGAAAAGTTTCAGTGATTCAAAATAAAAATAAAAAAAGAAAGAAAAAAAAAGAAAATTGTGTTTTTTAACTAAAATGTTTAGCTAAAAAGACATTTGTTTTTCAGAACATCAGGGATATAATAATTATTATTATAATAATAATAATTATTATTATAATTATAATTATAATTATTATTATTATTATCAGCCATATGGTCCAAGGAAGCCTGAGGTTTATGTTGCACCAGCCAAAAAAAAAAATCCCGAGTTACCCTGAGAGTGAGAAAGAGACAGACAGACAGAAGTAGAAAGGAATCACCATGAATCATCATTCTTCTCTTCTCTTCTTGCTTTCTTGGTGATTCCCTTCAACTTCTCTCTCTCTCTCCTCTCTCTCTCTCTCTCTCTCTCTCTCTCTCTCAGGGTAATGCGGGATTTTTTTTTTTTTTTTTGGCTGGTGCAGCATAAGCCTCGGGCTTCCTTGCATAAGCCTCAGGCTTATAATAATAATAATAAAAAGAGAAGAATGATGATTTCCAGCTCAGGACCCTAGGTGTGCCAAGCCCATACTCACTAGATGTGAGCCCCTGGGGTTACCTATTAATTATTATCAATTCCAGCTTTTAATAGTTTCTCTCAGTATCCCTCCCCCAACCAAAATTTTTTTCTGACATCAAAATATTACTGGGATGATATTAATAAATAATTTTCTGTTTATACTCCAGGACGATCAAATGATCAGAGGAGTTCACAAGATAGACAGAATACAAGAAACAGCACCGTATTCAGCAGTCACGGGCTTGAACCCCGGTCACTCAAGGCACGTGTACTTATGCACCCGCGCGCCTGACCACTAGGCTACGGCGGCCTTTTTTTTTTTTTTTTGTTGCGTGCACTTGTTGATTTGTAAACTCGCTGGAAAATTCGATTTTTCAAAAATTTGAAAAGTCGATTTATGGACAGAAAAATTTCACACTGCGACAAAATCAAGAAATACAGTAGCCTATCGATTATCTCGTGAAGATTATTCCCGAAATTTTAAAAATCACTGAAATCGATAATATATAGTGCCATAGGTGACACCCAGAAATTTTGTTTGAGGAATGTGGGAAAGGAGAGAGATAGCTCCTAAATTCCATACTGATACTTCTAGATACATAAAGACATAGCAGTACAATTATATCAAAAAAAAAACAAAATATCTTAGGGACTTTAGCCACCTCAATCTCCTCTCGTGGGTGCGTCTATGGTTCCAAATGAAAGTTGATGTAGACATGTATAGTATCTTCTGTACAGCCGCTCCAGGAACATTATTATTATTATTATTATTATTATTATTATTAGTTCATCTTCGCTATGTTACTCTGTGATGATACAAACTATTGAAGTTTGAAAATGCCAGAAGGTTATCAAATTGTAGCAGAGTGCTTAATGATTTTGTAATAACTGAGAGCAAAGTAGAGGAGAAATTGTTGAGGTTAAACATAAGAAAGGCACCTGGGGTGGATGGGATCTATCCAGTTATATTAAAGAAGGCGGCAAAGGAAGTAAGCAAACGCTTAGCCATAAATATGAGAGCATCCTTGGACTCAGGGGAGGTCCCCACGGACTGGAGATGGTGCAAATGTATTCACAAAGGGGGATCGAAGTAATTACAGACCAGTTAGATTAACTTCTGTTCCGGGTAAAATAATGGAGTCACTAGTTAAAGATACATTGCAGGATCATCTAGCCAAGACTGCAGCAATAATTCAGACACAGCATGAGTTTGTTAAGGGAAAGACTTCTCTGATAAATTTGATTGGTTATTATGATGTGGTTACAAAGGAACTGGATGCAAAAAAATAATTCTTATATCATATATTTGGATTTCATGAAAGCTTTTGATACTGTTGCGCATGGAAGACTACTGTACAAATTGAAGCAGAAGGGCATTAAGGGTAAGTAGCTACGATGGATAAAAGGAAGGTTGAGTGGGAGAAGAAGACAGAGGGTGGTAATCAATGGGTGCTGCTCTTCGTTGACTAATGTTATTAGTGGAGTCCAACAGGGTTCGGTGTTGGGTCCACTGTTGTTTTGAATATTTATCAATGATACTGATAATGGTATATCAGGCTTAGTGTCGAAGTTTGCAGATGATACAAAGGTTGGCAGGGTTGTTAATGACAGTAATGGCAGTGTGCTACTGCAACACGATCTAGAAAATTTGGGCAGATGGGTTGAGAAGTGGCAAGTGAAATTTAACTTTGACAAATGCAAAGTACTGCATATGGGTTCAAGTAACCCCAGAGAAACGTACCAACTGTGTGACACTACTAGTAGCAGTTGTAGTAGTAGTAGTAGTGGCATGTGATGCAAGAAAGGAAGTGCAGCATCAGCTAAAAAAAAAAAAATCACACTATTCCCTCCAAATGTCTGTCCAGTTCCTCCTTAAATTTATTTAACCTATCTACTACCACAACGATAGATGGAAGTTTGTTCCAGCAATTAACCACCCGCTGGCTAAAGGCAAATTTCTGCACATCTATTCTACATCTGTCTTTCCTTAATTTGAATTTATGGCCCCTTAGGTTCGTAATCTGAACAAGTGGAATTCAGCGTGCTCAACTCATTCAAGGCCTTATACACCGCAATCAGATCAGCTCTCAGGTGCCTAGTCTCCAGATGCTGCAATTTGCAGAACTTAAGCCTCTCTTGGTAAGAGGATCCCTTCAATCCCCTCACCAATCTTGTTGCCCTTCTCTGTACACGCTCAAGTAAATCTACATCCTTCCTAAAATGAGGCCTCCAGACCTGTACGCAGTACTCAAGGCGTGGCCTGACCATTGCCTTATACAGAGGGACAATCACCTCCCTTTCCCTGCTAGCAAAATTCCTATATATCATTGACAAAACCCCATGACCTGCCCTGGCAGCCTGTCTGCTTTGCTCAGAAAACTTCATATTTGACTGCGCAATTACTCTCAGGTCTTTTTCATTTTCTACCACCTTAAGTTTAGTACCACACAATTGGTACGTTTCTCTGGGATTACTTCTACCCATATGCAGTACTTCTACCCATATGCAGTATAAAATAATAAATAAAAGTAAGAAAAAAATAATAAATAAAAGTAAGAAAACAAGTAATATAAAAAAAAAATTTTTAAGTCTATTCCTACTTAGGTCAACAAAGAAAAATTTTATTTTAGTTACTTTTTATTAAATAATTACAATTAATATAAATATGTATATACATATAGACAGAATCACAATATTAAGTGGCAAAATAGAAAGCGAATTTCCTTGCAATTTTCCATTTTCCTTTCTATATATGGTGTTGGATTATTATTTTTATTCACATGTTTCATTTTCCATTTTCTTCCCTCCTTGACTCAGGCTAGAACCCAGAATGAAAAAAGAATCTGAAAAAGAAGTTTTTTTCCAGCGATCTACACGCTTCGCCACTGACGGTATTTATCCCTAAATTTATATCCTGCTAAATATCTTATATAAGAGAAATTTTTTTCTCCCATATAAAACTAAAATTAATTAATTTAATTTAATTAATGAATTAATATTTGAAAAAACTGTATTAACATCAAGTGTCATCCACTACAAGTTTAAAAAAAATTTATTTGAACTTGAGTGGATGAATAAAAAGTATTTTATTAACGATTGAAAATTTGAACAAGATATATAAATATATATAGGGAGAGTGTGAACTAATAGTAGGAATTGAAAAAATAATAAATAAATAAAGTAATGATTGTAAATATGAAATAAAATAAAATAAAATCATACCCACAGTTACCCAGACTGGGGTACCGGCTAAATAAAATAAAATAAAAATAAATAATAATGAAAATAAAAGTGAAATGTCTAAGATTGGACAAATCCCGCACTTACTGGAAGCAGCCGAATACCAGTCAGTGCCAGTAATAGTCGGGTTGCCCAGACCTGAGGGGAAAAAAAAGTAAAAACTGGATCGATGTGGAGCGGATCGTCAAAAAAATTGATCTTCTAAGAGGTGACAATATTCTAACTTTGCAAGACACCACTCACTGTTGATGCTGACGACATTATTGAAGGTGCTGCAGGCACCATAGGAAGCGAGGGTGAAACTGAAGCGGGATTGGCCAACAGAAGTTTTCTTCAAGAAAATAAATCACAAGCAAATAGTTGTAGGATTCCAAGGTGTAGGAAAGATTCTATTAGATGTTTTTCGTTGCCAAGTGAGAAGGTGTTTATATGGTCTTGTAGGGATTTCCGTAGGTCAGCGTAAAAAGGGCAGTGATAGAACAGACGGTTCCAATTGGAGACAAATGCAAGAATCGGTATTGCTTATTTTGAACTGAAAGAGTTTGGAGTTAAGAGAGCCATGTCCGGTTAGAATAAATTATGATAAGAGATTTGAAGAGAACCATAGGGAATTTTTCTCGCGGGAAGTAAAAAAGACATCTAGTATAAATTCATATTTAGTTCTGCCTTTAGGAGTATCCCAACGATCTTGCTAAGTTTTTATTAAACCAGACCAAATCCGGGTTTTTTCAGCTTTGTGTCTGCAAGGACATCATTCTGCATTCCGTAGAAGTCCATGGGGATTTGATGTTTTTGAAAGTAGAAGAAGGCACTACGTAGAATGTGCAAATCCAGAGGTAATATTCCAGCTATGACATGCAAGGCATCACTTGAGACAGTCCTGCAGGCACGAAGCTTTGTAAGCATCACGGATCTTTGCAAGGAGAGTAGTTTTTATTTCAGTTTGACGTTCTTAATTCTTTCATACCAAACTGGAGCAGCATAGGTTGCAAAATGTATGAATACCACCTTGTAATATCATTATCATTATTTTTAGCCACATGGTACAAGGAAGCCTGAGGCTTATGCTGCACCAGCCAAAAAAAATTTCTGAATTACCCAGAGAGAGAGAGAGAGAGAGAGAGAGAGAGAGAGAGAGAGAGAGAGAGAGAGAGAGAGAGAAGGGAATCACCAAGAAAGGGAAGAATGATGATATCCAGCTCAGGACCCTGGGTGTGCCAAGCCCATACTCACCAGATGTAACCCCCTGGCATAATTTTTATAGAACAAATCATTAGCAATGTCTTCCTTGGAAATATCCTTGGGCACATCATACCCAAGCAACGTAGAATTGGTAAGCTTTAGCTTACCAATTCTACGTTTGGTAAGCTTTAGCTTACCAATTCTACCCTTTCCTGAAATAATTTCGGATTCAATAATTCAAATCATTAGAATTGGTAATTTCAATTAAAACACCTTTATTTCTTAATACTCTCATATTTCTTACGTTAATATCTTTCAGATCCTTTTTCAAAGCATTCACCACTACATTTTTTACTTCTTGACTGGTAGCAAAATTAACATCATTCTCAGGTCTCAAAATTATGGTATTGTCTTCTCTCACACAAATCTTATTTCCTCGCCCCCCCCTTACTTCCTCAGCCTTAGAACCCTGTACAAAGTTTTGTTCTACCGTTTCCTCATGTACTTCATGCACTTTAACCTTATCTGCATACGACATTTTTTATTGAACTGCAGGTTCTGCTCATTCCCCGACACAAATGGCTGTGTGTGATACTCACCGTAAAGATACTGACTTGTTCTACCCCTGACTTCATCTGCGTAAGTTCTCTGCTGCTCCACCGATTTACATAAAACAGGTTGCCGTTTAACAATGTCATCAAAAAATGTAACATGTACTTCCATTTCTTCTACTTTTGTTTTCGACAGTTCATTGTCAATAACTAGTGCAGTTGATATTGTCTCCATATCCACCCATACATCCAGTACAAAGTTGGACACCATCTTATTATTTTCACCAGTCATGTAATTTATTAATTTTTTTCTTCAATTTGGTCATAAACTCATGTATTGTAGATACATCAGAATAACTCTCTGCTCATGTATGCTTGCCAGAATAATCTCACTCTCTCGTACATTAGGGCCTGTGCTTCTCCTCACTGATTCCAAGAAAAAATTGTCAATACCAGTCGTGATATCTTCTGACTGAATATCCGAAAAATCAGTAATCCTAACATTTGATAAAAACACTTGACAGATCAGAAACTACGTCCTCTTCCTCAAACTGAACCCCTTGTTCAGTAGTGCGAATTACATTTTCAACACTACCACTAACCCCTGTCTGTGTAAGAGAGCCAGCATTTCCAGCGACTGCAGAATGCGTATTCTCACTACAAGCACTCTTTTCACCTTCACTACTTGCTGAATATGTTTATCAAGTTTAAACATTTTTAAACTTGACTGTTTTATTAATAACCTTCTTTACAGGCTCAGTGTTATATAGCCTAGAAACTCTTGAAGGAAGGGGTGGGAAGTTTCAATCTCCCCTTCCCTCCCCCAACTCTACTAATTTTCTTACTGTAAGATCTACCTTCCATGTCTTTTAACAATCAGCATAGAAGAACACAGATATAAATTATTCATGAATAACTCCTAGGGACTCACATCTGGTGAGTACAGACTTGGCACACCCAGCGCCCTGAGCTGGATATCATCATTTTTCTCTTTCTTGGTGATTCCCATCTACTTCTCTCTCTCTCTCTCTCTCTCTCAGGGTAACTCGGAAATTTTTTTTGGCTGGTGCAGCATAAGCTTCCTTGCACTATGTGGCTAATAATAATAATAATTAGCTCTAATTCAATAACAGAACTTTCAAAAAATTTTCGCACATTTTAGTACTGTTCCTCTCATGATCGATAAACCACTGTTTAGTTTTTTTTTTTATGATTGTTGTTTTTGATTTTTAGGAGCATTAGCAACTAAGTGTTGGGTCCATTATTGTTTTCTGTATTTATAAATGATATTGATGATGGTATATCAAGCTTAATGTCCAAGTTGCCAAGATAGCAGGGTTGTCAAGGACACTACTGACACTATGCTGCTGCAACAGGATATGGAAAGGTTGAGCAGATGGGCTGAGAGGTGGCAAATGAAGTTTAACATTGACAAATGTAAAGTACTACACATGGGAAACAGCAACCCCAGAGCAACGTATCAACTCTGTGGTACTACACTGACAGTGGTAGAGAATGAAAGGGACTTGGGGGTGGTTGTGCAGGCAGATATGAAGTTCTCTGAGCAGTGCAGACGGGCTGCAAGAGTAGCTCATGGAGTATTGTCAATGATATACAGGAATTTTTCCAGCAGGGATAAGGAGGTGATTATTCCATTTTATAAGGCAATGGTCAGGCCACATCTAGAGTACTGTATACAGGTCTGGAGGCCTCATTTCAAGAAAGATGTAGAGCTGCTGGAACGAGTACAGAGAAGGGCAACAAGATTAGTGAATGGAACAAAGGGGTGCTCTTACGAAGAAAGGCTTAAGTTTTGCAAATTACAGTGTCTGGAGACTAGGCACCAGCGAGGTGATCTGATAGAGGTGTATAAAGCCTTGAATGGTTTAAACATGCTCAATGCTGATGGGATTCTTCCTCTAGCTCAGAAAAATCACCTGAGAGGGCATAAATTCAAATTGAGGAAAGACAGATGTAGGATAGACGTGCGGAAATTTGCCTTTAGTCAGCGGGTGGTTGGTTGGTGGAACAGACTTCCATCCCTTGTGGTGGAGGTTGATAGCCTAAATAAGTTTAAGGCTCAGCTGGACAGGTATTTTGAACGAACAAAGGGGTGAAGTGGAAGTGGGTTTTTTTTTTTTTTTTTTTTTGGCTGATGCTGCATAAGCTTGCTTTCTTGCATCAAATGCCTCTACTAATGCTAATGCTCTCTCTCTCTCTCTCTCTCTCTCTCTCAACCCCAAACATTAAAGGTATCAAAACCTATAGTACTTAGTATCGTGCTTAGGTTGAAGGAGAAGTATGGGGGGATGCCGGAAACTTTACTCTAGAGACTAAACATGGGTTTCACCACTTCAAGCCTCCAATAAGCAAAGTGGACGTAATTCACCGGTTGATGAAAGTCATCTACCACCTAGAAATTTTGACAGGAATGCGATTAAACTATTAATAACATAAACTATTAGCAGAATTAGAACTCACAATAAGGTAAATAAATACTATTAAATTTTTCAGGAAACGTGGGCGGGAAAATGCACACGATTAAACAATCAAATGGCTCGGATGGGAGGCAATATGTCAGAAGATGAAAATCGAAAGCATGATGTTTATGTATGTATGTGTTTTATGTAAGGGCAGCTCCAAAGTTCATCTCCGCCTCGTTCCACTGTTCATTTTTACAGACTGTTCAGGTTAGGTCAAATGTGTGTGTGTAGTGGGGAAAAAAAGATTTTCATCCCGCGCAAGGAATTTTCATCCCCACTCAGGAGAAAGTGATAGGATAAGGAAAAAAAAAATTGAGAGTGAGTTTATGTGTGTGTGTTCTGTACTATAATGTTGTGTTTTGGCCTTTTGGCTGCCTGGAACTGCAATCACCCGGACAGCCGCTTCCAGGTACTCGCCCCTAGCTGCGGGAAGGCAAGGCCTCCCTTGCTACTAGCTCGCCCTTCCCCTGAGGGAAGAATTATCCAGGGATGAATTATTTACTGGGTAAGGATGAGAGAGGAGGGGACCTCTCCCCCCAGAGGAGTCCCATACCAGGGTGTGTTGTGAGAAAAAAAAAAAAGAGAAAAAAGAATGAGAATGTGGTTGTCCAGAACTGGGAAGCCCCAGTCCGTGGCAGAATGCGAAAAAAAAAGGGAGAAAGAAAAAAAAAAAGTGTTTAGTATGGCAAGAGGGACATAATAGTGATATAATCTGCTGAGACTACTTCTTCTTTAGTGATTGGTTTCTTCTTGGTGTTTGATATTCGCTGCGAGGTAGAGCGTTTTTCTTTTCGTGAAGACATCTTTAGCAAAAGACTAGTCAGGGCGTGCACCGTGGTATCGTCACCATCCTCCCAGCATCGGGTGGAAAAGGCCCGAGTTCGAATCCCGTCGATGACGCAAGGGACTTTAATGGGCTTTTTTCACTCCGTGACTGAGTTAGTCGGTCTCAGGCGTAGATAGCAAGGGTTTTTACCCAGAAACTGGGGTTTTTCGTCCAGTAAAACAGACAAATCTACCATAGAACAGACGCAATTAGCAGCCATAAGATACACGGCACGGCAGATGAATTTCATTATTCGGGTGGCCTAAAAATAATATATATATTTTTTTTTTTTCTTAGCAAAAGTCTGGAATGCTACAAGGGCTTGTGGAGTTAGAAGTAGTTGTCCGAGTGTGTTCGGGGTGAGATTGGGAAACTCTCTAAATAGGCGTTCTCTATTATCGCAATATTCTAGGCATATGAAGATTATATGATGTCAGTCCCACGGTGCATCCAGGCACCATCACGTCCACATGGTTCAACAGGAAACGTGATTCATCGGACTAGACGACCTTCTTTCAATCACTCAAGGTCCAGTTTCGATGCTCGTGTGCCCATTGTAGGGGCTGTCGCCAGTGAACCAGTTACCATGGGCATTCGGAGCGGCATGTGGCTACACAGATCCATATTCAGCAGGGTTCAATGTACTGTGTTGTGACACATACTCCCGTAACCAGCGTCCCAATTACCGACGAGTTGCACCACATTCGATCTTCAGTTACCATGTACCATCCGGGAGAGCCTTCGCTCACCTCGAGCATCGATGAGCCGTGGTCGTCCAACTTCTCCGGCGGTTCGAGGGTTTCCCTCCTCGGACCACTTTCGGTATGTCCTAACCACGGCTGACATTGAGCACCCCACAAGCCGTGCCGTTCAGGACATGCTCTGACCACTCCGTGGCTGAGTTAATCGGTCTCAGGCGTAGACAGCAAGGTTTCCCCCCCCCCCAGAAACTGGGGTTTTTCGTCCAGCAAAACAGACAAATCGACCCTAGAACACACGCAAATAACATACATAAGTTATACAGCACGGCAGATTAATTTCATTATTCGGGTGGCCTAAAAATAATAGTTTGTTTTTTTTTTTTTTTTTTTTTTTTGGACATGCTCTGACCCAGTTGTCTGGCTATTACAATTTGGCCTTTGTCCAACTCGCTTATGTTCGCTGCATTTCCCATCTGAAGAACAAGAGTAACACTGATTAACGGAGCTCGTATCAGATGTTTTTTATACCGTGTTCCGACCCCCGTAAGTGCCGTAGTTCACCTTCTGTTGCTTCGATTTGCATAACGACTCGCTGGTCCTAATGCTTCAGCTCATCTGTGTATAAAATTTCGATACAAATTGTAAGGAAAAAAGAAATTCATAGTTTAAATGGAGATTGAGCATTAGTAGTGGCAAATGATGCAAGAAACAAGCTTATAAAGCATCAACAAAAAAATAAAATAAATAACCGACACATCCCATTTCACATATTCGTTCCGTTCAATACTTAGTCAAGTTCTTCCTCGAATTTATTTAAGATATCAACTCCCATTACAACAGTCTTGTCTAACCAACTCGATTAGATACAACGTAATATTTGTATCTAGTTCCTTTCTGATTAGATTAGTATTAGTATTAGTAACGGCCGCATGGTGCAAGAAAGCCTATGGCTTATGCTGCACCAGCCAAAAAAAAAAAAAAAAAAACCCCGAACAAAACAATGATAAAAACAAAAAATAAATAAATAAATAACTAAATAATAATAATTAATAAATAAAAAAAAATAAAAAATAAATAAAAAGGAAACTAAACCTATCATCCAATGCACTTCCCTTACCCGAAAGTACTATCCAGATGATCTTTGAATTTCCCCAAACTGTCGGCCTCTACCACCCATGAAGGCAACTTATTCCAGTAATTTATAACTCGCTGGCTAAAATAAAACTTCCTGCAGTCCAATCTAAACATTTCCCCCCATAACTTGAATTTATGTCCCCTAGTTCTAGCATCATTATAATCTTGAAAATTTTGTCCTCATTCATTTTACTGATGCCTCTCAGAGCCTTAAACACCTCAATCAAATCTCCTCTAAGGTGTCTAGTCTCCAAACTCTGCAACCCACATATTCGAAGTCTTTCTTAATAAGGACGCCCTTTAGCCGATCTCACCAGGCGAGGTACCCTTCTTTGCACCCTTTCAAGAAGCTCGATGTCTTTCTTTAGGTGCGGTCTCCATACTTGAACACAGTATTCCAAGTGTGGTCTAACATAAGCCTTATATAATGGGATTATCACGTCCCTATCTCTACTTGCAAAAGTTCGATAGATCATCGATAGGACACCATGGGCCTTCCTTGCAACCTGTTTACAATGCTCAGAGAATTTCATGTCTGACCGTATCGTAACACCCAAGTCCCTTTCCTCCACTACTGGGTTTAGTTGAACTCCACCAAGTGAAAAAGTTTTTTTGGGATTACTGTTTCCCAGGTGTAATACCTTACACTTTGTTGGATTAACGCACAGCTGCCATTTTTCTGACCATTCTTGAAGTCTATCTAGGTCTCTCTGAAGAAGCTCAGCTTGACATTGATCATTAACTACTCTACCAATTTTAACATCATCTGCAAATTTAGACATCACGCCCTCTATCCCTTCATCAATGTCGTTTATGAAAATAAACAACAGTGGTCCTAATACTGATCCTTGGGGAACCCCACTTCTTACAACAACCCAATCTGAGGAATAGCCATTTATCACAACCCTCTGCCTCCTGCCCTGAAGCCATCCTTCTATCCATCTAAGAATTTTCCCAGTGATTCCAACCTGTTCCAGCTTATAAAGCAACCGCTCATGTGGGACTGAGTCAAAAGCTTTGCTGAAATCTAAATAAACAATGTCGAAATTATTCCCTAAATCCAGCTCGTGAGTGACCCTTTCGAAATA
The DNA here is from genome assembly GCF_048544385.1 of Mastigoproctus giganteus. NCBI lineage: Eukaryota > Metazoa > Arthropoda > Arachnida > Uropygi > Thelyphonidae > Mastigoproctus > Mastigoproctus giganteus. Next base: position 19,933,603 of record NC_143587.1, read on the forward strand.
GCGAACCAGATTTGTTAAACATGATTTTCCCTTTACAGAACCATGCTGAGTATCCTTGAGAATTTCAATTCGATCCAAATGATCCTGAATTCCACCCTTGATCATTGCCTCCATGATTTTCCCTACTACTACTGAAGTCAGACTGTCAGGTCGATAATTTCCAACTTCACTTTTAGAGCCACCCTTATGTATGGGAGATACATTTGCACTTTTCCAATCCAAGGGAATCTCCCCAGAGTCTAGTGATGCTCGCATAATTAGCCTCAATGGTTCAATGCACTCGCTTGCCGCCTCTCTTAAGATTATAGGGTATATTCCATCAACTCCAGGAGCCTTACTGGTCTGTAGGCTCGAAAGTTTTTTCATTAAATAATCTTGCGAAATTCAATATCATTAATTACATATTTTTTAACTTCGCTGCCACAATTTCCCATTGCCACAAAACGTTTTTCATTTGTAAATATCGATGCAAAATAACTGTTGAGTTCATCTGCAACGGCAGCTGGTGTATTTATTACTATCCCCTTTCCCTTACGTAAAGGTCCGATCTGGTTTGTCCTGCTCTTCTTGGCATTTATATATGTGAAGAATTCTTTATCCCCCCTCTTTGCTCTGTTTGCTAGTGATTTCTCATAAACTGCCATTGCCTGTCGAACCTTTTCTGTGGCTCTATTACACGTCACCTTGTAGCTGTTATAGGCTTCAGTACTTTTCATTGCTCTGTAACCTTTCCATGCAACCTTTTTCTGCTCAAGTAATGCGGCAACTTCACTATTCATCCAAATTGGAACCCAGATTGTATCTAATCAGAAAGGAACTGGATACAAAAAATAATTTTCATATTATATACTTGGATTTAAACAAAAACTTTTGATACTGTTGCAAATAAAAGACTGTTGTACAAATTTGAATGTGGCATTAAGAAAAAGTTGCTGCTATAGATAAAGGGATGGTTGAATGAAAGAAAACAGAGAGTGGTAATCAATGAACATTGCTCTTCGTGGATAAATGTTATTAATGGTGTACCCCAGCGTTCAGTGTTGGGCCCATTATTATTTTCTATATTTTTAAATGATATTGATGAAGGTATATCAGGCTTAATGTCCAATTTTGCGGTTGATGCAAAGATTGGCAGGTTTGTTAATAACAGTATGCTACTGCAACAGGTTCTAGAACAGCTGGGGAGGTGGGCTGAGAACTGGCAACTGAACTTTAATGTTGACAAATGCAAGTTACTGCATATGGGTAGCAATAAACCCAGAGCAACGTACCAGTTGTGTGATAGTACACTCAGCGTAGTGGAGAATGAAAAGACCTGGGGTAATTGTGCAGTCAGATAAGACGTTTTCAGAGCAGAGCAGACAGGCTGCAGAGAAGTTCACAGGGACTTGTCAACGATGTACAGGAATTTTGCTATCAGGGATAAGGAGGTGATTATCCCTTTGTGTGAGGGATAATCAAACAAGGGTCATGCATCAAGCTCAGGGTACACCCTGGTTACTGCATACAGGTCTACAGGCTTCTTTTTAGGAAGAATGTAGTGCTACCGGAAGGAATACAGAGAAGAAAAACGAGATTAGTGAGGGGAGCAAAGTCGGTGCTCTTTCCAAGAATGGAATAAGTTTGCACATTGCAGCAGCTGGACACTAGACACCAGCGAAGTGACCTGATCGAAGTGTATAAGACTTTGAATGGTTTGAGCAAGCTCAATGCTGATGGGATTCTTCTTCTTCTTGCTAAGATTATGCTATTAGGGAGCATATATTCAATCTGAGGAGAGACAGTTGCAGAATAGATGTGCAGAAAATTGCTTTTAGCCAGCACATCGTTCATTGTTGGAACAAACTTCAATCTGTCGTTATGGGAGTTGGTAGCTTAAATAAATTCAAGGATGAACTGGACAGATTTTTGAAGTGTACGGATGGGTGAAATGGATATATATATATATATAGTTTTTTTTTTGGCTGATGCTGTATATGCTTACTTTCTCGCATTGCATGCGACTACTAATGCTAATGCTAACAGAAGGAAATTTAAATTTGTTTTTTTTATTATTATTATTAGCTGTATGGTACAAGGAAGCCTGTGGCTTATGCTGCACCAGCCAAAAAAAAAAAAAAAAATTAGAGAGAGAGAGAGAGAGAGAGAGAGAGAGAGAGAGAGAGAGAGTAGAAAGGAATCACCAAGAAAAAGAAGAATGACGATATCCAGCTCAGGACCCTGGGTGTGCCAAGCCCATACTCACCAGATGTGAATCACTGGGGTTAAAGCAAACAACCACATCGCTAGCTGAAGGCAAACTTCCGCGCAGCTATTCTGCAACCAACCATTTTTCCTCAATTTGAACTTGTGTTCTCTTTTGTGTGTGGTCTGAACAACCATGGTCGCCGCGACCCTATGTGCCACCAGTAAGCAAAATCAAATTTTCCGCCCCAAAATATTTGGATTTTTAAAAAATAAAATAAGGCGTAAATAATTATTAATTTATTGAAAAATAAAAGAATTACAAAATATAATAATAATAATAATAATAATATAATACAATTTTATTTATCAAGAGAATTCGTTTACAATATATATATATATATTTTTTTTTTTTTTTTTTTTTTTGGCTGACGTTGTATATGCTTACTTTCTCGCATTACATGCGACTACTAATGCTAATGCTAACAGAAGGAAATAATAATAATAATAATAATAATAATAATATAATGAAACAAGAAGCAAAAATAACAAAATCATTCTGAAATCCTAGAAATAAACTTTAAATTCTAAATCGCAGTAATCATATTCTATCACAATAATAAAATAAAAGGAAAATTATAATGTTAAAAAAATTATACAAATTTATATTTTCTTGTTTTAAGAAATACGAATTTATTTATGTTTTTTTTTTCCAAAAGGTCATTTTATTTTGAAATTATTATCAAATTAGAAAGTCGTTGAGACATTGTCGATTGTAAATAATTAAAATTAATCAAAAGATTAATTTTGAAAAACTTCGTTCACCTGAGGCAGCTGAAACTGTTAAAGTCAGAAAAAATCTTAGTGCAACTGCTACATTTGGAAAAGTATATGTAAAATCGTTTTTAAAAATATATTGTAACAATTCAAACGGGTAGCGAAGAACAATTTCTTCATACAGCTTAAGGGTAGTGAAGAAGAATTTAAGATGCATTAAATATGAATTATTTGTTTCGTTCACTGTGTTTGGTTTTTGGACACCTACAGACTGCCTACACACGGTAGGCCTGTGTAGGCAGTCTGTAGGTGTCCTAATGCATACAACATTGGTACTATTACCGCCAAATTTGAATTCACTAAAACTGCAAATAGAGCAAATATCACCAAAGCAGGCTCATGCTAATTATTCAGCCACAGAACTCAGTCAACATTTGCATTCACATAATAATAACACTCAAACAGATTGTGCAATAATATTAACAAAACTGAATTCCAGTTATAAACTATTATTAATACATGAAGCTTCAGCCATTCAATGGTTTTCCGACTGAACCTCTCGGGATGTTATCCTGAGAGGATAACATCTAAAATTTCGGGCACGCGCGTGCTAACCATGCACCACGGGAGCTAGAGTTAACCTTTATAACACTCAGAATTTCCTTCCCGAATTAATGACAGAACTGCGAAAATCCAACGTTAGGACGTTCATCCAACGAAAATCCAACGTTAGGTTCTTCTCATTCTTTGTTTCATAATCGTTAATTTTTATGTATGACGATCCAAGCGGAAAAAAAGTGCACTTTTTGCCACTTGGGGAGTTTTTTTATAATTTTTAAAAGCAATGCTGAAAAACTGAAATCGTATAAAGAATCGAATCTATAAGCATATGCTAACAAATAAAATAAAAAAAAAAGTTGCACATGGTAACACAAAAAATACTTACCCTGAGAAAAAAATTAAAATACAGTGCATAGTACAGTCAGTGCTCGAATAACACGCGTTTATACTACACGAATTCGATCATACGCGATTTATAAATAGGGGAGCGATGTCGTTTATAACACGAACCGAATTCGCTTATGCACGATTCGCATTCGTGTTTACAAGAGATGGCAGTCGAACTCTGGAATCACCCGAACTGAATGAAGAGAATGAAAATGTATTTATGTTTTTCATATGATTGAAGATTTCAGTGAAGGGGAAGCACATTTCACGATAATAACCTAAACACCCAAAATTCCAGCTATCGGTATTATCGCAAATTCAATTAGATCGAGTTTACTATCCGTTTGTAACAGATTCCACTAGCAGGAACGCAACTGGAAATTGTTTTCGTAGTTTTATGGTAGTGACTTCCAGAAATGTGTTTTAGTAAAATATGAGCTAGTGAGAAGTAATATTAGTGTGTTTCTGTCTTTACTGCTTTCTTTATACATTGCTACAAGTGGGCAGCTTTATGTTTATCAAGCGTGCTTTCTCATTTTTGTCTTTTTTATACTGTAATTGTGTTTGTTCTCTAAAATGAGTAAAATACTTGAGAAAAGTGTGAAAAGGAAGCATGCTGGTGAAGATACCATAGATTCAGAGCGAAAAGAAAAGCATTATCGATAGACTGTCAAACGTTCTTACCGGGGAAAACTTGTAGTAGCCTCATACAAGTGTTTATGGCCAAAACCACACCAGCCTCCGGCCCACATGTGTTTCCCCAGTAAGTAGTAGTAGTAGTAGTAGTAGTAGTGGCATGTGATGCAAGAAAGCAAATGTATGAGCTTATGCAGCATCAGCCAAAAAAAAAAAAAAAAAAATCACACCATTCCCTCCAAATGCCTGTCCAGTTCCTCCTTAAATTTATTCAACCTATCAACTTCCACGACAGATGGAAGTTTGTTCCAGCAATTAACCACCCGCTGGCTAAAGGCAAATTTCCGCACATCTATTCTACATCTGTCTTTTCTTAATTTGAATTTATGCCCCCTTAGGTTCGTAATCTGAACAAGTGGAAGGATCCCATCAGAATTCAGCGTGCTCAATCCATTCAAGGCCTTATATACCTCAATCAGATCACCGCGCAGGTGCCTAGTCTCCAGCCACTGCAATTTGCAGAACTTAAGCCTCTCTTGGTAAGAGGATCCCTTCATTCCCCTCACCAATCTTGATGCCCTTCTCTGTACCCGCTCAAGTAAATCTACATCCTTCCTAAAATGAGGTCTCCAGACCTGTACGCAGTACTCAAGGCGTGGCCTGACCATTGCCTTATACAGAGGGATAATCACCTCCTTTTCCCTGCTAGCAAAATTCCTATATATCATTGACAAAACCCCATGACCTGCCCTGGACGCCTGTCTGCATTGCTCAGAGAACTTCATATCTGACTGCACAATTACTCCCAGGTCTTTTTCATTTTCTACCACCTTAAGTGTAATACCACACAGTTGGTACGTTTCTCTGGGGTTACTTCTACCCATATGCAGTACTTTGCATTTGTCAAGGTGAAACTTCAGTTGCCACTTCTTAGCCCATCTGCCCAAATTATCTAGATCCTGTTGCAGTAGCACACTGCCATTACTGTCATTAACAACCCTGCCAACCTTTACTTCGACATTAAGCCTGATATACCTTCATCAATATCATTGATAAATATACAAAACAACAGTGGACCTAACACCGAACCCTGTGGGACTCCACTAATAACATTAGTCCAAGAAGAGCAGCACCCATTGATTACCACCCTCTGTCTTCTCGCACTTAACCATCCTTTTATCCATTGTAGCAACTTACCCTTAATACCATTCTGCTCCAATTTGTACAATAGTCTTCCATGCGCAACAGTGTCAAAAGCTTTTCTGAAATCCAAATATATGATATCAAAATTGTTTTTTGCATCCAGTTCCTTTGTAACCACATCATAATATCCTATCAAATTTGTCAGACAAGACTTTCCCTTAACAAACCCATGCTGTGTCTGAATTATTGCTGCAGTCTTGTCTAGATGATCCTGCAATGCATCTTTAACCAGCGACTCCATTATTTTACCCGGAAGAGAAGTTAAACTAACTGGTCTGTAATTACTCGTGTCACCCTTCGATCCACCTTTGTGAATTGGGGATACATTTGCACATCTCCAGTCCGTGGGAATCTCCCCTGAGTCCAAGGATGCTCTCATAATTATGGCTAAGGGTTTGCTTAGTTGCCTTGCCGCCTCCTTTAATATAACTGGATAGATCCCATCCACCCCAGGTGCTTTTCTTACGTTTAACTTCAACAATTTCTCTTCCACTTTGCTCTCAGTTATTACAAGATCATTAAGCACCCTGCTACAATTTGATAACCTTCTGCCATTTTCAAACCTTAATAATTCCTCACGTGTGAATGTAGATGCAAAATACTCATTCAGTTTGTTTGCTATCTGAGCAGGATCATCAACAGTCGAACCATCGATGTCAAGTGGACCAATCAGATTCATCCCCTTCCTTTTAGAGTTTACATAAGTAAAGAAATCCTTGCTGTTTTTCTTAGCATCTTTTGCCAAGGATTTCTCGTAATCTGCCTTCGCCTGCCGAACCTCCTTTGTGACCTGATTACAGATTAACTTATATCTGCCATAGGCTTCTGAGTCGCTTGATAATTTATATGCATCCCATGCATTTTTCTTCTCTGTTACGACTTATGGCCAGTCCACCTCTGTCAATAGAGGAAAAAAAACGAAATTATGAAACACTTTGAGCGGAATTAAAGAACATGTGATACTGAGCGTATCGCTAAACAGAAAATTTCGCTATAAAGAAGTACGTTAATTAAACATAGGTCCGACTTGTGTAGGTCAAAAGTTTTTTTGGTGCACTCTTGAACCCGTAAGCGGTTCAAGACTGCGCCACTCACATCTCGCCTACCCACTTGCGGCGGCCCTGTGAACAACAGGAAGAATCCTATCAGCATTTAGCATCCTAATTCCATTAAAAGCCTTAAACATCTCATTAGGATCACTTCGCAGGTGCCTAGTCTCCAAACGCTGCAATTTGAGAAAACTGAATATATTATGAGTAAGAGTACCACATTGTTCCGCTCACCAATATCGTTGCCCGTTGTTGTACTCGTTCCAGCAGTTCTACATCCTTCTTAAAACAAGGCCTCCCGTTCTGTATCAAGAACTCAGGATGTGTCCTCACCATTGTCTTATACAAAGGGGTAGTCACCTACTTATGCCTACTAGCAAAATTCTGGTATGTTATTGACAAAACCCCATGAGCTGCTCTTGCAGCCTATCTGCATTGCTCAGAAAACTACATATCTGACTGCACATTTAACTCCAGGTCTTTTTCATTTTTCACTACCCTAAGTATAGTACCACAGAGTTGGTACGTTACTCTACTACTCATATACAGTATTTTGCATTTATCCATTTTGAATTTTAATTCCCGTTTCCCAGCCCATCTGCCTAACGTTTTCTAGATCCTGTTTCAGTAGGATATTGTCATTACTGACATTAATCATCCTGCCAACCTTTGTATCATTAGCATTAGCAGAGGCCTATGATGCAAGAAAGCAAGCTTATGCAGCATCAACCAAAAAAAAAAAAAAAAAAAAACCCTCCCATTTCACCCCTCCGTTCGTTCGAAATATGTGCCCAGCTGAGCCTTAAATTTATATTTAGGCCATCAACTTCCACAACAAGAGATGGAAGTCTGTTGCATCAACCAACTACCCGCTGGCTAAAGGGAAATTTCCGCACGTCTATCCTACATCTGTCTTTCCTCAATTTGAATTTATGCCCTCTCAGGTGATTATTCTGCGCAAGAGGAAGAATCCCATCGGCATTGAGCATGCTCAAACCATTCAAGACACTTAAGCCTTTTTTCATAAGAGCAACCCTTTGTTCCATTCACTAATCTGGTTGCACTTCTCTGTACGCATTCCAACAGCTCTACATCCTTCTTGAAATGAGGCCTCCAAACCTGTATACAGTACTCAAGGTGGCCTGACCATTTCCTTATACAAGGGAATAATCACCTCCTTATCCCTGCTAGAAAAATTCCTGTATATCATTGCCAAAACAACATGAGCTACTCTTGCAGCCCGTCTGCACTGATCAGTAAACTTCATATATGCTTGCACAATTACCCACACGTCCTTTTCATTATTTACCACTGTTAGTGTAGTACCACAGAGTTGATACGTTACTCTGGGGTTACTGTTTCCCATATGTAATACTTTACAATTGTCAATGTTAAACTTCATTTGCCACCCCTCAACTCATCTGCTCAACCTTTCCAGATCCTGTTGCAACAGCATAGTATCAGTAGTGTGCTTAACAACCCTGCCAACCTTTGTATAGTCTGCAAACTTGGACATTAAGCTTGATATACCATCATCAATATCATTTATAAATACAGAAAACAACAATGGGCCCAACACTAAACCCTGAGGGACTCCACTAATAACATTAGTCCACGATGAGCAGCGTCCATTGATTACCACTCTCTGTCTTCTCCCCTCAAACAACCCTTTATCCAAAGCAGCAATTTGCCTCCAATGCCACACTGCTCCAATTTGTGCAGCAGTCTTCCATGGGCAACAGTATCAAAAGCCTTTATAAGATCCAAATATATAACATCAAAGTTATTCCCTGCATACAGTTCTATTGCGACTGCATCATAGTATCCAATCAAATTGGTCAAGCAAGACTTTACTTTAACAAAACCATGCTGTGTCCGAGCTATAACTGAAGTCTTGTCTAGATGATCCTGCAGTGCTTCTTTAACCAGTGCCTCCATTAATTTTCCTGGAACCGAAGTTAAACTCACGGATCTATAATTACTTGTGTCAGCATTTCATCCTTCTTTGTGAATTGGGGTCTTTGGTGCTTCCTTTAATATAACAGGATAGATTCCATACAACCCGGGTGCCTTTTTTACGTTAATCCTCAACAATTCCTCCCCCTTTCCTCTCAGTTATTACAAAATCATCTAACTCACTGCCAGAGTTTACTTGACCTCTGGCTTTCCCCTTCCTGAATAACTCCTCATATGTGAATGTAGATGCAAAATACTCGTTTAGTTTGTTAGCCACCTGAGCAGGATCATCAACAGTTGAACCATCAATATCCAGTGGACCAATCTGATTCATCCCTTTCCTTCTAGAGTTTACATAGGTAAAGAACTCTTTTCTGTTTTTCTTTGCATCCTTTGCCAAGGATTTCTTATAATCTGCCATTGTGACTTGGTTACAGACCAGCTTATATCTGTCATAGGCTTCCATGTCACCCATTAATTTATATGTATCCCATGCATTTTTCTTCTCTGCCATATGTCTCATTAGTTCATCTGACATCCATTTAGGCCGAAACCTTGAACAATATTTCTTAGTTGGTATGAAAAGTCTAGCAGCTTCCAACATTAATTCTTTGAATGCTTTCCATTTTGAGTTTGCTGTTGGTAACATCATCAGTTGGTCCCACTGTATAGAATTTAAATACTGACTTAGACCATCGTAGCCTCCTTTACGAAAGCAAAAACCCTTCCCTTTACCCCTGATAGTAGTTACCTCTTTGAGTAAATCCCACTTCAGCACACTGTGATCACTGCCACCTAGTGGTTCCTTTATCTGCAGATTCCTAATGCATGAAGGATCACTACTGATAATCAGATCAAGAGTATTACTCTCTCTAGTTGCCTCCCGAACATGCTGATGTAGAAAACAATCATCCAATAAATCCACAAAAGCCTTGCTAGTGTGTGATTGGGCAACCCACAAATTCCAGTCAATATCTAGGAAATTAAAATCCCCCATTATGACTCTCTGATTTACTGGCCCACTCTATTTCCCTGTACAGTTCCTTATTATACTCATCAGAGTCATTAGGCCTACAGCACACTCCTATTCTCAATTTTGATCTCCCAATGCTTATATCACACCAAACTGACTCGACACTGCCCTGTCCAGCGATGTCGACTGGCTTCACTTCCTTGGATTTTAATATATGTGTTTCTTAGCTAATAGCAAACCACTCCTCCCTTCCTATCCTTTCTGTACACATTGTACTCCCCAAATTCCAGTTCTGCATTCCTTATATCTGTGTGACACCAAGTCTCTGATATCCCAACAATATCTGCCTTTGATGTTTTGAGCAGTTCTTCAAATTCATCAAATTTATTTACCAAACTCCTAGCATTGGTGTACATGCAAGTATATATGCACCTGTTCGAATTTTTAGTTACCCTAACACAACCCATGTGTTTACTTGTATCGCAATGACTCCCAGCAGTCTCTGAAATAACCTGCATCTTGCTTTCCATGCTGCTGCTCATTCCAATAGAAGCAGTGCAAAATCTGTATATAATTTTATTTAATTTTACATTAAACGTTTAACGATTTTCTTTATCTCTTGTGTATGTAATTGTATATTATTTACAAAAGTATTGTTAAAAATCTGTATATATTTTAATTTAATTTTACATTAAACGTTTAACGATTTTTCTTTCTTTCTTTTTTTTTTTCTCCGTCAGACTTCTTGTTAGCGGACACTTCTCTCTAACGGACACATTTTCGTTCCCCATGGCTGTCCGTTAAAGGGAAGTTTCACTGTATATATACAGGGTGTTTCAGTTAAACGTTTCAGAACTTCTAAGAGGGGTAGGGTACAACCTGACAACTCGAAATCATATAGCAATGTGGGGTCGGAAATGCTTTCCTGAAGCGGTGTTGTACACAGAAGCACCATAAAAAGAAAAGAGACCGTAAGTGAGAAATCGTTTTAATAATACATGAAAAGAAGCAAAAGGTACATGGATTAAAGTAAGTGTTCGATGTTTCTTCAACCTCGTATTGCTTTCGCACAGTGGTACCTTGGAAAATGTGCTACAAATTCCCTTTTTCCTGCTGAAGTGTTGTTTTCCGATGAGGCATCCTTCACAAGGGAAGGAATTTTCAACACGCATAACGACCATATCTGGGCGGTCGAGAACCCGCATGCAATACGACGTTGTGCAGCACAGATTCGATTTTCGGTCAATGTATGGGCCGGTATTATGGGAGATCACCTCATCGGACCTTACCTGTTACCGTGTCGTCTAACCGGACCTATCTACTGGATCTTTCTGCAGCAAGTATTGCCACAACTTTTGAGAGATGAACAGATTTCTGCATCGACGCAACAGACAATGTGGTTCCAACACGATGGAGCCCCTCCCCATTATAGCGGAGATGTTCGTAACTACCTGGATGTCACATTTGGTCAACAGTGGATCGGACGTGGTGGTCCCGTGCGTTGGCCTGCTCGGTCACCCGACCTATCATGTCTTGATTTTTATTTCTGGGGTCATATGAAATCGCTAGTTTATGACACCCCTGTTGACAATGCTGAGGAGCTGGTTGCAAGAATCGCAGTAGCTGCCGAAGAAATTCGAAATTCGCCTGGAGTATTCCAGAATGTTCGGATGTCCATGCGTCGGAGATGTGGGGCGTGCATTGTAGCCCGTGGAAGAAACTTGGAACACTTACTTTAATCCATGTACCTTTTGCTTCTTTTCATGTATTATTAAAACGATTTCTCACTTACGGTCTCTTTTCTTTATGGTGCTTCTGTGTACAACACCGCTTCAGGAAAGCATTTCCGACCCCACATTGCTATATGATTTCGAGTTGTCAGGATGTACCCTACCCCTCTTAGAAGTTCTGAAACGTTTAACTGAAACACCCTGTATATATATATATATATATATATATATATATATATATATATATTTTTTTTTTTTTTTTTTTTTTTTTAGTATCGAGTATTATTTACGAGTTCCGTTTATATAACGTCCGTATCAAGTTATGTATTAATTAATTATGTAACGTTTGTAAAATCTAAGTCGTTATTTGTATTTAGTTAAAAAGTACAATGTAATTGCCAATGAAGTTTAACAAGATTAATAGATTTTACTGATCAATTTACAATATTATACTATACTAAGCTAACACTATTTATTTCGGAATATTACGTTGTAGCGTATAACAATGGCGGCAAATCAAGAACGGTAAATCTACAGACACTTAAGTATTAATTAACTTCCAAAATCTCGCTGTCTCAATTCAGAATAAACCAAAGATCTTGACTGGGTCTATAAGCTACTTATAGAAAATAATTTAATATAACAATTCGTCAATAAAGGGGCTAAATATGGCTAAAAAACGTTCGTTCAGTGGAGCAGCAAAACTTGTAACACGTGGATTGGATACCCTTACCGATACTAAGTAATAACCTACAAAATCTCCATCTAGGTTAAATTTGAAACTAAGTATCGTAACTAGGAATATAAAGCTACTCTAGAAAATAAATTAATATGCCAATTTAAGCTAATAAAACAGAAAAACTTCTCTATTTCCAGGAGCACTAAATATTTCGCCTGCACAAGGCTACTCTCATTCCCAACTCCAATCATCTGCTAACTTGGATATTAAGTCTGATATACCTTCATCAGTATCATTGATAAATATAGAAAAGTACAATGGGTCCAACACCGAACCCTGGGGACCTCCACTAATAACATTAGTCGGCGAAAGGGAATGCTCATTGATTATCACTCTCTACACTCAACCATTTCTTTTTCATTAAGGGCAAATAGTAACTTGCACTTAATGCCACACTTCTCCCGTTTGTACATTAGTATTTTATGTGCAACTATTTTAATGTTTGAAGAGTAAAGAGTGAAGATATACATACAAGGGTGTTTTGATAAGTTTTAGACCTCAGAAAGAAAATATAGCGCCAGTGGCAAATGAATGTAATTTTATTCAACATTGTTCCCTTCCAGGTTGATACACTTGGCGCAACGTTCCTGCAGCAATTTTGTTCCATGGTAATAGAAGTCGTTGTCTTTGTTTGCAAACCACCCCTCTACTGCTGATATAACGTCTCTTTTGTCCGTAAATGTAGTACCTTTGAGGTGCATTTTGAAGTTGGGGAACAGGAACAGAATAGTCCGGGCGGGGAAGATCTGGAGAACAAGGGGGATGTTCAACGATTTCATATTTCAAATCATGAATTTTCTCCATTGCAATTCTGGCCTTGTGGCAGAGAGCATTGTCTTGGAGAAAAAGGATGCGTTTTGACAACTTTCCCCGACTCTTTTCCTTCAAAGCGGCATGCAATTTTTCCAACATGACCACATAACGTTCAGCATTCAAGGTGGTGACTTTTTCCAGGTATTTGCTGAGTATTGTTCCCTCACAGTCCCAAAATATCATACCCATCACTTTCCCTGCAGATTTCTGTCTGAGAAATTTTTTGGGTCGTGGTGATCCATCATGGCACCCCTGCACGGATTGATTTTAGGTCTCAGGATCATACACGTACAATGGTGTTTCATCAACTGTCACTATTCGTTGAATAACATTGCTTGCACTACTTTTTCAAGCACGATGTGCTTGCACTTTTTTGGAAGCACATCGTGCTTGCAAAATGGGCACGCACAATGGGCCCATCGTGCATGTAGGATTGTGTATGAGAAAACTCTGTCAAGAGTTTGGGAACCCACCTGAAAGAGTTTTCTCGTACACAATTCTTCATGCACGATGTAATGCACCCGCTCCAAACTGATGCCTAGAATGTCTGCTATACGTTGCTCAGCCGTCCTCCTGTCTGCAAGGATTAGGTCGTGGATACTAATGACAATTTACACAGTCACTACGGTCCTGGGTCTTCCTGGTCTTTCCTCATCTTCTGTGCTTGTTCTCCCCCTCCTGAAACCCGCCACCCACGATTTTACTGTGCTATATGAAGGACACTCCTTGGCCATTGTTTGTTTCCATTCGTCATAAATTTCTTTGGCTCCCATTTTCTTGGAGAAGAGGTACTTGATGACAGCTCTCTTCTCAACTTTGGAAAAACTCACACTTTGTGCCATCATGGTCACTTCAGTAAAAAAAAAATTACTACTATTAGGAAATGAATGAAATTTTGCACATGTTATGAAACATTAGGTAACAACATACTAAAAGGATTTTCATCTATTTAAATTTTTTCCTCGTCAGGCCGGAAACTTATCGAAACCCCCTCGTATATATAGAGATAAAAAAGACAAAAAAAAAAAAACATTTGGCTGTGTTTCAGTCGTTCACTATGGAAATACTATTTGGGTGATGACAGGTTTGGGTACTTCCTAAAGAAATCATGCCTGTGATACTCCTATTATTTGTTATCATTTCGGTTTATCTTTTATTTGAGAGTCTGCTTTTGTCTTTGGATTCTATTTGTTCAGACTGTTTTTTTCTGGATTCCAATATATTGCATTACCTTCTGGAGCCATATAACTTTGCTCTGCTTCTGAGTAAAATGTAGTTTATTGCAATGTTCCTGTTATCCGCAAAAAAAACCAGAAATATTTATATCTCTCAGAAGTTTACAGGAACCTACAATGAAGCATATGTTGGAAATGAAGCACGCCTAGACTAATTCTTCAGTTCAGTAAACACTATAAGTATGTTCTCTCACCTCTAATAAGCACGTTCATTTAAAAACTTGAAACTTTTATATTGATATGTTGATAGGTACAATATGGCTGCTGTAGCCCTTATGTCAAAATCGTCTACATGAAAAACGTCTGCTCGGGTAGCACGGTGATATCATCACCGTCCTTCTCACAACGGGTGTAAAAGGCATGGTTCGAATTTCACGATGATGCCAGGAACTTTTATGCGCTTTTTTTTTCATTCCGTGGCTGAGTTAGTCGGTCTCAGGCATAGTTAGCAAGGTTTTTCCCCTGAAAAACTTCGTTTTTTTGTCCAGTAAAGCAGGCAAATTGACCAGAGAACATACACAGTTTACAGACACAATACACACGGATAGTTGAAAGTAAATTTCCAAGTTACCCTAATACAACAGTTTAATAACGTGAACCCCAGGGGCTCACATCTGGTGATCATGGGCTTGGCACACCCAGGGTCTTGAGGGATATCATCATTCTGCTCTTTCTTGGTGATTCCCTTCTACTTCTGACTCTCTCTCTCTCTCTCTCTCTTTCTCTCTCTCTCTCTCGGGGTAATTCAGAAATTATTTTTTGGCTGGTGCAGCATAAGCCTCAGGCTTCCTTGCACCATATGGCTAATAATAATAACTTGTTCATTCCTTTATTCAGACTGTGACACAAGCCATACTGCAGTTGTATGTAGAAAAGATGCGGGGAAAACTAAGCCTCAGTGGTGCCATCTATTAATTAAACAGTTATCACATGGTTGAGTTGGTGGTGCCGTAATTTATTTGTGAGTGGACGTGTATTTATGATTTGTGCTTACAGAGTAGTTATTATTCGAGTATTTTATTCTAGGGTTGATTTTTAACATCGGTTAGATATGCCAGCAATTTCCCCGAGCAGTCCATTTAATGCACTTCTTTTCTATAGCATGTTAATGATAACTTTCCCAATATCTGCATTCTTTTTGTCCAGGACGTTTATAGATTGGATGTTTGATACTTCTGGCAATCAAAGTTTAATTTATGCAACTGCAGTTAGTGTTATTACAGTGCACGTTGTTTTGGCACTATTTGTATATCAAGCATTCAATGAAGACTCGAAGGCAAAAGTAGCACACCCAATGAAGGAAGATTGAAGTCATGATTTACTTTGAATGTACTCCTTATATATTTTAATAATTATGGTAATTTGGAAAAAAATTTAAATGGGGAACTTCCTAACAAAATTTGTGTTTAGGAGAGCTATGAGTGTTCAGAAATCGTCTTATGTGGATGGCTCATGCAAATGAACATGATATGAACCATTTACTCTTGCCTTTTGCTTTAATATATGTGTATATAATAGATTTTGCCATGGTTTGGCATTCCAACAATTTTCATTTTAATTTCAATTCATTTCAGAAAAAAAGAAAACCTTTGTAGATTCTTCTACTTGTCTATAAATTACAGGTTCTTCTGTAACCATGAAGACAGTTTACAGCAGCATGCAAAAAAAGTGTGAATTCCACCTCATTGTTTAAAGAATTAATAAACTTAATTTTGTTTTTAAAGAACTCCATGCTAGTTTCATTGGAAGACATCATCAAAAGGGATGTAATGTCCATTTTTGTATACAATCACATAAAAGAGCATTATTTTGTATAGATTAGGTTGTCGTGAGGGTCGACTAGAAAAATAGGGTTAGATATTATGAACAAAATTCTGTAATGGTACCTTGAAAACCAGTTGCAAGGTTGGTTTAGGAACCTCTATACTTTTTCTCTCATAAGTAGATCAACAAATTTAACAAATGATTAGAGTTCTACCTGTTTTTTTGTGCCAATGCTGCTTCTTTGTGTCTGCTAAACCTCCAGTTATGTCTATAATGCCATAATGGGTTTGTCATGTGCTAATCATTTTGCTTATAGGTTTGGATTCCAGCAGAACTATAGAATTTCTTAAAAGCCCCTTCAAGAACTAGTCAGTCAGTCTGAGATGGAGAGAATAGGATCCTTCCCACAAGTTATTCTCAGTTCTTCAGTCTGAAGGATATACAAACCAACCTATGAATGCACACTTGAATGGACTACAATAAATACATCATCAACCCCCATTTTACACAGTTTAGAAGCAGAATGCTAAAAATGACAGCTTAGCCTACTCAAGGAGAACTTATAATTTTAATATTATATTTTATAATATACAAAGCTACAAGAAACTAAAGAAAATATTGAATTTAATAATGTATTGTCACTGCTATTCAGTCATTTCTAGCAGTGTATGCCTCAACTTCTGAAAGTCTGACTTATTGTGTGACATTTATGAATCTTCTCTTTAACTTGTTAATTGTTGAAGTCATTTGCCCCCCCCCCCCCATGTCTCTCCCTTGTGGCCCAAACACCCTATCTATTCATTACAGAAACTCAAGTACTTCTTGACTAACTTTTTTGCCAGTTTCTCTATTAAAATTTTGAAATCTCTGTTGAATACTGTTACAGCTTTAAATAAAGGTACCCAGCATTGTGTTGTTTCACTTGTTTTTAATGTTCTTGGGAACATTTAAGGTTTCTTTGTTTTGTACTATAGCTACTGAAGAGGGAGCTGTAGATCTTTAAAACATGGAACAAATATATATATATATTTCAGTTTGTTAAATTATTCAGAATTACTATGTAGGTAGTGTAGTGCACTGCACCTTTATTTAAAACTGGCTATTCCTTATGTTTTTTTTTCATCCTGTTAAGTTTTTTTAGGATTAAAATGAAGACGTGTGCATATGGATTTCATGGTCAAGCAGTGAAGTATTCTTGGGAATATGTATCCTACTATGCAGAGTAACACTTTCTGGAAGATTTGTATGTAACTGTCAAATAGTTAAATAATTAACCATTTGGCAAAAGTTAAGAATTGAAGACAGTCATTTCCTTGAGAAGTAAAGATTTGATTTAATGACTGAATTATCAACACTGGACTTTTGGAGAAGTTTGACCTTATTCATCGAAACCTTGTATGTAGGTAAAATGGGGTAGAATTCTCCGTAGCCAGGTGGGAAGGAGCAGCAGTGCGAAGCACACGCTTCTTGATTAGACCGGGGTTCGAGCCCGTCACCACCAAATACGGAGGATGCGGAAAGGTCAGGGAATGACCATCGCATATCCCGGAGCAATATGACCTTAGTTGCTAATGCTCCTAAAAACCAAATAACTAACTGGGGTAGAATTTTTCTCAGCATGGTCTGTGCTTGTTAACAGGAGAGACTGCTTCTACAGGTATGAGACACTTAAATAGAAAGGGAGCAAAAATATTTGCTGATGCTATCGGTCAGGTCAGTCGGAAAACTGCTAGCTTGGAGGGGGGAAGCACAGACTAATACATTAACAGTAGTAGCTGCTGGCAGAGGCAAAAGTTATTCTTGCACTGTTTCTATTGGAATGAGCAGAAGCCTGGAAAACAAGGTGCTGGGGATTTCAAGGGCTGCTGGGAGTCATCACAAAACAAGTAAATACATGGGCTGTGTTAGGGTAACTAAGAGTAAGAACAGGTGCATGTATACTTGCATGTACACCAATGCTAGGAGTTTAGTAAATAAATTTTATGAATGTGCTGGTCAAAGTGTCAAAGGCAGATATTGTTGGTATATGAAATATGGTGACACAGATATAAGAAATGCAGAATTGGAATTTGAGGAGTACAATGTGTACAGATAGGAAGGGAGGAGGGGTTATGCTGTTAAGAAACACAAAATCTAAGGAAGTGTATCCAGTTGACATAGGTGAAAAGTGCAATGTTGAGTCAGTTTGGTGTGACATAAGCATTGGGAAAGCAAAATTGAGAGTAGGAGTGTGTTATAGGCCTAATGACTGATGAGTACAATGAACAACTGCAAAGGGAAATAGAGGGCAAGTAAATCAGATTGTATTATAATGGGGGATTTTAACTTCCCAGATATTGATTGGAACTTGTGAGTTGGACACTAGCAAGGCTTTTTTGAATTTATTGCATGATTGTTTTCTATTGAAGCATGTTTGAGAAGCAACCAGAGGGAGTAATACTCTTAATCTGATTATTTATTTATTGCATGATTGTTTTCTATTGAAGCATGTTTGAGAGGCAACCAGAGGGAGTAATACTCTTAATCTGTGATTCTTCATGCATTAAGAATCTGCAGATGAAGGAACCACTAGGGGACAATGATCACAGTGTAGCGATTTGGAATTTACTTAAAGATGTAATACAATCAGAGGTAAAGGGAAGAGTTTTTGCTTTCATAAGGGTGACTACATCAGTCTCAGACTGTTTTTAAATTCTATACAATGGGAGCAGCTGAGGACGTTACCAACAGCAAATTCTGAATGGGAAGCATTCAAAGAATTAATGTTGGAAGCTACTAGACTTTTCATACCAATTAAGAAATATTGTTCAAGGTTTAGGCCTAAATGGATGTCAGATGAACTAATGAGACATGTGTCAGAGAAAAAAAATGCATGAAATCCATAATATAAATTATCAGAATACACAGATGACTGTGGTAGATATAAGATAGTCTGTAATCAAGTCACAAAGGAGGCAAGACAGGTGAAAGCAGATTACGAGAAAAATAGTAAGGAATTCTTTACTTATGTAAACTCTAGAAGGAAGTGTACGAATCAGATTGGTCTACTTGATATTGATGGTTCGACTGTTGATGATCCTGCTCAGGTAGCCGACAGACTGAATGAGTATTTTGCATCTACATTCACACATAAGGAGATATTCAGGGAGGGGAATGCCATAAGTTTATTAAACTCTGGCAGGGAGCTAAATGATATTATAATAACTGAGAGCAAAGTGGAGGAGAAATTGTTGAAGTTAAACATAAAAGCACTGGGGTAAATCTTCAATACAACTGATCTATCCAGTTGTATTGAAGGAGGCAGCAAAGGAAGTAAGCAAACCCATAGCCATAATTACGAGAGCTTCCTTGGACTCGGAGGAGGTACTTGTGGACTGGAGATGAACAAACGTATTTCCAATTCACAAAGGGGGAATCAAAGGGTGACACGAGTAATTACAGACCTGTTAGTTTAACTTCTGTTCTGGGAAAATTAATGGAGGAAGCATTACAGGATCATCTAGACAAGGCTGCAGTTATTGTTCAGACACATCATGGGTTTATTAAGAAGTCTTGTCTGTTCAATTTTATTGTTTACTATGATATGGTCACCAAGGAACTTAATGAAAAAAATAATTTTGATATCATATACTTGGATTTTAGGAAAGCTTTCGATCCTGTTGCACATAGAAGACTACTGCAAATTGGAGCAGTATGGCATTAAGGGTAAATTGCTGCTATGGATAAAGGGGTGGTTGAGTGGGAGAAGACAAAGAGTGGTAATTAATTGAGACTGCTCTTCGTGGACTAATGTTATTAGTGGAGTCCCCCAGGATTCAGTATTGGGACCATTGTTGTTTTCTGTATTTATTAATGATATTGATGAAGGTATAAAAAAAGTAACGTGCAGCCATTATCAACCCACTGCAGGATGGAAGCCTCCTCAACAATTCATGTTGAGGGAAATGGACCATAATCTGCCACGCTGGTCCAGTGCGGGTTGGCAGATCGACTGTATTCAGCAGTCAGGGGCTTGAACCCCGGTCTACTCAAAGAGCTTGTGCTACTACACTCCCGCTCCTGCCCACTCGGCTACGGAGATGAAGGTATATCAAGCTTAATGTACAAGTTTGCAGATGATACAAATGTTGGCAGGGGTGTTAATGGTACTAATCACAACAATAGGATCTATTGTACTACTGCAATAGGATCTAGAGAAATTGAGCAGATGGGCTGAGAGGTGACAACTGATGTTTAATGCTGCCAAATGTAAAGCACTGCATGTGGGTAGCAGTAACTCCCAGAGTAACATATCAACTGTGTGGAACTACACTCAACTTAATGGAGAATGAAAAAGACCTAGGGGTAATTGTGCAGTCAGATATGGAGTTTTCTGAGAAGTGCAGACAGTCTTCAAGAGTAGCTCATGGTGTCTTTTCAATGATATACAGGAATTTTTCTAGCAGAGATAAGGAGGTGATTATCCCCTTGTATAAGGCAATGGTCAGGCTACACCTTGAGTACTATGTATAGGTCTAGAGGCCTCATTTTAGGAAGGATGTAGCGCTGCTGGAGTGAGTACAGAGAATGGCAACAAGATTGGTGAATGGAACAAAGGGTTGCTCTTACAAAGAAAAGCTTAAGTTCTGCAAATTGCAGTGCCTGGTGTGACTAGGCATCCGCGAGTTGATCTGATTGAGATGTATAAGGCGTTGAATGGTTTAAGCAAGCTCAGTGGTGATGGTATTCTTCCTCTTGCCGAGATTAGTTGCTCGAGGAGACATAAATTCAAATTGTGGAAAGAGTTGTAGAATAGATTTGCAGAAATTTACCTTTAGCAGGTGGTTGATTGCCGGAACAAACTTCCATCTGTCCTTGTGGAAGTTGACAGCTTGAATAAATTCATGACAACTCAACAAACATTTGGAGTGAATGGATGGATGAGTGAGATGTGATGGATTTTTTTTTTTTTTTTGACTGATGCTTGCTTTCTTGCATCATATGCCTCTACTAATGCTAATGACCATTTATATAGGCTGTGTAGAACTTTGAGGAATAATCAATGTATTTTATAGAAAACTCAATAATTAAATCAGACTATAACTAACATCTCTGGGCTATACAATGACTGGATTTATTTTTCTAAATAATGGTCCTTCATCAGTTTGGCAGACCTATTCATCTCTTTCGGAATTAAATCGAAACTTACAAAAGGGCAAACACACTATGCAGTGTGTGTGAAATGAAAATTTAAAAAGAGATAACTGTTTCAAATGAGGTTACAGTTATGTACACTAGTTAGAAAATAATACATATATAGTAGAATTTGAATACTGTTAAAAATAAGCAGTACATGTTATTGCAAAGCCATACATTCTGAGGCTTACTTTAAGCATTTCCTCAGTGGCTATGGAAAAGAAGCTTGACTTGAAAGCCCTACCATGCCTGCCCTAGTATGTGTAATTTTGCCTTGTACATCTTAGTATTTGTATTAGAAGTGGCAAATGATGCAAGAAAGCATCATTTGCATCAGCCAATGCATAGCATCAGCCATCAGCTACATAGCATCAGCCAAAAAAAAAAAAAACTTCCCATTTCACCTATCCATTCCCCCCAGTAGTTTTTATAGTAGCTTAAATAAATTCAAGGAATTTATTTGATCTATCTACTTCCAGAACAACAGAAGAAAGTTTGTTCTCACAATCAACCATCCACTGACTAAAGGAAAGCTCCTGCACATCTGTTCAACAACTATGCTCCCTGGTGTGTAGACTGAGCAAGAAGAAGAATCCCATCAGCATTGAGCTTGTTTAATCCATTCAAAACATCTTTGACCACCTTTAACCCTTGAACATCTCAATCAGATCATCTCTCAAGTGCCTTGTCTCCAGATGTTGCAGTTTTCAAAACTTATGCCTTTCTTGATAAGAGCACACCTTTGTTCTCCTCACCAATCTCATTGCTCTTCTCTGTCCCGTTCCAGAAACTTTACATTCTTCCTACAATGAGCCCTTGGGACCTGTATGCAGTGCTCGAGATGTGGCCTGACCATTGCCTTATACAATGGGATGATCATCTTATCCCTGCTAGCAAAATTCCTGTTTATCATTCACAAAATCTCATGAGCTGTCCTGGCAACCTGTTTTCACTTCTCAGAGAACTTCATATCTAACTGCATAGGCGCCTCCATATCCAGGTGGGCAGGAGCAGCAGTGCGTAGCACACGCTTCTTGATTAGACCGGGGTTCGAGCCCGTGACCACCAAATACGGAGGATGCGGAAAGGTCAGGGAATGACCACCGCATATCCCCGGAGCAATATGGCCTTAGTTGCTAATGCCCCTAAAAACCAAATAACAAACAACTAATTGCACAGTTACCCCCAGGTCTTTTTTCATTTTCTATTACCTTGAGTGTAGTACCACACAGTTGGTACATTACTCTGGGGTTACTGCTTCACATATGCAGTACCCAGGTGGGGAGGAGCAGCAGTGCATAGCACACGCTTCTTGATTAGACCGGGGTTCGAGCCCGTGACCACCAAATACAGAGGATGTGGAAAGGTCAGGGAATGACCACCGCATATATTCCCAGAGCAATGTGGCTTTAGTTGCTAATGCTCCTAAAAACCAAATAACAACAACATATGTAGTACATTGTGTTTGTCAAGGTTAAATTTCAATTGCTATTTCTTTCCCCATCTGCCTAACTTTTCTATTTCCTGTTGCAGTAGCATATCGTCACTACTGTTATCAATATCATTAATAAATATAGAAAACAACAATGTGTGCAGTACCAAACCCTGGGGGACTCCACTAATAACATTAGTCCACAAAGAGCAGTGTCCATGGATATCCACTCTTCTTCCACTCAACCATCCCATCTGTGGTAATAACTTGCCCTTCATGCCACATTGCTACAATTTGTAAAGCAGTCATGTGCAATATGACTGCTTTACAAATTACAAACAGTATTAGAAGCTTTCCTGAAATCCAAGTGTATATCAAAATTATCTTTTGCATCTAGTTCCTTTGTGGCTGCATCATAACATTCAATCAAATTGGTCAGACAAAATTTTCCCCTTAACAAACCCATGTTGTGTCTGAAGTATAAATGCAGTCCTGTCTAGATGGTCCTACATTACTTTAACCAGTGACTCCATTATTGTTCCCTGGAACAGAAGTTAAGCTAAATGGTCTCTTAATTGCTCAAGTTAGCCTTTGATCCCCCTTTGGCCGATCGGGCTAGCCGAGTGGGTAAAGTGCCTGCCTGGCAACCCAAAGGTTGCAGGTTCGAATCCCGTCTCAGGCTTGGATCAGAGTAGTGCAAAAACCTTGGGAGGTGCATTATGGCCACAGAAGCCGATGCACCAACAACTTACAAAAAAAATTCCCCTTTGTGAATTGGGAGTACATTCGCACATCTCCAGTCCACGGGGACTTAATTTGGATCCAAAGATGCGCTTGTAATTATGATTAACGGTTTGCTTACCTCCTTTGCTGCCTCTCTTAATAAAATTGGACAGAACCCATCCACCCCAGTTATCTTTCTTATGTTTAACTTCAACAGTTTCTCTTCCACTTTCCTCTCAGTTATTACAAAATCATTTAGCTTCCCTGTTAAAGTGTGAGAAACTTCTGGCATCTGCTTTCCTAAAGAATTCCTGATGTGTGAATGTAGATACAAAATACCTATTCAATTTGTCAGCAATTTCAGCAAGATCTTCAACTGTTAAACCATCAGTATCAAATGAACCAATGTGATTCATCCCCGTCCTTCTAGTGTTTACTAAGTAAAGAAGTTTTTGCTGTTTTCCTTTCAATTTTTTTCCTAAAGATTTCTCATAATCTTGCTTGGCTTGCGTAACCTCTTTTATGACTTGTTTATATCTATCATAGGCTTCTGTGTTGCCAGATAATTTATATGCATCCCATGCATTTTTCTTCTCCATGTGACATCGGTTTAGGTCATCAACTTTGACATCAACTTAGTTGGTATGAAAAGCCTAGTAGTTTCTCTAAATTATTTCCCTGAATGCTTCCTATTTAGAAATTGTTGTTGGTCCCACTGTATAGAATTTAAAACTACTTGAAAACTGTAGTCTTATTTATGATAGCAAAAACCTTTTTACCCTTGATAGTAGTTACTTCTTTAAGTAAACCCCACACAGCACACTCTGATCTTATCTAAATTCAAAAATTTCTATCTATTGTACATAATTGTGCAATAGATAGAAAATTTCTATCCATTGTACACAAACAAAAACTGACTAATCTTCTTTGTCAATGCAGTGGCTGTGATCATCAGCACTCACCAAGGAAAAATCCTAGGTGCATCCCTGCTTGAGGTCTTTGAGGCCCAAGTATATTATTTGGTTTTGGGTTCCCTAACTTTTTTCTTTTTTTATAACAAAACAATTGGATGGCCATGTATATGCCTCCTCCACCCTTTTGCACAGCCTCCTGGTCTTTAAAGAATGCTTCATTTGGATATTTGTATACGAAAGAAAATTAATGCTAAGCGTGTTTTATACTTGAATGGATAGTCTCATCCCCAATTGTAACCATACTTGAATGGTTACAATTGGGGATGAGAGTAAGGCATTGCATAAATGGCTGTAGTGTGGGTAGAAATTGAGAAATGTTACACAATATAGAAACAGCATTAGTGACATTTTTCAGAATGCTATGAAAATAATACTGGATTAATTATTATTATTTTTTTTTCTTTTAACAATTTATTCCTAATCTGGTGGCACTAGCACAAAAATCCAGGCATATGGATTGTTTTGATCCTCTTAAATGATGAGTTTTTGAATTTTTAATAGATAAACTGAAGGAAAAATTTTAAAAAAATTGTGAATTACAACTGGGTGAACAATAGTTTTAAAATGCAAAAGAGCTAAAAAGAAATGTTTATATAGAGGTGCTGGGGATTGCCAAATTCAAGTATTAAGATTACATTGGCATATTTTGTTTTATGACGTATAGAAAGATACCAACCATGATGTCTAGATCAGTTAAATGAAATGGAAAGTTTTATTTCTGTATTTGAGTAAAATTGTGATTTGAATGAATTTGGAAGTTAAAAAAAGTTGTAGTTTTTTAGCTCTGTTAAATAGAATAACATGGTATTTTCATGAGCAAAATTTTACAACCTTTTAGAGGCAAGGTTGGGATACATGGGAAATTCTTGCAGAGACATTCCACACACAAAAATGAGAACTTAAAAAGCCAGCCAAGACAGTATGTATCTATCAGCAATGCCAAATTTAAATAAATGAAATTTAAAAATAAAAATCCCACCTTTGGATAAAACAACGAAGTATGGAAGAATTATTATTTCATATATAGGTAGACGTTTTATTTTTAATTTTTATTTCCTCAAATTCAGCATTGCTGTTATTGTTAAATTCTGAGCTGGCTAATGGCAACACTGTCTTGGCCAGCTTCTTAAATTTTCATTTTTTGTGGTCTGTGGCTGCAAGAATTTCCTATATTTTACAACCTTTTTCTAGTATGGGTATAGTATGAAAGAACATAGAATAAAATATGCAGAATATTTACAGTGATATCTGCATAGAACAGGGATGTCTAACCTTCTTTTGGCAAAATAGATAGGATTCTGAAAGTTGCTGGCCACAAGAACAATTCCTTACCACTGATACCATACTGTACTAAGAACTTTACCACATAATGTTCAAGTAATGGGTAGTCACAAGGTAGGATTTGTGTGGCAATACTTAAGGGGGGAGAAGGGCTTCACAATGTAAGCGTTAACCTGTTACCATAAAATTTGGTGAAAAGTCCAGGAAAAATTCTAAATAAATTCTAAAATTTTTAAAAGGATTGGATTTGTCTGTTTTAAATTTATAGTAACATTTATGTAAAGAGCTATGGAATCAGAATTGACCCTAAAGCCTTCCCATGGCCCGTAGTACCTAAATTTCAAATTTGGGGTTAATTTCTCAAGCATTGTCTAATATATAAAACAATGCATATATTCTGACATATAGGTTCACCTTTGAAGCACTAAAAAAAAATTTCAGTTACTCTTTAGATTGAGTTACATGCTAGATCTGCCCATCATTTATAGTTGCAAAGATCCCATGGATCTTTGCAACTATAAATGATGGGCAGATCTAGCTCCACCCATTGGTTTGCTAATTAGAAGATCTAGTCCTGTGAAAGGCTGTGTACTGAAGATTGTAAAAGTTTTGGGTTTTTTTAATAGATTGCATTTTCGTTTAGTCATAAAAGATTAGGTTAGCTTATGCTACTAATTCGGGACAGATTCAAGCAAAAAATGGCCATGGACAATACCATACACTAAAGATTATGGACACCATTCTTCACTTGAATCCATCCCTAATTAATGGCATAAAACTAACCTAACCTTTTTTTGACTAACCAAATACGAAAGCTGTAAGTGAGAGAAATGTATTGAAATTGTTAGTCTACTAAAAACATAGGTCAGCTTTATTGGCCTGTTGCTGGCTGTTAGTCTTTTGAGAAATGGCATTCACTATAACACAAAATTGCAATGATTAGTAAGCAACCCAGTGGGCAGAGCTAAACCTGCCAATCTCTTGTCATAAAGATCCTCATAATATAATGCATTAAGGGCTTATGCCTCAGGCTGCGAAAGAGTTAGACTGTGTACAAGTTAGTGCAAATGCATCATATCAGTACACAGCCAATTCTAAATTAACAAATTATTTGCAAACGCGGCATCGTTTAAGTCATCTCATATTGTGAATACCTTCACGACGAGTTGCCATGATATTGCACTACTTCGAATAAGTAACACTTCACCTAAAGGAGAAGACTATTGTTACTTATTCTCAGTGAATACCACCACCCAGATGGCACCGTTTCAGAGCTATTTGGCCCTTCTTTAGTGGGTGGGTAGGTATCCAAGTGATGTAATGATGGCAAAACAGTTATGAAGTATAACTTCACAATATGAGAGATTCCTGATTGCTTGTACATAGTCTAACTCTTTCGCAGCCTGAGGCATAAGCCCTTAATGCATTATAGTCTTAATTCATCTTATACACCGTCAGGCATCTCTCATATTGTAGAGTTATACTTCATAACTGTTTTGCCATCATTGCATCACTTGGGTACCTATCCACCCACCGAAGAAGGGCCAAATAGCCCTGAAACGGTGCTGTCTGGGTGGTGGTATCCACTGAGAATAAGTAACAATAGTCTTCTCCTTAAGGTGAAGCATTACTTATTCGAAGTAGTGCAATGTCATGGCAACTCGTTGTGAAGGTATTCACAATATGAGATATGACTTAAATGATGCCACTTTTGCAAATAATTTGCTAATTTAGAATTGGCCGTGTACCAATATGATGCATTTGCACGAACTTGTACATAGATCCTCATAATCTAAAGATTAACCAAAATTTCTAAAATTATAAGGTCAACATATACAGGTATAAAATCCTAAGTTTGAATCAAAGGAATGTGCTTAGGGTTATACAGATATACTTGTACATTGTTGCTCGCCTTTTAAAACCCAAGAATTTGCTTGACACCTGCATGTTTGACTCTTGAATTATGCACTGTTTATGTGGAACTTATCTAGAGTTCTGTTTTTGTTCTTGAAAAGTAAACTTTCAAGGTTGTCAATTTTGTAAACATAATTCCATTGTTTACATAACTGATGGTTCAGTTACATAATGGAAGCCTCCCATGTAATACACAGCATCAGTAAGAGCAAAACTGCATTATCACCTATGCCTTTAAGTTTTGGTTTCATGACCTACATGAGGGAATACTGCATACTAACTTTGCTTACAGTTTATTATGCATTGTAAAAAAATGTCACAATATAAACTTTTAAGAAAAAGAGCAGAAATAATTGAATTAAAGGGTATTTTACTTAAAGAATTTTTAACTTTAACTTTTAATTTAATTTTTAACTTATGTAGAATATTTTACTTAATATCTTAATAAATATTTTACTGTAATACATCACTGTGTATTACAGTAAAATATTTGTACACAAGGTGATTGTAAAAAAAGTGGATATTAGTTTATATGGTGAATGTATGATTCAAGCACAAATTTTCATGGCAAAAAATTGAAGTTTACTAATGTCAGAATATGTGGTACTTTCATTAATTATATAGATTTTTGTAAGGGGGAACTAGAGAGGAAAAGTTATTGAATTGGGCCTAAAACTTTCCCAAAACATATGCTGAAAGTTTTGTCAATATGATTTTATTTATTTTTTTCCTTTTTTGTATAATGCTTGAACAAACAACAAAATCCTTTCATTTATGTGAAAGTGATTTGAGCCTGAAACCCCTTCTCAGGGACCAGCCAAACATGCTGAAAATTTGGTATTAATCCATTTTCTTATTAAGTAATACCTGAAAACGTTATTTATGTATATAGATAACTCAAGATATGTATTTCTGTCACATTTCTTTTGTTCTCACCTCAATAAAATTTGGGATGACTTGAGAAACCTTTCTAGAAGATTTAAATATCAAATTTCATGAAAATCCATCAATAGAAGCCAAGTTGTTACATGTGGATTGCTATAGTAAAGACAATAAGTGCTTTACACGTTTGCAAATACACTTTATAAAAACATTGAAATCATATACAGGATATTTTCAGCTCTGAGGACCACTTTTTGTCCCATTGTAATGAAAATTTTCAACTTTTTGGAGAAACTGTGATAGAAAATTACCTTGGGAAGCACTGGAGTTACCCTTTAGTAAAGAATGGTTTTTCAAGTGAGTGATATAACAGAAAAATGGGGGTCAAAATCACCTCAGCTGACCAATACTGAGGTGACTGCGGGTCTTAGTGGTTGGAATGGGCCAGAGTACAGAACACTACTCTGGTTCCATTGTACAAATTGGAGCAGAATGGTATTAAGAGTAAGTTGCTACAATGGATAAAAGGATGATTAAGTGGGAGAAGACAGAAGGTGGTAATCAATGGGTGCTACTCTTCGTGGATTAATGTTATTAGTGGAGTCCCACAGGGTTCGGTGTTGGGTCCACTGTTGTTTTGTATATTTATCAATGATATTGATGAAGGTGTATATCGGGCTTAATGTCGAAGTTTGCAGATGATACAAAGGTTGGTAGGGTTGTTAATGACAGTGTGCTACTGCAACAGGATCTAGATAATTTTGGCTGATGGGCTAAGAAGTGGCAACTGAAGTTTAACCTTGGCAAATGCAAAGTGCTGCATATGGGTAGAAGTAACCCCAGAGAAACGTACCAACTGTGTGGTACGTTTCTCTGGGGTTACATAGAAATGTACACTTAAGGTGGTAGAAAATGAAAAAGACCTGGGAGTAATTGTGCAGTCAGATATGAAGTTTTCTGAGCAATGCAGACAGGCTGCCAGGGCTGGTCATGGAGTTTTGTCAATGATATATAGGAATTTTGCTAGCAGGGAAAAGGAGGTGATTGTCCCTCTGTATAAGGCAATGGTCAGGCCACGTTTTGAGTACTGCGTACAGGTCTGGAGGCCTCATTTTAGGAAGGATGTAGATTTGCTTGAGCGTGTACAGAGAAGGGCAACAAGATTGGTGAGGGGAATGAAAGGATCCTCTTACCAAGGGAGGCTTAAGTTCTGCAAATTGCAGTGGCTGGAGACTAGGCACCTGTGCGGTGATCTGATTGAGGTGTATAAGGCCTTGAATGGGTTGAGCATGCTGAATTCTGATGGGATCCTTCCACTTGTTCAGATTACGAACCTAAGGGGGCATAAATTCAAATTAAGAAAGGACAGATGTAGAATAGATGTCCGGAAATTTGCCTTTAGTCAGCGGGTGGTTAACTGCTGGAACAAACTTCCATCTGTCATTGTGGAAGTTGATAGGTTAAATAAATTTAAGGAGGAACTGGACAGGCATTTTGAGGGAAGGATGTGACTTTTTTTTTTTTGGCTGATGCTGCATAAGCTCATACACTTGCTTTCTTGCAACACATGCCACTACTACTACTACACTCTCGATTTATCACATTCACTAACATTCATATTAAAAATAAGATGTATTAATAAATGTTCCGGTTTGTAAAATTTTCTGTTTAAAGCCCATGCCACTTCAATCTCTTCATATAGTTACTTTTTCTGATCTCTTTTGAAGTTTTCTATCTGCAACTAGGTGGGAGTTTGTTCCAGCTTCTTGGACTAGGTGGGAGTTTATTCTACACAGTTAATTACCCTGGATAAAGACAAACTTTCACATATCTTCTATAATTATTGTTTCTCAATCAGAATTTTCCTCTTGTGTCTGTCATCTGAGAATGAGTAAAAATTGCCTTGACATTAAGTTTGCTCAGCTTTTTCTAAAGCATTACATATTTCAATTACATCACCACATAGATGCCTGGTGTTCAACTCTTACAGCTAGCATAGTGGTTATAATTGCTGTCTTTCCATGCAATGTGGAAAAGGCAGGTTCAAATCCCATCTTGAGTGGGATACAGCTGTTGTCCAAGAAATCCATAGTGGATTTCTTGGACAACAGCTGTTTGGCCTTTCCCTCAAGAAACTCTAATTTTTAATCTAGAAAAATACAAAAATGATAATTTACAGGCATAAACTACTGATACCTCATAACCTTTAGTTGCCTTGGCACAAATTCTAAAACAGCCAACCAATCTGGTTTTTCAAAGAAGGAATGTTAACTTATGGAAAAGTCTTTTATTGAAAATATCCCTTTGTGATGAAAATTAATATTTTTGCTCTGCTCTGTAACGTGTTCAAAAAAAAAAAATTGTCACCAAATGAATTCCCCATAGTATGATAACAGTGATGCCAGCAGATATGCTACAGTACACTATTTTAGAATAAACCAATATCTAATATTCAAGATGTGTAATCGTTATGTTCAAAAAAATAAGTTGCTCCCCATTTATGTCATAATTTCTTCCTGTTTCAGCTAATTAAGTACAAGAATGATGTAGAGTCTTGCAGCTAAGAATATTCATTTTAAAAAGTTACATTAAAAATAAAAATCAGTTTTTCTGAAGAAAAGTACCCTCAAACACTGGTAATATCATATTTGCATATTCCATTTTCTTAAATTTGTGTGGGATCATAGGTGCATATAAAAGTAGAAATATGCAAATGGTTATTGAAAAGAAACAATGTTTATGTTGCTAGCAATCGAGATTCTGAATAAGGCCATAGGGAGGCTTACTTCCAAAGTGCAATGTCTATCAGATTTTCTCATAAACACTTAAAAAAAAAAAAAAAAAAAAATGTTGCACATCAGCCATCTCTAGTATTGTCAGTGGTTTATGGAACATGTAATTCTTGAAGAAAAGGCAACTAGATGATTAGATCTCTACGGATGACACATGATTCCACTTCAGATACATTATTTTTCAAAATTCCTTTATATGGTGTAGAGAAATCTTGTGGGGACTGTCTACATTACTTTCGTTAATGGGACAACCAGTGATAAGCATTATGTTGCCAGTGTGTATTTTGTTGAAAACAGTATTTTTCTATTCATTATTAAGGAGTTCATATAGTTATAAAACCATACAAACTTCTAAAACTTGGTTTCAACAATACTGGCCACACTTCTCATACGTCCTTTGCATATTTGGAATGCACATTTCACAGACAGTTGGTTTTAAAAAGATTATGACTACCAAGAAGTCCAGACCTCAGCCTACCTGATTTCTATCTATGGAAGTTTTTAAAGAATACTGTACATTCAAATTGCCCTCATTTACTTTAAGAAATACTAATTGTAAATCAGCATTTGGTGGATACCATATCAACAGATAAGAGGGAGGCATTGCATTCAATATGCTATCTACCTTGACTATAAATATGCTTGGTATATAAAAACTTGTAGTTTTAACATACTCTCATAAACGTCTATTTTATTTATGTGGATCCAGCTCAATATAGTGAGGTATGAAAAGAGCAAAAGAGATTTAAAGTAGCCAACCAAAAGGAAATGGTACTGGCCATCCTTCACGAACACTTGGTTGTGTTAAATGGCAGTCCTTGGTGGGTCCAAGAATGTGCACCTTCTCAGGAACAGTACAGCACCGAAATTTATGAGAAAAATTTACATGCATGATATAGGCCTGCAAGGGTTTCAAGAATTATAACTGGTGATGAGATGTGGATTCACCGCTGGGATCTAGAAATGAAGCAGGAACTCATGCAACAATGGAAATATCATAGGTGACCTGCCTGTGGTATTTCCATGGTCTAATTTTGAAAAAATTCAGGATTCAACCCTCCACTGGGAAGATTATGACCACCATTTCTTGGGATATGGAAGGAATTCTTTTGAGAGACTACATGCTACATAAGAAAACAATTGCTGGAGATGCTTGTGCTGGTGTTTTAAAAAATTTAAGAGGGGGCCATAAAGCAACAGAGAAGAGAGAAAAGGTGCATTATAGCCAAGTAGCTTATGCACCATAAAACCCCCATAACAAGAAGAAGAGGGAAATTGACATGAAGTGACTTGTTTCTTCACGACAATGCTCCTGTATGCAATCCTGTAAAGCAGTTGCTGCTCTGCACCTGTTTCTAGCAGTTGAACCACCTGTCCTACAGTTCAGGTCTAGCCTGCAGTGACTATTTCCTCTTAAGAAGTTTGATGAAACACCTACAAGGGCATAAATTTTAAAGTGATGATAATTTTGACTATGCTATGAATGGCTTTTTCAGAGATCAGATAAAGGTTTTTTTTAAGGTATTTCTTCTTCTTTTCTCTCAAAATGGAGGATGTGTATTGAGCTCAAAGTGATATATGCAGGATTGTTAAAATTAAAGTATCCCTACGTAGAGGGCTCTGGAGCGAGTTCTAAGGCTCGTACTGAAGAGAAATTTGGACAGTAGATACAATAAAGAATGCACTCGCCATTTATTGGGAAAAAAGAATTAGTTACAAAATTTGTCACTGAATGGCGCGTAACTATCTTAGTTACGATTATGCAAATAACATGTTATTTGCATAATTCATTTAATTAACCATATGGCTAATAATAATAATAATAACTGTCTTAAGATTGTTGTCACCCAAGTAATAAGTTATCCTAGGATTACTGCTATCCAAATCCAAGACCTTCCATTTACCTTTATCATTTTTCAGTCCACCTGAACAATTTTTGTAGATGCACATTTTGATTATTATTGGTGTTTAGGAATTAAAACCAACCCCTCTCATCTCCAACAAATTTAGATCACACTTCGATTATTCATTAATAAATACCATAAACAATAAGAGATCCATCAGTCCATGAAAGCATTTATAATCATTCTTCTACCATTTTAGTCATTCCTTTATTCAGTTAGAAGTTTCTAACTTGCTGCTAATGCCATATTGTTCCTGTTTATACAAAGTTCTTTATGCTAACCTTTCAGAAGCATCTAATTGTGAGAGAAACAGATTCAAAGGCATGGCTGAATGGGCAAGTGTCCTTTGAAAGAGTTGCTTTGTAGGTTACCAGTTTCACTTATGACGCAGTGTTGGACAGTGCATTGGCCCAACCTTGTATTTTTTCTCTCCTTCTGTTAGTTATTCTGGCAGTCAAGGCATTTCATCTTGTAAATGTACTATGAATTACATTAAATTAATAGTCCATTTACAAGATTAAATGCTTTGAATTATTCTTTGCATCCAATTCTTTTTTGACAACCTAATAATTAATCAGTCAGATGTGATCATTCCTAATAAACCCATGATGCTGCAATTCCCTTGTAATTCTATTCCTGTCCAAATGATCCCACTGTTTTTTTTTTGATTTTACAGTACACTTTTATATAGTTCAGATATTTTCAACTGTAAAAGTGATTTTACAATTTATTTTATCAGCATATAAGGCTAATTGTACCAGTGTATTATGTCTTCACAATTTCAGGCCAATTTTTTGTGTGCAGGCAGAAAACCAAATAACTCACAGCCTTACTCCCTCCATCTGTGATCAGCTCTTTCTTGTGCAAAATTTTAGCAGCCCTTTACCATTATTGTTATGTCTTGTTCCAAATTTTCTTAAAATGTCTGTATACAGATGTAATTTGCATTTCATATCCTGCTATTGAATCATCAATCATTACTATCCTTTTTTGTCATTAATTTATTTTTTTTTCTGTATATCTTGCACTGATTAAGAAGTTCAAGTCTTAAACCTATTCAATCATCCAACACAAAGGGTACAGAAGAAAAATGCTAATAAAAATATTTTAACTCAGCTAATCGTAACGTGTATCTTTAATGGTAGTTATTTCTGGCAACAAATCAAATTGGATGAGGACTTTTAATTCAATTTTAGTAAAGAGATTAGATGATTAAGAATATGTCAAAGCATTGAGATATTTTAATAAACCAATTTCTTATGAGCCTTTGGCATTCATGCAACTCTGAGTATGTTCTTCTGGAGACAAGATTTACAAAGCATTTATACTGATACACGGAGATTCAAAATCAAGTTGTGTGTAAGATCAGATATACAATTTCTGTATACCAACTTAATAAAATAAAATGGGGTGGGCTTAAAAAGGATCATCATGATGGGTTCCTGTTAATTCATTACAGAAATCCATACTATACATGGAATTTATGGCAAATTTTCCATTGTTCAAAAGCCTATTATGAAATTTTCCAGTGACAGTGTGCAGTTTAAGAAAACTGAAGATCTTTTCACAGAGCTACTTTTTCATTGTTGGGATCTAATGTTTGATAGTAGTGGCATTATATACACACACACATCATGATTAATAAAACAGCTGTGATTCTCAATGAGTTCTATGTTGTATATTAATTCATAGAAAATTAAGAGAAATTTAATGACTTCTCACACCCAAAGACATACTAATGATTCAACGCATCCGGAATCGATGGCCAAGGTTTCCCAACTCAACCCCAAAACACATAAAACCACTGACACGCAACCATGAGTGAAAGAAGACATTATGTCCAATAATAAAATCAAGCAAAGAATGATTACAACAATGAAATGTGATATTTAAAGTAATTTAAAGCAATTTAGAAACAACCTTCCTGAAGTGGACTGGGCTTTTCGACTAAGAGCCTTGATCGCAGGATAGAAGTTGGTTAAAAATAATAGACCTTTTATAGGTAAATGGATGATAACTGTTATAATTAAGGAAGAGACCAGTATTAGTAGGTATACAAAAGATATTAAATTGGATTCTATTTGTATTATGGGCGAGTGTGAAGTTCAGGAAGTTTAAAGATTTTGTTTCAGAGTTTTCTATTTCTAATGTGAAATTAAGTCTGGTGCGAATATTAAATGAATATAAAATATCTTGAATAGTATTAGCATCAGTGATACAAAGAACATCATCCAAGTACCTCCCATAATATGTAATATTAGGAAGAAAAGGTGTCAATGTATGAGTTCAATTGTGAAAGGTAAATCAGATATTAAGCCACCAAGATTCAAGCCCAAAAATTTGTTTGTAAACTTTATCGCAGAAAGTGATATAGTTGGCTTCAATTAGGAATTTAATCAAGTGGAAAATCTCTTTGATAGGAAGTTTGGTATAATTAATCGGCATAAAGTTATTTCTTAACATATCCCAAACATCTTAAAGTGTAGTTGGCATTTACGTTTATATATAGGGAAGTGGCATCCAACGAGAATAATTTATCATTATTGTAAAATTTATGATCCTTGAGGTGATCGAATAATGTATCATAGCTTTTTATGCTAAATTTAATAGCCTGTCTGATATTGTATAGGTGAGTGGCCAAAGATGAGAATGCCAAGTTCCTGTATGAAAAAATTGAGTGAATGGGAAATCTCTTTTAATTGTGACATAGTAATGTAATAGTTTTTCCGATATGTGGTTAATATTTTATTGTATTGGTTAACCAAATTGGTAAATAGGACTGGGTCTGTATCAAGATAGGTAGAAGTATCTGATATAACAGAATTTAATTTTTTCATGCCTGCTCAGTTTAGGCAGCCACAGACATTTTATGTTGTGGCGCCTCTGTAGCCAGGTGGGAAGGAGCAGCAGTGCATAGCACACGCTTCTTGATTAGACCGGGGTTCTTGCACACGCTTCTTGTTTAGCACACGCTTCTTGATAGCACACGCTTCTTGATTAGACCCGTCACCACCAAATACGGAAGGTGCGGAAAGGTCAGGGAATGACCACCGCATATCCCGGAGAAATATGGCTTTAGTTGCTAATGCTCCTAAAAACCAAATAACAAACAAACAAACTTTTTATGTTATTTACTGCCTGGTTTACCTGTTGAACAATTAAGTCTTTTTGAGAAATGTTCTGAAATCCAAATTAAATTGATATGAAGGAACGTTGCAAGGGAGGGTTTGCCGGAAACCTTGCATGAGCTTGGTTGTAAGTATGCGATAATGTATTGAAGTTGTGTGTAGTCTCATTGTACATATGGCCACGGGTTGTAGAATGATTCATATACATTTGGTTGCAAGTACGCAATAACGTATTCAATTTATTTACGTGTCGGTTTCTAATTTCTGTGGCTAATGCTTCATGGTGTAAATCTATGGAGGTCTTCAAAACGGACCAATTGTTAGGATATACTGTGGCGGACAAAAAAAACTGCATCACCTTAAAACAAGTAACATTTGTAGTGAAATGTATAAGATATTGTTTGATTACAGTCATTTGTTTGTCGCAAGGCAAAGGTATTGCATCAGATAACACTTCTATTGTATCAGACATTAATTTCAAGGTATTGCATCAGCGATTTCTATAAATACAGTGTTGGAAGGGTATACATGCTCATTAGTATCCTGTTTTGCAGAGGTGTAACCATGACTTCATATGTTCAGTTGACAACAAGAAAAAAGTGTAGCTGTTGTTCTATTCTATTTAAATACAGGGTGTGTTTAAATTGGCATCAAATATTCTAGGGGTGTATTCCCATCCATCGACTAAACATTAAAAAAAAATTCATATAAACATGTGTCTAGAAATGCTTAGTTTCTTCCCCGCATGCCTCTATCATGTAAACACGATACTAGTACACTCCACCGCTCAGCGGAAAAGATATCTGCAATAGATAGTGTTTTGTTTTGCTGATTGGCTTTTGCTTTGTTGTTTAGAAATGTTAGTTGGTTGTGGAAGATATTGCAGATTACTTTGGATTAAAGGAAACGTATTCAGTGAGTGAAATGCCAGAGATGCACTACGCTTATGGTCTTGCAGATGGGAATGCATTAAGAGCACATGAACTGTATTCAGAAAGGTACCCCAACAGGTGTTTACCTTGTCCAAGAACATTCACGTGAATCCACTGTTTGCAAGAGATTGGCTCATTTGAGAAATCTTTTGACGCCGGAAGGTCAAGGTAAATGTCAAGCAATTCAGGATCACAGCACATTTTTGTTGAATGCATTGGCACAGTGTTCATGAAAACCTGTACCCTTACCATCTTTAACAGGTGCAAGGACTTACTGAGGCAGACTTTCTGAACATTGTGCCAATGCATTCAACAAAAATGTGCTGTGGTCCTGAATTTCTTGACATTTGTTCACTGATGAGGCTGGTTTTACAGGTGATGGGGTCTTAAATACTGTAACAACCACATTGGAGCGATGACAACCCTCATGCAGCATGACAGGACAAACATCAACATAAGTTTAGTCTAAACGTTTGGGCTGGAATTGTGCATGATCATTTGATAAGTCCCGATTTTTTACCTCCATGTCTGACAGGAGACATTTATCTGCAGTTTCTTGAAAATTAATTCCACCATTTAATGGATGTACTTCTGGACATCGTCCAACAAATGTGGTTTATGCAAGATGGCACCTCGGCTCACTTCATCAGCATTTGGATGGCCATTTTCCTCAAAGATGGATTGGTTGCGGGGATTCATTGAATAGCTTGCTCGATCACCAGATTTGAACCCAATGGACTTTTATCTCTGGGAACATTTAAAGTTCATTGTTTATGCAACTCCTGTGCCTGATGTCGATGTTTTAAGAGAGTGTATAATAAATGGATGTGAGCAAATATGTAACACTCCAGGTGTATTCAAGAGTACGGAACACAGGCTGAGGATGCATCGAAGCAGGTGACCATTTTGAACAATTTTTGTAACAAAATGTCTTGTTTAATTGCATTACTTGTTGTTGGATTGCTTATTTGATATTGTTAAACAATAAAATTCCTCCTACCTCAGAAACTAAGCATTTCTAGACCCATGTTTACATGAACTTTTTTTTTTTGGTCGATGGGAATATGCTCCTAGAATATTTGACACCAATTTAAATACACCCGGTATATTTCAGCAATGAGAATGCTTAAACTAAGCCCCATGGGTAATCCGAATATTTGTCTCCAAATCCTAGAAGGCAATATAATTTGCTTGAACTAAAAATTTTACTAAATTGAAAATCTCTATTTTTGGAAATTTCCTGTTATTTATATTAACCGAATCATTGTTAATAAGGTCCCATATACAATGATGAGCCAAAACATTATGACCAGCAAGTCATTATGCAAATTGAAGCAACTTCAAGTGAACAACAGTGCATGCACGGGTCAGGACACGGTATAAAAAACACCTGATACTGAGCTCCATTGGTGTTACTCTTGTTCTTCAGATGGGAAAGGCAGCGAACTTAAGCGAGTTTGACAAAGGCCAAATGACTGGCTAAGAGCATATCCGAAATGACACGGCTCGTGGGGTGCTCATGGTCAGCTGTGGTTAGTACCTACGAAATTAGTCCGAGGATCTGAAACCAACAAACTGCTGGCCAGGTGTTGGATGACCACTGCTCATCGATGCTAGAGGTCAGCGAAGACTCTCCCGAATGCAGGTGATGTACATGGCAACAAAAGGGCGACTGTGGTACAACTTGCCGGTAATTGGAATGCAGGTGATGGGAGTAATGGGTCAGAACACTGAACGCTGCTGAAAATGGGGCTGCGTAGCCACAGGCCACTCCGAGTGCCCAGGGTTCACAGGTGACAGCGCCTACAATGGGCACAAGAGCATCAAAACTGACCTTGAGTGATTGGAAGGTCGCCTGGTCCAATGAATCACATTTCCCGTAGCACCATGTGGATGGCTGGGTACGTGTGCGTTGTTTACCTGGGGAAGTGATGGTGCCTGGATGCACGGGGGACAAAAACAAGCCGGTGGCAGCAGTGTCATGCTTTGGGCGATGTTCTGCTGGGATACCCTGGGTCCAGTCATCCATGTGCCTGGCACTCTGATGTCTATCACCTACCTAAACATCATTGCTGACCAGGTACACCCTTTCATGGCGATGGTCTTCCCCCTCTGGCAGTGCTGTCTTTCAGCAGGATAATGCACCATGCCACACCACCTGGATTGTTCGAGACTGGTTTGCGGAACATGAGGAAGACGTCCAGGTATTGCCCTAGCCTCCAAATTCCCCAGACATCAATCCCAAAGAGCATCTGTGGTTTGTGTTGGAACAGCAACTTCGATCTGGGGCGTCTCAACCAGGGAACTTAGAGGAGTTAAAGGATCTGTTGGTTACGTGTTGGTACCAGATACCACAAGACATTTAGAAATCTTGTAGCGTCCATGCCTTGCCAGGCATGAGAGTAGGAGCACATTATAGGCCTAATGACTCTGATGAGTACAATGAATAACTTTACAGAGAAGAGTGGGCCAGTAAATTAGGATGTCTTATAATAGGGTATTTTAACTTTCCAGATATTGACTGGAACTTGTGTTGGTCACTCACAAACTAGCAAGACATTTATTTATTGGATGACTGTTTTCTACAGCATGTGAAAGAGGCAACCAGAGAGAGAGAGAGAGATAATACTCTTGATCTGATTATCAGCAGTGATTATTCATGCATTAAGAATTTGCAGATAAAGGAACCACCAGGTGGCAGTGATCACAGTGTACTGATGTGGAATTTACTTATGCAATCAGGGGTAAAGGGAGGGTTTTTGCTTTCGTAAAGGTGACTGTGGTGGTCTTAGACAGCCTTTTAAATTTTATACAGTGGGACCAACTGATGATGTTGATAACAGCAAATTCTAAATAGAAAGTGTTCAAGGAATTAATCTTGGAAGCTACTAGGCTTTTCATACCAACTAAGTAATACTGTTCAAGGTTTAGGCGTAAATCAATGTCAAATGAATTAATCAGATATGGAGAAGAAAAATGCATGCATTAGATGCATATAAATTATCAAGACAGAAGCCTATGGTAGATATAAGCTAGTCCGTAATCAAGTCACAAAGCAGGTGAAGGCAGATCACAAGAAATCTTTATCAAAAGATACAAAGAAAAAAAGCAGACTTCTTTACTTATGTAAACTCTAGAAGGAAGGGGATGAATCAGATTTGTTGATCATGCTCAGGAAGCTGACAAAATGAATGAGTATTTTGCATCTACATTTACACATGAGGAATTCTATAGAGAAGTGGAGGCCAGAAGTTTATCAAACTCTAAAAGGAAAGTGAAGGAGAAATTGAAGTTAAACATAAGAAACACACCTGTGGTGGAAGGGATATATCCAGTTATATTAAGGGAGACAGCAAAGGAAGTAAGCAAACCCTTAGCAATAATTACAAAAGCATCCTTGGATTCAGAAGAGGTCCCCACAGACTGAAGACGTGCAAATGTATCCCGAATTCACAAAGGGTGACACGAGTAATTACAGACCTGTTAGTTTAACTTCTGTTGGGAAAGTAATGGAGTCGGTGATTAAAGAAGCAATACAGGATCATCTAGGCAAGGGATTTTTCCTCTTGTTCAGATTGCACATCTCAAACTTCCATATGTTGTTGTGGAAGTTTATAGTTTAAATAAATTCAAGGAAGAACTGGACAATGTTTTGGAGAAAACAGAGATAGGTGAATGGGAAGTGCTTTTTTTTTTTGGCTGTTGCTGTATAAGTTTGCTTCTTTCATCATGTGCCACTAATAATGGTAATATGATAGAACCATCAAGACAGAGCTGATATGGAAGTATAGATGACTAGAAGTTGCAGCCAATTGCTTTGGCTGCAAGACACCATAGCTAAAAATATAATGAATGAAATCTTAAATCTGTTATGTAATAAATGAAAACAAGGATAGGAAAATGCATTTTGAAATCGATGAATTCACAGATCAATGGAACTTTTACCAACTCTATGCAGTTAATGAGAAATAATTTTGAGCAGCAACTATTTGTGTGTGGAGAAAGTGAGCATTGGTGTGCATAACCTGCATTAAAAATAATTATCAAATCATGTGGTATACGGCATATATTATTCAGCACTTTTTTTTTTTTTTTTTTTGTTATTTTTTTGCTAAAGGTTAAAGGAATAATTCTGAAAATATTTGGGAGGCACATCAATCTAGAAACTGCTTAGTTTACACCGAACTTTATAAATCAC
Source organism: Mastigoproctus giganteus (assembly GCF_048544385.1). Classification (NCBI taxonomy): domain Eukaryota; kingdom Metazoa; phylum Arthropoda; class Arachnida; order Uropygi; family Thelyphonidae; genus Mastigoproctus; species Mastigoproctus giganteus. Next base: position 19,974,945 of record NC_143587.1, read on the forward strand.
CAACCTGAAGTCAGATGTGGCTATACCATTTTACTAGATAGTTATTACTTTTGACTGCTGTAGTCTTATATATACCAATGGAAAATTCAGACCTCTCAATACAAACAATTGACCCACTATACTGTCACAGGAAGTAAAAACGCGCCAAAAAGGAAATATTTTTCTATTTATCTTGTCTTCTTGCATCTAAGATAAACAGCAACCGGTAAAAAAATAAGTAATTTCTTGTTAGGGCTGTGTGCAATTTAAAATTAAATCACAGTATAAGAAGTGCCAAAAATTCTCTGGATTTAAAAAAAAAAACAAAAAAACTCACTAGCTTTTCCAAGGCCCCCCCCCCCCCCCAAGAGGTCACCTTGCAAAGTAATACACCTTACCCATAGATTCTGCCATTGCCAGGAACATACCTGTTTTGTACCCACCCCCTCATTGGCAATGCCCCAGTTTGTGTGGAGTCTGCAAAATATCATTAATTCCCCCTAATTTTAAATTCTAACCCCATGGAGCAAATTCTTGGTAATTGACATTCTCAGTATCAAAAAACAATGCCATATTCTCCTTACATTGAATAAATCTGCCTGGCAATTTAATGTTTGATATAATGTAGTACAGCTTTGGAATGAAGGGTATCTATGGCCTACAAAACACAGTCCTGATATCAGTAAACCCACATTTCACCTCTGAGAATATGACAACTGTTGAAAGGAAGGGTTGGTCATCCTCAACATGTTTTTTGAGGTTTCCGCATATTCTTTCAAATCTAGTCTAGTTAGATTTTGCTTGAAATTGTGTAAGATGACATTGAAACAAGCTAGATGAATGGGATTGGTGCCAAGGAAAATATCATATCTGTATTGCTACAATAGAGGCTGTAAACTTTTGAATAGGAAATAGAAAAACATTTCCTTTTTGGCACGTTTTTACTTCCTGTGACAGTATAGTGGGTCAATTGTTTGTTTTGAGAGGTCTGAATTTTCCATTGGAAACTGGAGGAATTCTCAGAGACAAGTACACTATACAAACTGGCATACTATATAAATTGATACACTATGACCAAAATAATTAATGTGCTGAAGAATCCTTGACTAGCAACCATCATTTTAGTTAGGTTTTCCATCAAATTGTATACTTTATTATTTTTATCTATCAGTGTGAAGAAGTTGGTTTTATGACATCATCTTGATAATTGCTGAACAGAATAATAATATTGGTTTTATATATCACTACAATTCACATGACTCTTGGAATGCAAGATACTTGTGTATATTGACTGAGTATTTAAACTTTATTCCAGAGATGTAAAGGAACAAAATGTCTTTTGTTCCTTTATAATTTTAGATAAAATAGATTTTATTTGGATTTTTAATATACTATTATGTGAGGAATTCCAAGCAACACAGAACTGCACTCTGGCTGTGTTTTAATATTGAATATTTAATAACTCATATAATGACCACTAACAGAAGCATAGTATGTATAATATTAACTTCTTGTATTATAACATATGATTTAAGTCAATAGAAAAATATTACTGGTTCAAAATCATTATCAAGAAATAATATATACTTTGACTAATCCAGTCCTAGAATTCTACATTTTTAATTTATTTTCATCAAACTGCAATTCACTATCAACCTGAAAGGTATGTGATACTCATAAGCAAAAATTGCACAGTTTTATAATTTTTAACAGAATTTCCTTGTATCAGTGAATTTAATTAAGAACACTAGTTTAATTTCTTAGAATTTTAAAGCAGCAGAAAAACTCAACATAATTATGCTTTTATTTTCACTAGGGATGACATTTTTATTAAAAATCAATACAGAAAAACATTATTTTTTAACCTGTATTCAAAGAAATATTTCACATGATCTAAAAGGACACAAAGATGCTGCTGCTACTGTCAGTAATATTTCTATTATAATGTTTGTCTTTTCAACAAATAACACTTTTTAAGTATTAATGAGGCAGGCTAAGCAATGTCTGTTGACCACTTGGAAGATATATAACATTCCTAGAAAGTGACAATTGGTAGGCAATATCTTCAGCTGCCTCCAACCTCCTAAGTTCAACAAGTCCTTCCCCAGAATCTCCAAATGCTTTTGCTAATAGTGTAGCAGCTTGAGAATCTCCTTCTGCTGAAATAACTGTTGCTATTTTGTGTTGCTCTGCCTAGAAAAAAGAAGAGAATCACCAAAATTAAAACTTCATTCTGAAGTTATTAAGTGACCTTATTTCTAATTATAATTTATTAATTCTATTGACAGTCTCTAGAGTGAAACTGTAGAATGTGTAACTTAATACCTCATACGAAACAATTTTCAAATTTAATTCACAGTTGCTGATATAACTTTTAGCTTATTAACCCTTTCAGCAATTAGTTTTTGGTACACAGGGTGTGTACTTGCCACAGTGAATTTTCATGGTGGGGAACTCAACATAACAAGATTTTTCATGGAATTTTGAAATGTTGTAATAAAAGTTAATGTACACTGCATTACATTTCATGCACATCATGATGTAATTCCAGAGATGTTCTATGGGATTCATCACACCTGACAACTGAGGTAGCAGCACCCAGAAGTCACTTTTGCAATTGGCAAATCACTCTCGAACAATACTGGCAACATGGTAGGAGGATACTCACCTGTCATCTGGGAAGACAGTCACTATAAAGGGGTGTACCTGATCAGCCACAAAGGATTTTTAGCATTCAGAGTGCAGTCCAGAGGTATGAGAGAGATGCCAATAAATTCCCAATAATACCAAAACACTGCTGCCACCTGCCTGTTTCCATGGACCAGGACATCTGAGTGATTCCTCTCTGCAGTTTGTCACCATACCTTTCATCTACTGCCCACACAGCATAGCAGCAAATGTGATTCACTGGAAAAGGCAACTCTTTTCCAGATGTCAATAGCCCGATGATACTGTTCGGGGAGGGAGGCTGTAAGAATGGGCACCTTGACCAGGTGCCTGTCCCAGGGGTCCATACAGAGGTGGATTTGTTGGACTATGGTCTTGGAAAGACCACTGGTCATCCCTGGTTAAAGTGGTCATTTCATTTAAGCAACAGAACCTCCAGAGCGCCCCCTAGGCAATTTGCCCATCTGAGCAAAAGTCTTAATCTTTTGTTTTATTACAGTTATATTTTATGTGATTTATCACCACTGCAATAGTTATCACGCCAAATTATTCTAAACATTTCTGTTGATTAAATGACTCGTTATATCGGTCTTTAGCCTGTGGTCACACAGAGATAAGTAAATATCCCGTGTGACCACAGTTACCGCCCCTTCCTCGTGGAGGAAGACCTCTACTCGTATGGAGGTTAAATTATTAAACTTTAACTTTATAAAATGTTATTAAAACTGTAGTCTCACTCTGAGTCTCTTTCCAAACATACCACTATCTCATTAAAGCCTTACCTACCAGGCCAATGACAAGCCACGGCACCTCCATATACAGACCCATAACCACAGACAACATCACTTAACAATTTTAATCATAATCTGTTCTTCTCCGACTTAAGGCCATTGCCTTTTCATACTCGGGACAAGTATGGTCTACAGCATTATGTTCTGCCGTTACTTTTCTGTGTTTGCAATTTATACAACAAGGTGGCATTTCCTTGTCAACACAATCTTTATAGGAATGTCCTTCAGTGGAACAATATCCGCAAAACGCTTTCATTTTACAGAACTTTGCAATGTGGCCAAAAGCCATACATCTGTAACACTGGGTCACCGTGACAATGTCACGAACCTGACAGGCTTAAGTGGTCAGCTGCCCCACAATTTTCCAACTATTGGTTTGCACAATGAAAAATAACCCATGTTCACAATTATCATTGATGAGGTGTGGGCATTGGCCTGGCAACTGCTGATCTGTCCACCCTTGGAACAACTTAATTACAGCACTCTGCAAACAGCCCACAAGGTTTGCAGTTTCCATAATACTGCCACCCTTCAACTGGTGCCCAATAATCATTCCTTTTTCGAAGTCTGTCAGATCACACCCCATCCTTTGCTCATGACAATCAAGTTTGTCATATGGACTGCATGCCACGAACTTGCAGTATTACATTTACCAGTTCATTATGTGGAGAGGAATGGCCAACTGCTAAAAAGTGGGGATGGGTGGTCATAATGTTTTCATTAGAGAGTGTAATAACTAGTGCTTCAACTACGATGTAAGATACACAAATAGTCTAAGTGATATGTGTGAAGAAAAGAATTGCTCAATTTCTATTGGTCCAATTTTAATATTTGGGAGGATTAGAAAAATCTGTCCAAAAGGCTGAAATATAAAATAAAAAAAAAATAAAAAATCCACCCACTGCTTGGAGTTGAGTTATTACATGAGTATCGGGGGGAAAAAAAGAAAGAATTGCTGATTTATAAAAATTTACAAAGAATTGCTGATTTTACAATTATTACAATTGCCGATTTCTTTTGGCTAATTTTAATGGCTTGCCAAATCTTTTTAAATATGTTAACTGGAGTTTGACCTACAACCTTAGTAAACCAAATTCAAAAATTATAGGAGTGAGTCGACCTGGGGTTGGAGAGGGCAGAGCATTTTTGGGCTTTCTTTTCACACTGTGGCTAAATTAGTCAGCTACTGGTAAAGGTTGCTTGACAAAACGTGTTTTTTTTCCATCAAGAATATGGTTCATAAGAGTCAGACGGTTTTTCATCCAAATGGTTTAAAAACCCCTTCAATGCAGTTAATGTATTAAAAAGCCCGAATCGAAAATTTCATGAAAATCAGTCCAATGGGAGCTGATTTTTTACATGTGGATGGATGAACAGACAGACAGACAGACAGAAGGCAACAGGTGCATTATGTATACATACAAATGCACCTAAAAATCAAACTTTATATATAAATGATTTAAAATATAAATATATTCTTATTTCGATTTTATTGTAGAGAAACTCTCAAAATTCAGAACAGAATTTAAAAAAAAAAAAAAAAAAAAAACCATGTTTAACTTCAATTGCCATTTCTCAGCCCATCTGCCTAGCTTTTCTAGACCCTGTTACTCTCATTAACAACTAGGGTTTTTAAATTGCATGACATGTTTTAATCTTCAGGAACTGGGAACTTTGATAAGAATTTTTGTCCTTATTCTAGACATAAAACTCTATAATAATGAACTATACATTGTGGTGCATAAGTAAAAAAACTAAAATTTAAGGAGAATTAGACATTAAAAAATACAATTCATAATTTGATGAATTTAAAAAGAAAATTTTATTATATTAGTACAGCGTAGAGATAAGCAAATTATTCTATACATTTATTCGAAAACACTAAGTTTGAGATTAGCATAAAAGAAATCCTAAGTAAACACTAATACTGAAGCAAACAATAAGGAAAACTAACATTAGCATTAACATTTACAATTATTGTTAAAATGAAATTCATTAACTGCTTTGTCGGAAAGCCTGGATCTTTGCTTAGTTACAAATAAACCTGAAGTAGAAAATTTTCTTTCATTTTGGGTTGAAGTAGGTCTAATCATTAGAAGTGCATCTAATAAAATTTTTTGATTCAATGTCAGTGTCAGGTTGCTTTATATTCATCTCACTTCTTAATGATGAAAATACCTTATTTGATTGGATTAGCTCTGCTTTTGCTGCTAACTCTGGTTGTAGATCCGATTTTAATTCCCTGGGTTCAGAATTTTCCATTTATTTGTTCTTATTATTTTCTGTTTCAGACTCTTCTACTGAAGTACACTTTTCTTTGAAAATTCATTCCATTTTGCAGATCACATAATTTCATTTTTTTTGCCAAAGCAAAAAAATCATTATTAACCCCATTTAAACTATTTGGATTGCTTAAATATCTAATAAGGGTCAGCACACATCTACTTTCCATCAATCACCTTTTGTTTTGGCATAGTTTTTATGACTGGATGCCCTTCCTGACATCAACCCTCACCATTTATCCAGGCTACGGATTTAAGCTGGCGATCTGCCAAGCCTTATGCAGCTATATGGAAGTGGTAGCTCTTATACAATGGTGATGTCGCAATTTAATAATTTTATGCAATTTATGCCAAATTTCTAATCCCACTGAACAAGCATGTGGCACTGCTGTAGTTCTTTTATCTCATGAAAATGGCTGACTCCGTAGAATGACTGTGACCTTGAAAATAACAGTAATAAATAACTTAGCAACACATGAGTATTTTTACATATGATTTGGTATCCTGAAAACTTCTACCGCAAAGCTATCAGATAGCACAACTATTCCGCTAATAATTCCCAGTGACTGATTACAGTTCCTTAAAAATTTAATGACCTTGAAATTTCCTGTTTTCCCATATCCAAGAATAGTAATGATAGCCATTTTAAAAAAAGTTCACAGTCGGAAAATGAAACCACCTTTAGGTCCCAGATCTTAGCCTATCACTCACCAACACTTATTTTATCTAAAATATAACTTCTTTTTGAGAAACACTTCCTAAAACCTTCTTTATTAACTAATTTTAATAGCGCACTAATTTAGCTAGCATACAGCTGGTGCCACCAACAACAGTAACATAAAAAAATACTTTATTTCTATTCCATACGTTGAACAGTGGCACAAGCATGTTCAATGTACGGGACATTTAAAGATACCGAATCTAAGATTGTGGCCAGACCAATAAGGAAATTTTGCGCTATATTGAACAATAGCTCAGTTCTTTCCTCTTTCATGACATAAATAAATGACTTTGTATACATTTCTTGCAGTGATTATGACTTGGCATACCAAAGATCAAAGCTATTTCTGCTGAATGTCCGAGTAAATTAGCATGCGTCCTCAGTTCATGATTCTCATTTAGCAGTGCCAGAATTAGCCTTTCATGCTGTTAACAAAAACCAATACATTTTTATTTTAATGAGGCCAAAATACTTAGTGTCCAAATTATACGAGATTATTAATTGCAGAAACCCACACGAGAATTCTATTAATGTTCGTCATCCATATCTAGTCTCCGATTCATGATCTATTGCACAGACAAATAATTGTGGCATATTATGCACGAGCAAGAACATATACTCTCTCTCTAAGATTCAAGCTCACATACTCCGTAATTTCCATTCCTGTTATCACGACACATGGTTGAAAAGCATTGTCGGCTTCAGAAAGGAAAATAGTTTTTCATAATTTATGTTAAACTTTTTTTAATTAATTGTTTTTTGAATTTTTAATTAATTTTTGAATTGTTTTCAATTGATTTTTTTACTGTAATCATTTTGCATTAATCTTTTATTCATTTAATTTCTGAAGAGTATAATACAGAAATGTTCTACATATCATATTGAGGTAAATTTCTCTTATCCTTCTACAAACATATAACTGAAATATAACTGCAATCTTGTCTAGATCCCCCTTTGTGAACTGGGGATACGTTCATGCACGTGGAAAGTTCATTATACACATGATCATGACAGAGTTATGAAAGTTTAATAGCGGCTTTAAGAGCTTTTGGAAACTGTCGCTATAAATAGACTACAAAAGCAGCATTTGAGAGAAGAATAAGGAGAGAGGATGTGTATTGTAAAATGCCATGATAAATTAGATATATTGAAGGCCTCATTTTCATTCATGGTTAAAAAATGTTAGAGCAGTTTTTTCTAATTCACAGCAAGTTTGGCAAATGTAATTTTTTGGTAGAATTGCTTAATTAGCAATGGATATCTCTATTTGTGTGGGATAAATTTTTTAACAATAAATTTAGTTTTGTTGCCTAGAATTGAAATTGAGATCAAGAAAGTATATTCGAGATCTGGAAGATATAAAGCTTTCCCATTTTTACTTATATTGAATATTAAAGATAACACCAACATAAAAACTGCCTGCTTTGGGAATGAGGTAAGCTCGTTTTGGATTTTTTCTCTTAAATGAAACAGAAATTGGCAGATTTAACAAAAAAAAAATTAAAAGTCCCAGTAATGATGAAGACAACCAGGAGCATCTGATTGCCTGAGAAGAATAACTTGAAAGTTTTAATGTTGTTCTTAAGTTAAAAAAAAAAAAAAAAAAAAAAAAAAGGGGGGGGGGGTAAATTGATTTAACTTTGTTTACCGTTAAAAGGAACAAATGTTGACCCTTTGTTTACCTTTTTAACGTTTCTCTTAGTCTAAGACCACACTGCATTTTAACAGCTCCAGTTTGACAGGAATTGTTTAGCAGGAAAGGGCTTATTCAAGGGTTTAAATAAGTGTCTACACATTTTCAGTACAACTGCAAGTGTCGAAATCTGCTGTGGGCAGACAGGATGAATGAACAACAAGAAGAGAGCAGCAATCAAGACACTTTACCGAAAGCAGCTATGCTGTGCAGAACCTGTTGTTACATTCTGTGCACTGTTTTGGTACCATGTTTGATGGTGATAAATTTATTCAGTGTCCACATGAATCCCCTTATCTGGGAGGTGGATTCTAAGAACTGTATATGGTTGATTTTGATTTTACCGGTGCAAAAACAACTGTGGTTATACTGTGCCAGGAAAAAAAGAACTGTACAGACAGGGATCATGATCAGTTTCTCATCTGCACTTATTGGGTTCCACCAATGACTGTATATTTTTCATTACAGGAGAAGCATGTGCAATTTCTAAAAGTTCAAAGGAAGAGTTAGACATCTGGTATGAAAAACATTTGTGATTTTTTTTTAACTTATTAAAAAATTCTCACAATTAGCACGAAAAGGGTGAATCCAGTACCTTCCTGTTACAGGTTCATTTAGACATCCAGCTCCTTCATCCCACACAAACAACTGTTAAATAGTTTTTAAATATGACAGAGCACAAGTAAACACAACCTGTGGCCACAGCTCAATGGAGACTGAGCACCCGACAGGCATTTCAGCAGTGTGGACGGAGAATACCATCCTTTTTGATTGAATGCATCCTGCCAATGAATATATCACTCCAGTGAACGGCGAATTATAAATTACAAAAATGAACTAAATTTTATTTGCTGTAAGAATTCATTGTGTAAATCTTTGTACTGCCCACAGGCATGTGTTTTACTTGGTGGCATAAATTCAGAAATTATACTCACCTAATAATTTTTAACAGTGGCTGAGGGAAGTACTCTGTAAAAGATATATTTTTTATAACTTTTTTATTTTTTGTGCAGGGTATTCTATTACACATCAGAGCTCTTTTTTTTTTTATGTAAACCTGCAGACTACCATAGAAATATTTCTGTCCAGCAGCTTAGTCATATTTCCCACCACCAAGCTTTTTGCAAGTCCTGCTAACTTAATTAGTAGGAGGAACTGCATCCACTCCACAACATAAAATTCAAAAATAGAGCTTGCTAATTGTTTATTAATGGTACAAGAGGACACCAGCCATAAGGCTATGCAGAATTGTTACAATTACACTGCTATATGCAAGGAATCCTTAGGCCACTGTCAAAATTTGAAACTGCATTGGAATGAGACAAGCATTTGAAACATTCTTTGAAAGAATAACAGTTTTCTGTTACCCAGCAGTTTCTCTATAATGAAATTTTTTGTTGTGATTTTGGCTTTGGCACTTAGGGACTGTACTTCTACTTATTTTTTTAAAGGAAAATAAATGCAAGGTTGTTCCAAAACCCAGACTATTTAAGATCAATGATATATAAATTTCTTACCTTTTCTACTAAAAATCTAGCTCTTTCAGCCTCCTGCTGAGCAACTTGTTTCATCTCTACAGCTAGTGTGAACTCCTTACCAAAGGTTAAATGGGTCTGCATAAAAATATAAAATATATCCGTGATGAAATTGAAAAATTTCAATTCACCTATTCTATAAAAAAGAACATAAGCCCTATTATAAAAATAATTATTATCCACAGATAGGCTAAGGCAGTTATTAGCACAAATTTGGTAGCAGTTATGTACAAATAGTGCTGAAATAATTTCTATATGTAGCTTAAAAAAAAAAAAGAAAAAAAAGAAAAACTATATTTGCCACAACAGTATAAAACATTTTACATTGTGAAGTATAAAACATTTTACATTTATACATTAATATCCTTAAATTAAAAATGTGCAGCAGCTGATTTTCATTAAAAAAAAGAAAAAAAAAAAAAAAAAAAAAGGCTTAAAACTTACTACAAATAGCAATAAAAGTAATGTGTGATCAACTGTTTTAATAGACTTTGAAAATAATGAACAGCATCTACTGAACTAGACTTTTCGCCTATTTAGAATCTGGTGATGTTAACCACCTCAGTCTGATTGTATTTACCAACAGTCAAAATATTTTTGTTGTTAGGAAGCTAGAATTTTCTTCACCATCATCACCTTATCTGAATGAGCTTTGGTCAGAATTTGCAGTAAACAACACATTAAAATTTCAAGCTCGTCTATTTCATACAACTGGCAAGCACAGAAAATATAGCATCAAAACATTTAATGTTTTTTTATTTCATAATATTCCAGCAACTTCAGCAAACTGTGTACTTCTTTTGAGTTTACCGAACAGTCAGCTTTAGTAGATAGGCCTTACCCCATAGTCCATTAAAGTGAGTTTTTACTACATACTTAACAAATATAAGCAATTATCAATTATGCATACTTACAATGGATATATCATCCAAAATCAAGCCAAAGTGGGATGCACGATCAGTAAGTTCTTCACACACTTTCTGTGATACAACTTCTCGTTGAGTAATTAATTCACTTGCATCAAACTGAGCCTGTAACAAGGAATTTTAAATATAAACTAAACATGATATTTAAGTTTATAGACCAACATAAGTATGTATGTTTAAATAATTTTGATATGTCACATGATAATTGTATTTTTAAATATTTGAAACATTTCCTAGTTTTACTTAATTATTTTACAAATCACTTAAGTCAGTGGTGGTAGCAATTTCATTTTTATTTATTTAAATAATTACTTCACCAGCAGACAACCTATAGATAAGCTGGGGGGGGGAGTAAATACAGGTCTGTGTAGAAGGGTATATTATTTTGGATTAGATTGCATGTTTTGAGATGAAAAACACAAAATAATTTATGGAGGATGTGCTCCACCAGATCACTACAGCCTCAAAATGGTATAAATTACTTGAGAGTGCCTCAGACTCTGAATGAGCTTTGGTCAAAAATGCACACTTTCGTTTAAGTCAGAGATATGCTCCATAAAAGAGCTATAAGTTGCATTACTTACCCCATTTTCAAACTTACTTTTATCAGTACAATACAGCACATACAATGGTTGTGGACAGGTCCCACCATTACCTAAGGCGCACCTGGTTGGAATCGTTAAATATAAAATGCTCGGATACCTCATTGAACAGGAACAGTGGTTGTCAACTTAACCCCATCACAGAAGCAGTAATTCTGTCCATGGACAAACGCTGGCCACGTCACCACCATACGTCACAGCCACAAACATCAACAAACAGTTAGCCACGTGCCTCACGCACCATCCTGGCAGTGCATCTCTACTTCCAACTGCCATTCAAAGTATTCTAATCTGATGAAGGCTGCCACCCAGCCGAAAGCTAATTTATTTATTATAGTTTTTATGTGTGTATTCTAGCTCTGAGTAACAAATAAATTTCTTTGCATTATGAATCCAGAGCACGTAGGCCTCTTTAACTATGTACGGACTACTCTTGGCCAACCAACATACGATATGGTCGTGAGGCTCCAGAAAGATTTTATCTTCATAGCCCGTAGCAGACAACACCTGAGATTTGCACATAGATGCAAGGCTAACTGCATTATACCGAAAGGGTTTCGCTACAAACAACCGTTTCCTGGTGAGCGTATGGGACGTGCCTGTCGGAACTTCGGCTTCAGAACTCTACGCATATGGATCGGCTGCCTCCATCGTGACATACAACGTGCTTCAGCGAGCAAAGTAGCCCTACTTGCCGACCTTAAGGCTTTGATTCCCGATCCTATTTACACCAAGGTAATCAATACTTTATGTTACCAGGCCGTCAGAGAGTCAGATCGTTATTGTGCCCGACAGAAACGTAAGTTCAATACTTTGATTAATGAATCCCGTCAATTTCGGCGCCAGCGTAATGCCCCTCTCACAAATTGCACGGATTTCGTATTGAACCTAAGCTGCAAACAGTTATCTGCAGAACAAATAAACGTATTGACCCTTGGCATGACATTTGCCGTTCTTCCAAAGCACCCACCAATCACCGACATCGCCTTGGGTGTGGAAGCAAGCTTATCACGCCTCCCAGAAGATGTAGCCAACGCAATCCGCTTAAAGACTGCAGCAGTTCTACACAATGCTCGCCCCATCTCTTCAAACCTCAGCCGTATACAGATTTCTACCCTCAAGGCACTGAAACGGGATTCGTCCATCGTCATTCTACTGGCAGACAAAGGCCGTCGTACGGTTGTAATGGACCACACTGATTACATGGCGAAAGCCTTACTGCTCTTACGAGACACTACCATCTACAAACCCCTAACCATCAACCCCAACAAGGCTTTGGAACGATGGGAGTCAGAGGTGAATATCCTCATCAACACTTGGCTGAAGCAAGGGAAAATCACACAATCAACCCGTAATCACCTCCGTGCCTCCGGGTGTCAGATCCCACGGTTTTACGGCCTGCCGAAAGTGCACAAAGAAGGCACACCGCTAAGACCTATTGTATCCTGCTGTGGATCACCGACTTACGAGCTGTCTAAATTTGTCTCGAGACTTCTTTCTCCTCTAGTTGGCAAGACCACCTACACCGTCTCCAACAGTGCTGAGTTCACAGAAAGGATCCGCACTATATCCATCTCGCAAGATCAAGTCATGGCATCGTTCGATGTCGTATCACTTTTTACCTCCATCCCAGTGGAACTTGCCATCTCTTGCACAAAACAACTCTTGGATAATGATGGAACCCTTAGCGACAGAACTAAGCTGACGCCTGATGACATTTCCGCCGCCCTCAGACTGTGCTTAACAGGGGGTGCAATCATGTTTAATGGCTCAATCTACCAGCAGATACATGGCACAGCCATGGGTTCCCCTGTCAGCTCGGTCACAGCAAACATCGTGATGGAGGAGTTAGAGGGACGTGTGTTTACACGCGCACCGGATCACATCGCCTTTTGGTGTCGCTATGTAGACGATGTGTTCGTAGTGATCCCTAGAGACTCAGGTCAGCGACTCCTAACCTACCTCAACTCACTGTCGCCCTTCATAAAATTCACGATTGAGCTGGAGTCGAACAACTCTATACCATACCTAGATACACTTGTCCGGCGCGAAGACACATGCTTGAAGACGACAGTTTATCGTAAGCCCATGTGTGCTGGCCAATTTACCAACTTCCAGTCAGCACACGCACGGGGCCACCTCCTCTCAACCGCCCGAACCTTGCTAACTCGCGCCTGGACACACTCCAGCTCTGCAGATGAAAGGCGCAAAGAGGTCGCCAGAGTCAAAGTAGACCTTACGAGGTGTGGCTACCCCATCGACGTCCTTAACAGGTGTGATCTACAAGCACGCGACAACGTGACGACCAACAGCAATGCCAACAGTGACGAGTCATCCACGAGGGCATTCATCCCATACTACCCCAACCTGTCACAGCAGATCGGTAGAATCCTAAGATCACATGGGATAAAGTGCATCCAACTCCCAGGCAAGAAACTGCGTTCTCTCCTTTCCAACATAAAAACACCTGTCCCCACCCTTCTACAGAGTGGTTTGGTCTATCGCATCTCTTGCCGTGACTGCACGAGCTGCTACTTTGGAGAGACTGGACGTCGACTCGAGAAACGCCTCTCAGAACATAAAAGGGCGATCCGTTTGGCGGATGTAGAACACTCAGCTATTGCCGAGCATGTCTGGACAACCCACCACGACATCGACCCACACCGCGATGTCGTGGTTGTGGACAGGTCCCACCATTACCTAAGGCGCACCTGGTTGGAATCGTTAAATATAAAATGCTCGGATACCTCGTTGAACAGGAACAGTGGTTGTCAACTTAACCCCATCACAGAAGCAGCAATTCTGTCCATGGACAAACGCTGGCCACGTCACCACCATACGTCACAGCCACAAACATCAACAAACAGTTAGCCACGTGCCACACGCACCATCCTGGCAGTGCATCTCTACTTCCAACTGCCATTCAAAGTATTCTAATCTGATGAAGGCTGCCACCCAGCCGAAAGCTAATTTATTTATTATAGTTTTTATGTGTGTATTCTAGCTCTGAGTAACAAATAAATTTCCTTCGCATTATGAATCCAGAGCACGTAGGCCTCTTTAACTACATACAATGCTACATATGAGGTGTGAGCCAAAGGTTTCTGGACTGACACAATAAAGTTAATTTAGACATGCCATGTTGGCACTGTCCCCATCAAAGTAGTCCCCTCAAGAGTTTATATATTGTTCTGGTGCTTCTCTCACTGTGTAAAGCATCTCTGGAACTTCAGTTTGTGATACCATCCAACACCTGTGATTCAGCTTGAATCTCCTCCACGAATCTTATCTTCTTCATCCTCTTAATTGGATTTTCTTTTCTCCCTGTTCTCCTAACCTGCCCCCATGACTTCTTCCTGGGAAAGGGATGGTGTGGGCCACTGCCAATTTGTTCTTGGTTAAAAACTGCTGAACTGACAAAGTTGACAGATTAGGGTATTGTCATGATGCAGAAGTGCTGCATCATGACAGAAGTCCTGAGTGTGCTATTTTCTCCTGAGCATTTTCAGGAGAAGTCCTGGGCATTTTCTCCTGACATACTCCCTCAAACACCTTAGACCCCATTAAAAAATTAAATTATGGGAGTAAACGAGTTCAAAGCTTCTGTGGGATGGCTAGACAAGTTCAAAACGCAGCATAAAATTTCTTGGAAAACCGTAAGTGGTGAAGGTGGATCTGTTGATACTGGGGTTGTAACAGAGTGGACCGTCAAATTGGAAGATTTATGTCGTGATTTTGAAGCTAAGGATATTTACAACTGTGACGAAACAGGGTTGTTTTTTTAAAGCTCTTCCTGAAAAAACAATGAGTCTTAAAAACGAAAAGTGCCAGGGCGGAAAAATTTCTAAGGAATGCTTGACTGTACTATTGTGTACAAATATGCTGGGAGACTTTGAACAACCTCTTGTTATAGGAAAACCACAAAATCCTCGTTGTTTCAAGGGCATAAAGTTGAATCTTTTGAATGTTGACTGGAAGTCTAATAAAAAAGCGTGGATGACACGAGATATCATGAGTGAATGGATAAGTCACTTTAACCAAAACATGATTCGTCAAAAGAGAAAAATTATTCTTTTCATGGATAATGCTGCATCTCATCCGCACATTGAATTGTCCAACATTCAAATCGTTTGTCTGCCACCAAACACATCTGCAGAGTGTCAGCCCTTGGATCAAGGGATAATAAAAAATTTTAAACTTCACTACAGAAAACGTGTTTTAAGACATCTCATTGCAAACATGAATGATGTAACATGTGCAAGTGACCCTGCAAAGAAAATCAGCATCCTAGATGCAATTCAATGGATTTCCTCTTCAGTAAACGCAATTAGAAAACAAGCTGTCGTGAACTGTTTTGTAAAGTCTGGCTTCTCAAACGCAAAAATTGAAGTTGTGAACAGCAATGTGGAGCACCAAGAAGAACAAGAACTTCAACATCTATTGATAATGTACGATACTTCCGCTGCAAGTGACCCTGGCTACAAAGATATAGAGTCAAACCTCACTACAGAAGATGGTGGTGCTCTAGATATCAACGACATTATCATCGATATTTTTCAAGAAGTTCCTCATGAGGATGAAGAAATGGAAGGAGGTCATTCTGTCGAAGAACATATTAACGACGAACCACCGATGAAAATAGAAGAAGTGCTCATACAAATCAATCGTTTAAAAATGTTTTTCGCCACTGAAGAAGATACTGAAGGACTTTCGATGGTTTCTTCACTCCAAACAAATGCTGAAAACAAAATTATCAGCCAGAAGAAGGTGCAGAAGAAAATAAGTGATTACTGTATGTATTTTTCTTAAGATAAAGTCATAATATGCATAGCACAATTGTATGTATATTATTTACAAAAATATTGTGCAAAATCTGTATATAATTTAATTTAATTTTACATTAAACTTTTAACGATTTTTCTTTGTTTCTTTCTTTTTTTTCTCCCTCAGACTTCTTGTTAGCGGACACTTCTCTCTAACTGACACATTTTCGTTCCCCATGGCTGTCCATTAAAGGGAAGTTTCACTGTATAGGAATTTTTCTAGCAAGGATAAGGAGGTGATTATTCTCTTGTATAAGGCAATGGTCAGGCCACACCTAGAGTACTGTATACAGGTCTGGAGGACTCATTTCAAGAAGGATGTAGAGCTGCTGGAACGAGTACAGAGAAGGGCAACAAGATTAGTGAATGGAACAAAGGGGTGCTCTTACGAAGAAAGGCTTAAGTTTTGCAAATTAGTGTCTGGAGACTAGGCATCAGTGAGGTGATCTGATAGAGGTGTATAAAGCCTTGAATGGTTTGAGCATGCTCAATGCTGATGGGATTCTTCCTCTTGCTCAAAATAATCACCTGAGAGGGCATAAATTCAAATTGAGGAAAGACAGATGTAGGATAGGCGTGCGGAAATTTGCCTTTAGCCAGTGGGTGGTTGGTTGGTGGAACAAACTTCCATCCCTTGTCGTGGAAGTTGATAGCCTAAATAAGTTTAAGGCTGAGCTGGACAGGTATTTTGAACGAACAGAGGGGTGAAGTGGTTTTTTTTTTTTTTTTTTGGCTGATGCTGCATAAGCTTGCTTTCTTGCATCAAATGCCTCTACTAATGCTAATTGCATTCAATCATGTGGTGATTACTTTGAATAAAAATAAAACCATTTTTGAGCTCCTTCACTTTGTGTTCTTTTTATTGCACCAGTCCAGGAACTTTATTGCCACACAGTGTGTATTAAATTGCATGATTTGCAGATTTTCCATGCACAATTTTTCAATTTCTTTTAATTTTTGTTACTTACCTGATGAAATTTGGAGCTTTGATAGTGCAATTTTATGGGAAAACAAGTTAATAAATCAGTTTTATGGGTACAAAGGATCTTTTAAAAAACAGAACTTCTTGCATTGTGAAATTAGAATTGAGTGGAAATTTTAAGTGATAAGGTCTAATTTCATTCTCGGCTATAGAAGATTCAAGAATATAACCAAAAGAGAGGAAATAATTTATTCAATACAGTAATAATTTATTGCATCTCATATACATGCATTCTGTCGTTCTCTTTCTCATTTTCTGCATGATTTATAAACTTACCACAACTGCTTTTAGAACTTCATTTGTAATTGATGGCAGAACTCTTTCATCATAATCAATACCTAATGTGGTATACATCTTTGGAAGCCGATCAGGAACTGGTCTGAACAGTATTCGAAGTGTTATGTTCACATTTTGCAAATCTGTAAAGTTAAAATGAATATATTTATTACATTGTTAGAGAGAAAAAAAAAAATAATAATAAAAAAAATAATTAATTATTATTAATAATAATAGCAGCTTTCATTTTAAGATCTGAAATAAAAGCGAATGGAAATGATTTACCTTTACTTCCTGTTATAACTGGAATATTTCTAGGCCGTGATCTAATATCATAAATAATTGGTTTTTGAACCCATGGAATAAGAAAATGAGTTCCTTCTCCAATAACATTAGGTTTTACTCCAAATAAACGATCAAATATGACTGCTCGATGTCCACCATCAACTGTATAGAAAAAATTATTTAGTATAACTGAGTATTTTACTGGTCACTTCTCTTTTATATTTGAATAAAAAAGAAAAATAAATTAATGCTTTAAAAGTAAATAAACAAGTTAAGAATCTTTGTAAATAATGAATTAGCAATTACACATTTTATATATATATATATATATATATATATATATATATATATATATAAAATTAAAAATTAAATACACAAATATTTATAAATATTAATATCAATATATAAGAATATATATTTCTGAACCTTTTATTTATACTGTATAATGATTTCTAAAAATTTTTCTATACATACAAAGCACAAAAAAATCAGGGCATCAGGTACCATGATGCCTGAAATATAGTGACACCTAGAATTTCCTATAGTAATGCTGTTGAGGTTTTCTGTCTTATCAAATAATGTTATACACTTAACATTAAAGATAATAAGCCACTGAGTGCATTCTGTTACAGAAAAAATCTTATTGATTGAAGAAGATAGAGGGTGAAGAAAAATAACAATTCTGTAACCATAAGATTCACTTTCTGTTATGATAATATAAAAATGAACCAGTTATCTGAAGAGGTTTTCCACTTTTGTCACTGCTTTTCTTGAGTTTTTCTGCTATATAAAATATATTTTTTTCAATTTTAGTTAATGAAAATGGCAAAAAAAAAAAAAAAAAGTAATAATAAAGAAGTAGCTGTATACAATAGTGTAATCCATCAACAAGCAGGGATTACATTCCTGAAAAATTCTGTTGCAGTAGCATACCATCATTACTGTCATTAGCACCCCTACCAGCCTTTGTATCATCTACAAATTTGGACATTAGCCTGATATACCTTTAACAACATCATTGATAAATACAGAAAACATGCAAAACTTGCCCTCATAGAATCCTCATTTTTTGTTTAATTGTTCAAATAGTAGACTCATTTATATTAAAAACTTGTCCCAGTGAAGTTGCACTCTCTACACATGCAAGTCCATCCATATCCAGCCCATTTATTGTTCTAAAGTCATTACATTTTGCTTCCTTTTTACATGGTCAGTAGGTCGACATTTGTAAGCCGAAATAAGTCTCACCCTCACTACTGCTAACACGTGGTGGGAATTATGAATTCGTTAGCATTAGCAATTCATTAAAAATGAAATTGTAAACTGCATACATATGAAAATATAGGGTATAATAAAAACTGACTTCAAAAAATAATGGCCTAAACTCAAAATTGCTTTTGGTAAGGGATTACTGCATTTCAAAACTAAAAAGTGCTATAAATAGTTTATATATTGATAGGTCACTCCAAAGTAGACAATCGGAATGAATTTTCTAAGAAAAATAGAAAAAAAAAAAAAAAAAAAAAACAAGGGGGGTAACTAAAAATTAAAATACCATATTTCCCCATGTATAAGACGCACTCTTTTTCGAAAAATTTGGGGTCTAAAAACTGGGTGCGTCTTATACAGTGGTTTTAGATTTTTTTACTTGCATTTCCTGCTTTTTTGCGCTTGTTGTCTTTTCGCTCATTGTTTCACACTTGTTACCAGTATATTAGGTTACGTTTTTCCACGTTCTGCCCAGAAATGGCTCAGAAAAGATTTTCGTACAGTGCTGAATTCAAGTTAAGAGTGATCCAGTTTGCAAAAGTGAATGGAAATCGTGCTGCTGAACGTAAGTTTGGTCCTCCTCCAACCGAGAAAACAATCTGAGACTGGCCACGGGAAGAAGAAACCCTACTGAAAATGTCACGGCAGAAGAAGGCCATGAGAGGCAATCAGCAAAATGGCCTGGTTTAGAGGGGGAATTGAAGATATGGATTAAAGAGCAAATGGCAATTGGAATTCTTGTGTCCACAAAGATTGTTCAGCATGAGGCAAGAAGAATTGCTGATGAAAAAGAAGTTACTGATTTCAAAGGAGGGCACAATTGGTGCTTCAAGGTCATGAAACAGAATGGACTAAGCATGCATACACGCACCAGACTTGCCTAAAAGATGCCTGCTATGAGCAGAAGGTCCTTGAATTTCATCGTTTTATCATTCAATGTCAGAAGACACATCAGTTTGAGTTGGGACAGACTGCAAATATGAACGAAGTCCCCCTTCAATTTGATGTCCAAGTAACAGAACTGTTGATAAGAGGGGGTGAAAACTGTAACTGTGAAGACAAGTGGACATGAAAAGAGCCATTATACAGTTGTTCTAGCTTGTTGTGCTGATGGAACCAAGCTGCCTCCTATGCTGATTTTCAAACGCAAAACAATGCCAAAAGAAGACATTCCTCGAGGAGTGATTGTTCACATTCATGACAAGGGTTGGATGGATCAGGATGGGATGAAGATCTGGTTTGAGAAAGTTTGGAGCAGGAGACCAGGTGGGCTCCTACGCAAACCTGCCCTATTGGTGCTTGATCAGTTCAGGGCACACGTAACAAAAAACACAAAGAAGACTGCTGCAGAGCAAAAAACAAAACTTGCTGTCATACTTGGAGGCTTGACATCCACTTGATGTCAGCATTAACAAACCCTTCAAAGCTGCCATAAGAGACAAATGGAACCAATGGATGAAGTCTTCTGGGGACAATTTGACACCAGCAGGAAGAGTGAAGAAACCAACTAGAGGAGGAGTTTGTACCTGGGTGAAAAGATTCTGGGACAATATCAAGATTGAGATCGTTGTCAAGTCATTTAAGAAGTGTGGCATTTCAAATGTCATAGATGGAACTGAGGACGAGGCAATATATGAAGACAGTGATTTGTCATCAGACACAGATGAGGACAAGCTAATGGATGGGAGTTTTGACAGTGATGAGGAGTTGTATGAATTTTATGATGAATAAAACTTGAGTTGAATAACTTTATGTAATATATTTTTTCAAATTTCGGGCCCCAAAATTAAGGTGTGTCTTATACATGGGGAAATATGGTAACTATCTGTTAAAAGTTTAAAATGTTTTGTGTGTGTGTATGTATATTTATTAGAATATATATATATGATAATTTTAAAGGAAACTACTAAATAGTAACTACAGAAGAGTCTCAGGCAAGACCAATGCCTTCGAGAATCATTCTAACGTTCTGTCTCGAATGCAGAGTTTATGTTGGAAGGCAGGCAGGCAGAAATAAACATTTTAGCTAGAAAACCAAATGGCTAAAATGGCTAAGTATATATAATCTTGAGTGAAAATCAAGTACAACTGCCCTAAGGAGAAAAGTTAATAAAAATTATTAAAGTTCTGATATACAAATTATAGGCAAAATATACCACCAATTATAAAGAGAGTGCAGTGAATGGCACATTATCAGTATAATGTGCCATTCAATATATTTAAACCATAATTAGCAAAGATATCTTCTATTGGTTATGGCTAAGTCAGTAGACACCACTACTACATTGCTGAACAAAATTAAACATGTTTTTCATGAATATTTTATTGCAAACCGTACTGACGAAGGCAAATATTTGATATAACAGGCATCCTGGCATGCAAATTCTGAGTATCCAACAGATATGAATCTACAACTTTACAGAGCTCAATCTACAACTCCAATCAGCTTTGCAGAGCTGCACATTATGCAAATTATTCACGCTTATAAAAATATGGAAGTAATTGTCATTTACACATGACCCAGAAACAAAGGTTGTCCCTCTCAACGGAAGACTATTTTTCTCCAAGTCCAAAAAATGAAAAACAATCTTGATCAAATGTGAAGATCGTGCTTAATGTATTTTCTAACTCACCGGGCACTGCTCATTAAGAATTTGTGCCTTATGATCAAATAGTGAACCACAAATAATATTCAGTCTACGGCGATTACACAATGCTGGTTGGAAAACGGCCTGTAAAGTGGGCTTCTGGGCAATTGATGACATCATGGCAATGCCCTTGCACAGAGCTTTTCATTCAAGAATTTCTTGTGAAGCATTCCATCACTGTCCCCAACCTGCCATATTCACTAAATTTAGTTCCTTGATTTTTTTCCCTTGAAACAAGGGGTGGCTTGTTGGTAGGCACTGTATTTGTAAACATAAATATACAGTCAACGGAGTTAATATGAAATTTTGTGAAGAACAATGCAACGCAAAGAATATTTTTATTAACAAGATCTGCATATAGTATACTCATTCTCTATTTCCAATAATCAAAAATAAAAAAATAAAAAATATTAATAATAAATAAATAAAAATAATAAAAAAATAATTGCTTTACTTAATACAAGTATTAAATAGAGCCCGGGCCATCCAGGCCCAACCATAGCCTAAGGCCAGTGGTTCGAGGAAGAAAAAATATTTCCAATAATCATTTCAATAATAAACATATAAAAACACGAAATCATTTTCAACTTTGAAGTTTAACTGTAAGCAGAACTGTATGCTAGACAGTTCCACATTTTGCTCCCAGTGGTTGAGTCAATGCATGGTGGGTGGGTTGCTAATATGCATTTTTACATTTCTTATAACCAAGGCAATTTAATGTAACTTTAAGAAGCAGCACCACCATACATCAGTCATGAGCTGCCATTGCTTGAAATGATCTACAGATTTGCAACAACTGAGGAAATTATTCAGAATGTAGCAGAGAGAAAAATGGTACTGGATCTTTACTATTGCGTTGGAAATATATGAGGTGTGGCAAAAAAGTTTCTGGACTGGTGCGCTGTTCAATGAATTTGATCTTCTAATAGATTGTGGTATGGAGTTCCAAGTAACAACCAGTTACTTGGTTGTAGTAGTAGTAAAGGCATGAGATGCAAGAAAGCAAGCTTATGTAGCATCAGCCAAAAAAAAAAAAAAACACACACACACACACACACATCCATTCCCTCCTTGAATTTATTTAGACATTTAAACTATCAACTTCCATAACAGACGGAAGTTTGTCCCAGCAATCAATTACCCACTGGCTAAAGGCAAATTTCTGCACATCTATTCTACAATTGTCTTTCCTTAATTTGAATTTATGCCCCCTCAGGTTCGTAATCTGAGCAAGAGGGAGAACCCATCAGAATTGAGTCTGCTCAACCGCCATTCAAGACTTTTATATACCTCAATCAGATCACCTCGCAGGTGCCTAGTCTCTTCACACGCTGCAATTTGCAGAACTTAAGCCTTTCCAAGTAACATTCCTTTGTTCCCAGTAACAACGAGTTTTGTTAGTAATGTTAACATTCTGTATCATGATCTTGCAATGGAGAAACAAACGAATATCAAATGTTGCTTTAAACAGGAAAAATCTGCAACAGAAATGCATGAATATTAAAAAATATTTATGGTGATTAAACTAAGTTGTACCAGCATGTTTGAGTGATATAAGCAATTCAAAGACAGATGTGAGAATGTTTGTGATGACTCAAGAAATGGGTGCCCATCAGCCTCTCAAAATGAAAACAGAGTTACAAAAATTTGGGTAATTGTGGCAAGAGACTGTCATTTGATTCTTAGAATCATGGCTAATGAGTTGGATATGAATAAGAATATTCATCAAATTCTGCAAGAAGAAAGGAAAGTCTGCAAAACTTGTGCCACACAGCCTCATAGATTAGAAAAAGCAACAAAGAATGTAAAGACTTCATCCAGACTTGTAAAGAAAATGTTCCTTCACCGTACTGTTAATGAAGACGAACATTGGGTGTTTCAGTACGACCCAGAGACAACGCATCTAAGTATGCATTGACTTCAAAATCATCACCAAGGTCCAAAAGGTTTTGCTAACAGAAGTTCAGGATCAAGACAATGCTGATCACATTTTTTGACAAACAGGGTGTGATTCACAAGGAATATATACCTGAAGGGGAAAGAGTCATTTTATGTACAGGTGCTTCAAACACTACTGAAGCACATTTCCTGTGCAAGGCCACAACTTCAAGAGAAAGGCAGCTGGTTCTTGTTGCATGACAATGGCCCCACCCATTCAACACTTGTTTTGAAGACATTTCTGATGAAACATGGCACTGTACAGATCAACCATCTACCCTACTCTCCCGATTTAGCAACAGTAGACTTCTTCCTCTTGCAATGGAGAAACAAACAAATATCAAATTTTGCTTTAAACTGGAAAAATCTGCAACAGAAATGCATGAATATTAAAAAATGTTTATAGTGATGAAACTTTAAGTTGTTCCATTCCATTGTTCTCAGGTTCCCACCTTTAAAGAAAAGAGATTTCTGGAATGTTGAGGATATAAAGAAAAATATAAATAAAATAAAAATATATAAAGAAAAATATAAATAAAAAATATAACTGAACTGAACATAATCTCTTCGGACTACTTTGCTGACTCTTTTAAGAATCTTTTATAATGATGTAATAAGTGTATTCAATTAATTGGTGATTACTAAGAATAACAAAAATAAAACCATTGTTAAGCTCTTTCACTTGTTCTTTTTGTTGCACCACTCCAGTAACTTTACTGCTACATCTTGTACAATAATCCAAAATCTAATGTGCTTCGAGAAGTTGCAGAAGCACCAGAACTGGTGTACAACAGTACGGTGTCAAGGAGGCTACTTTGAAGATCTATTCGAATATGTAAAAGAAACATGTCATATTAGCTCAGGCACTAAACGTTTTGTTCATACCTCATATAATTTAGTTTAGAAATGGAGGAATTACCTCTGTGATGTCTTGTAGAACACTTAAGTGCTGATACTCTCTGTTGTTGAATAACTATACAAATAGATTACATGTATTCTACACCCTCGTAGACAATCAATGATCCAATGCACCACAGAATTTTTTTTTTTTTTTTTTTAATATTAGTTTTTAAAGTATTAAAAGTATGGATGTATTGTATTCTCTCGCTCAAAGATTAGGGTTGGTGATTCAATGTATTTTGGGGTCGAACTTGGGGTCTGTGGGCCTCTGATTTCGTGGTGCATTGGATCATTGATTTTTGTCTATGAGGGTGGGGAATACATGTAATCTATTTGTATAGTTATTCAGCAATGGAGACTATCAGTACTGAAGTGTTCTACAAGACATCACAGAGGCAATTCCTTCATTTCTAAACTAATTTATTTATAATGAAGAACGTATTGAGCCTTTGCAGCTCTGCTAAATACCTCATATAAATAAAATTTGCATTTACCATAAACTAATTTTGCAAGTGATGGATAAAAGAACTTTCCAAGTATACAGTATATGATTTTGCAATTTATAGCTGTTTGGCTTCCAAAGAGGAAACATCTATCCAGCTCTCTAATGGAGAAGGGAAGTGGTCTATTAAAACCATTCCATGTTAATGATGAATTATTCACTTTTCTGATTTTAGTCAAGGCCACATATTGGATATACAGCCACTCCCCGACTCGCATAAGGGTTGCGTTCTGCTGCAGAACTCTACATAAGTTGAAATTTCCCTAAATGCTCATGCAGCACTCACAAACTTGATTGAAGAAAAAAATAAACGTCTGACGAACATGTAAATAGAATTATTTATTCAATTTTTTTATCTCATGTGCAGGAAAAATTATAAAAATTTCAAAATTATAAAATTACAAAAAGAGAGAGGAGACAAGCATAACGTCAGTATCGTTGCCAGAATTAACACTCCAGTTGATAAGAAAGCTGCTGCGGAAGTTGAGGGCTGTGGAGATTTAGAAGGCATTTTTTCCAACACATCACAAAATTTCTCTGCAGCTGCACAATCAGCACTGGCTTTAATGTTTTGGAAACCAGTGCGATGCTTGAACCTATTAAACCACCCGTTGCTTGCCATGAACCTGGCTTGGAGTTTGCAGTACTTATCCTTAATATCTTCTTAAATACTTCTTGCTTTTGTTTGAATGGCCATTGGACTCAGAGGCACTTGCTTCTGAATCTGATTTTCCATACATATTATAAATAGCTTTTCCATCTTCGACATAGCACCTGAAAGCTGTTTTGTGATCACTGTTGATCTTAAATGCCTTGATTCTTTAGCATATTCTTTTATATGTGCACTGTCCCTTAAAATAGTATTCCGTGATGAAGCAGCAAGACCTAATTTCATGCAGTAGATGAAAAACTTTATCCTGCTTCATAATTCTTAATTAATCATCTTCATTTCTAAATCAATTTTTTTCCGTTTCCTAGCACTTGCACTTTCCACTGGTCCCTTTCCCCTTCACCATTGTAATAAGTAAATAGGAATGAAGAGAAGATTCTGAAAATTTATTTATGTTTTTATATGATTGAAGATTTCAGTGAAGGGGAACTCATTTCACCATAATACCATAATGTAAAAACCCCCACAGAATTCCAGTTATTGGTATTATCGCAAATGCAATAAGATCGAGTTTACTACCTGTTTATAACAGATTGCACTAACAGAAAAGCCCAATAAACCGGAAAGTGCAAATTGTTTTTATTATTTATGATAGTAACCTCCAGAAATGTTTTAGAAAAATATCACAAAGGCATTCAAAATTGAGTCTTATAACAGAACATATAACGATGAACGTGTACTGCAATTTCCATTATAAAAATGATCTTTTAGAGAGTTAAACAGCTTAGTTATATAGCGAAAATTTCAACTTCCAAGGTCTTGGAATGAATTACTCGCCTGAGAAAAAAACAATGTGTTATTGGGTTCACATTAAGATATTTTCACGATATCTCCATTATTCCTACCTGTTTGTTGCCAAATTAACCGGAAAGTGCAAACAACTTGCACTTTCCAGTTTATTGGACTTTTCTATTGGTGCAATATATTATAAATGATTAGTAAACTCGATCTTACTGAATTCGCGATAATACCGATAACTTGAATCCTGTGGGTTTTTACATTATGGTATTATGGTGAAATGAGTTCCCCTTCACTGAAATCTTCAATCACATAAAAAATATCAATCATATCATATGCAAAATACGTTTCCACAATTTTTTTAAGTTTACACTGGCTGGCAAAAACTTGCATTAAGTCGAATTTCCATAAGTCGAGTATTACGTAAGCTGGGGAGTGGCTGTATTCTATCCAGTCTTCGCAACTTTTTCAAGGTGTTGTGAAGGTTGGATAGGATAAAGTTGTTCTAATTCCCAACACAACAGTTAAAAAACAAATAGGACATACACACAAAGAAACTTACCATTATAGAGTGCTGTATTGACCACACCACCTGCCAATGCTAAACCAAGACCAATTTTTCCAAGTGTGCTAAACAGCTGTGTAGCCATCTTTTCTTTTATGTTACTTAGAAACTAGCAAATACTGAAAATGTACAAATTAAAGAAAATTAATGCCATCTAACTATAATTAAATAAATTAATTAATATCAATTTAATTTACTATAAAATGTATTACTCAGCTCTCTAAAAAAAATTAATAAGAGTACATCACACAAAATATATGAAACTTATCGACCACTAGCTATTTCAGAGGGGATAATTAGCATTAGTATTTTTTTTTTTTTTTTTTTTTATGAAAACCCCAAACACGAAAGGTATCAAAACCTATAGTACTTTGTACCGTGCATGGGTTAAAGGAGAAGTATGGGGGGAGGGGGGATGCCAGAAACTTTGCTCTAGAGACTAAACATGGGTTTCACCACTTCAAGCCTCCAATAAGCAAAGTGGTGGTCTTTCACCGGTTGATGAAAGTCATTTACCAGGCAGATGATGCAAGAAAGCAAGCTTATATAGCAACAGCCAAAAAAAAAAAAAAAAAAAAACCCTTCCCATTTCACCCATTCATTCACTCCAAATGTTTGTCTAGTTCTGCATGCATTGAACTTTAAGTTGTTGACCTCCACTACAACTGACGTAGGTTTGTTCCAACTATCAACCACACGCTGACTAAAGGCATATTTCCACACATCTATTCTACAAGTCTTTCCTCAATTTGAATTTATCTCCCCTCAGGTGAGTAATCTGAGTAACAGGAAGAATCCCATCAGCATTGAGCTTGCTCAAACCATTCAAGGCCTTATAACACCTCAATCAGATCATCTCGCAGGTGCCTAGTCTCCAGACACTGCAATTTGCAAAACTTAACCCTTTGTTCCACTAACCAATCTCATTGCCCTTCTCTCTACTCATTAGAGCAGCTCTACATCCTTCCTAAAATAAGGCCTCCAGACCTGTATGCAGTCCTCAAGGTGTGTCCTGACCACTGCCTTATACAAGGAAACAATCACCTCCTTTTATCCCTGCTAGCAAAATTCCTGTATATTACTGACAAGACACCATGAGCTATTAATTAAAATAAAAATAAAATTTTAATTAGTAGCTCATGGTTAACTTTGATTTTAATTAAAATTAAAATGCTAAAGCTTCCCTTTGCAAGAGAAATGGATTACAAATAAAAATATAATAATAAATCCTATTTATTATTATTATAAAGAGTAAGAGTAACAAGTAATCCTATACTGTTCCAATTTAATGAATCACTTTCACATTTTTAGCTAAAGCCTCATTTTGGAAAGGATGTAGAATTGCTAGAATGAGTACACAGAAGGGCAACAAGACTGGTGAGGGGAACAATGGGAATGCACTTAAGAAGAAAGGCTAAAGTTCTGCAAATTGCATTGTCTGGAGACTAGGCACCTGCAAGGTGATCTGATTAAGGTGTATAGGGCCTTGAATGGATTGAGCAGGCTCAATGCTGATGGGATTCTTCCTCTTGCTCAGATTATAAACCTGAGGGGGAGGGATAAACTGAAATTGAGGAAAGACAGTTGTTGAATAGATGTGCAGAAATTTGCCTTTAGGCAGCAAGTAGTTGATTGCTGGAACAAACTTCCATCTGTTGTTATAGAAGTTGATAGCTTAAAAGTGGACAAACTTATGGAGCGAATGGAAAGATTTTTTTTTTTGGCTGATGCTGTATAAGCCTACTTTCTTGCATCATATGCTGCTACTAATGCTAATGCTAAAAAGACAAACAGAGGGTGTATCTCATTCTGTAACTTAAAAAAGATTTTTAATTCTTTTCAATTCTCAATATAACATTTAAAAAAACAAAAAAAAAAAAAAAAAATGGAAAAGCAGGACACAACTTACCATTAACCTCCTCAGAGGTAAATCTGAGTTTGCCACATATGGATGAATGAATTTTTTTCATAGAATTTTAAAATTTTGCAAAAATGAAATATTTGTATATATGTGATTTAAAATGTTAATATGTTCTTATTTTTACTTTACAGCCAAACAAATCAAAATCAGACTGAATTTAAAAAAAAAAAAAACAAAAAAAAAAAAAACCCAGATTGTAAATAAATTCCATTTTCCTTTTTTGATGCAAAAATATCTTCCACATCAATTTATAGAATTCGATTATTTTTTTTTTTTTTTTGTTAGTTGTTGGTGCATGACTTCTGTGGCCATAATGCACCTCCCAAAGTTTTTGCATTTTACTCTGATCCAAGCCTGAGGTGGAATTCGAACCCGCGACCTTTGGGTTGTCAGGCAGGCACTTTACTCACCTGGCTAGTCCGGTCAGCAACTCGATTAGTATTATTATTAATTGATACACAGTTTACACTTAGTATTAACAGTGGCAGACGATGCAAGAAGGCATTTTTCTTTTGTTCAAAACAGGATAAAAATCATTGACAAACATCCACTTGGTCTTTTAATTTTTCCTACAAGTGTTCTGAGGACATCTTGCACATAACTTTCTGTACCCAAGCTGATTATTTTATAAGACAATCGCAACAAACAAGTTCATCTGCTCTTTTGTTTAAGTGCTTCATCAGTTGATGTTACCAGTTATCTGCCTTGACTCCGATATTGAGAGTACCTTTACCAACTTCACTAACTTTGCCTAAAACCCCCACTGACAAATGGTGCCAACATCATAGTTTTATCCTTCTACATGGCTAATAATTATAATGAATTTCTACAGGTCTAACGTTTTCAGCAGTCAGAAATTTGATAATAGCACTGTTCAAACCAAGTTCAAAGATGCTCCCACTTAAATGCAAGGTTATGCATTTGGGGAAAAGAAATCGTAGAGTAGCGTATAAGCTAGGGAGAGAGGATCTAAAAGTGGTTCATTATGAAAAAGACTTAAGTGGTACAATTCCATCTGACATGAAACTTTCCATGTAGCATAAAACAAATGGCTAGGTAGGCATATGGCATTCTGTCCAAGATTTGTAGGACCTTAGACAGCAAGGAAAACAATATCATTGTGTCTCTATAAAAGACAATGGTTAGACTGCATCTGGAATATTATATTCAGATCTGGAGACAACACTGAAATAAAAAAATTGTGTGTGTACCCTGTACTCACAAAAGATGTTTTATGTGTAAACACCTTTGACGACACCTACTAAATTTCAAACAGATTGAACCGAAATCATGAACAATGTAATTTATGCACGCCCGCTACTTACTCTACCAAATCAGTGTTAGTGATAAATAGGATATACATGCCCACTGCTTACTCTACTGAATCAACGTTTGGAAGAGATTAGGCCAATAGTCTAATTACCCATTTGATTGTAGCTATTTGTTGAATAGTACGATTGCAACAATACAAGTATTTGTATTGCTACAATCATACTATCATGTTACTCTGTCATACTTTGTCACAAATTACACATGCAGTGCTAACGAGATCTGCAAGAAACAACAGTATCCACGCATAATACGCTATCGAAACTATGACTTGGTTCAGCATCTCAACGAGTACAAGCGTGAGATGGTACTGCTGCACACTCCATTTTGCAATGAGGAAACTGAAATATGTCAAGATCTATGATGACAATCAAGAGCTCATACTAGATCGTAAATTGTATGAATAGGACTTGGACATTTGTAAAATGATTGAAATATATAAGATGATGTGTCGAGACAACATCAGTGACCCTGATGAAGCATGCAGTAATGACCTACATAGCCTTATAATGCAACTGCGAGAAGACCCCCCCCCTTGAAACTTTTACAATCACCCAAATAGTGAGATGAATGAGGATCTAAAGCTTGCTACGCTCAACCGACTCAGCGCAATTGCAAAGAAATGCAAAAACTTGATGACCAATGAGGACTTCTGCAACTTAATGAGAATGGCCAAGGACAAGCAAATGATTCTACCCATGCATGAAATTTGAGTCTTATCTCCCAATCGCGAACCGATTCAAATACTCTGGTTGCGGAAAAACATTTATGATTCGCCTCTTGATGGAAATATACAACCACTTCGGTAATATAGATGGATACTGTAATGCTTACATTACATCCTCTTCAACTTGTAAAACTAAAACGCATGCAATGTAATCATCTTAGATGTGCTCAGAGCTGTTTTATGAGCACATTCAAGAGATCATGCCCCTCAAGATATACATTTATTTGGTTACAAAAGGTTTCGGCCACGGGTGACAATGGTTAGCCCAAAGCCACCTAAGTAGTATGCTCTGAATCATAAACGTTTTTCTACAACTAGCAGTATGCCAGCTCTGAGCACATTCAAGATCGCTTCCCATGATCCTTTGTGCAATCTCCTCTCCCCACCCATTTTTCTTTATGAAATGGAAATGATGTAAAAAGATGCCAATATTTACAAACAGGGACCCTCCAAGTGGGTCCCTGTTTCTGCAGTATACTGCCACAAATGATCTACTGAACAGGCTATGTATCTTAACCTGTTAAAATTCTCAGTGGGCGTAAGGCAGGTCGATTTTGACATACATATACCTTAAAGATATTTTAAACCCACTTTGTGGCTGCTGAACTTAAATGGGCATTATTATTGACAGATATTTGGAATTCCCTTGAAAGGTATGCAGCTATGGCATGGTCAGAATAATTTTTTATATGAAATATATGGTGGGGAATAGAAATCCCATCATATATCTACAAAACATTTTAGGGTGAGTGAGGGGAAGTAAAGACACAAATGGCAAAATATAAGATTAAGTTCAGAAATTTGTTTTGAACTACACAGTATACAGCAATTATAATGAAATGAAAAGAATATAACACGAGTCACCAAAGTTCTCATATAAAATGAAAGCAAGAGGCTTACAAAAAGAATACCAGTTCCAAATACAGAAACTGGTATATTATACTACAATGCAGTGTATTCAGGTTATTATATATTTTGGAGATGTGATGATACATTGATACTGTTAAGAAATTCAGTTAACATCAATCAGCATGGAAACTGCAGGCTAGTAAGAGGAAATTTGTTTGTTGCACATTCTTGGAAAAGAGAGATTATCAAATCATAATATACAGACAACTTATCAGTAACCACACCCACAATCCCATTTTGGAAGTTCAAATCCATGCATCGCTACAAAAAAAAAAAAAAAAAAAAAAAAAATGCATGGTACATTGTTAACTGGACACTATTGTATTACCTAGTGATGTACCGATTAGTAGTAGTAGTAGTAGCATGTGATGCAAGAAACATTTGTATGAGCTTATGCAGCATCAGCCAAAAAAAAAAAAAAAAAAAAATCACATCATTCCCTCCAAATGCCTGTCCAGTTCCTCCTTAAATTTATTCAACCTATCATTAACTTCCACAATTAATCAGTAGATAATTGGTAATCAGCCATATTGGCTCTTTTGTCGATTAATAGGTTCTCATTAAGTTTAATTTTCACTTATATTTCTGCCAATTCATCTCTTCCAAGAGAATCATCAATTAGTTTTGACAATGAATCAGAAACTGTGTAGCAACAGTTTTACTTTCTTCACTGTTACCTTCATTGTCAGTGTCTGGCTGTTGATTTGCCTATTTATTGATACAATAAACACAAAAAATGAAATAGTAATTTTGATAAACACATAGCTTCATTAATAAAAAACACAAAACAATAAGATAATCACCTTATTCCTGTATATCAATGACAAAATCACATGAGAAGTCCTGACAGCCTTCTACACTGCTCAGAGAACTGACTGCACAACTACCACCAAGGTCCTTTTCATTTTCCACTAACCTGAGGATAAAATGAAAAGGACCATTTTTCTAGACCTTGTTGGAGTAGTTGATCTTAATTACTGTCGTTAATTACCCTACCAATCTTCATAATCTGCAAACTTAGACATTAAGCCTAACACAGGCGGGCCTCGATTAACGCGATTAATTCGTCCCGCGAGCGCATCGCGCAAAACGGAAAGGCGTTAATCGAATATAATAACCAATAGGAAAAATTATAATTGGTCCTTGACCTTCTGGAATGTCCATAAAGAATTTTAAAAATACCTTTTAAATAACTTTTTAACTGTATACAATGTAAAAGACAATAAAAATAATTATGGAATTAAATGTTTATTGCATAAAACAGCGGTTCTTAAACTGTGTGCCGCGGAATATTTTAAATTTTCAAGGGAAACAGCGATACTCGACATCTGTCGGACACCGCGCGAACTACTATCTCGAGGTAGTTCACAGTTTCAGCATTTCTTATTAAGTTGTTTGGACCTAACTACTAAACGAAACTGTTAGGTATTTCTTTTGGTCTGGGTGTGCCTTGAAAAAATTACTGAGACATTAAAGGCGCCGTGAACCGAGAAACTTTGGGAACCTCTGACATACAATACACAATGAAGAAATTACTGTTGCGGAAATATTTGAACAGTGTTGACTTTCTCTTTTCATCAATCAATTCCGATATCCAACAACAATCTTCTCTGGGTCTTGGCGAAATAAATATTGCAGAGAACATCAAACCTTTTGTTTGAGGTTCTAAGCGATACGAAACATTTCATCTAATTCTTTTACCGTTATCTCCTTCGCGGTAACATTTTCATCTGGCTCATTTAAAAATTTGAATTTTTAAATGCAAGTCTGCATTGACTTTATTAGCAGGAGACAAACATGCCTTCTTCCGATGGTTGATGGAACACACCGTGGCGGGCAGCAGGCGCAAACATTTGTTTATTGACCGTACGACTCGCGGTAAGCTTAACGCGCGATTCAAATCCTTTTCAACTATCGCATAAAAAAAAAAAAAAAAAAAAGATCACGTTAACTGGAAATTTGCATCGTTTAAAGTGAAAAGTGGTATCATTTTTCAAATAGCGTTAACTGAATATCACGTTATGCGAGGCCAGCTGTATACCTTCATCAATGTCATTAATACAGAAAAGCAATGGACCCAGCACCAAACTCTGTGAGATTCCACTAATAACATTAGTCCACAAAGAGCAGTGTCCACTGATAACAACTGTCTTCTCCCACTCAATCATCCCTTTATCCACAGCACTAACTTGCCCTTAATGCCATAATGCTCCAATACTTTGTCTTTTATGTGCAACAGTATTAAAAGATTTCCTGAAATCCAAGTATATGATACAAAAATTATTTTTTGCAGTATCCAATCAAATTAGTCAGACAAGATCTCTCTTTAACGAACCCATGCTGTGACTGAAGTATAACTGCACTCCTGTCTAGATGGGCCTGCATTACTGCTTTAACCAGTGACTCCATTATTTTCCCTAAAACAGAAGTTAAGCTAATAGGTCTGTAATTACTTATATCATCCTTTGATCCCCTTTACCCAGCACTCCCATTATTTTGAGCCCTTTGATTTGCTACTCTGGTCAAATTAGAGATATTTGTCCCTATCTTTCTATTATCTTTATTCTGCATAAAAACTTATTTATTTGTATATACAGTGGACACTGCTTATTTTGATTACATATAAGGTTCATAAGATTACATATACCATTCAATTAATGCTATCACTTTTATGAAGTCCTAATCAGGGACATACTTATACATAGACAAAATGTTGTTTACTGTAGTCAGCACTTCAGTTTTTATCATCACTCTTTTTTGCCTTATGCAGTTCATGAATGTGCAGTGGAAGTAATTATGTAACATCCTGATTTATTCTTGAATCCTGACATGCAAATATCCAGTTACTGCTGTTGCTTTGTATAATGTGTGGTTGTTGGTATTGTTCCTCTGTTAAAGAAAGCACTGTATCTCTACTCGTACTAATCTGGCTGTTTACAGTAGAGCATTAATCCTATTTTTATTACATACTGTAATGGAGAAGTGCAAAAGAAATAATGTTCTAAACCTCGAAGAAACTCTTATCATATTAGAACACCATTATAAATTACCCAAAATGAGTCAAAGTAATGCAGTTAAAAATTTTGCAACATCTTTTGTGTACAATTTAAAAAAAAATTAAGGTATTATTGAGAGTGCAGTAAAACAAAATCAAAAATTTGAACTGTAAGAGAAATTGCAGTGAAAAAGATGATCAGGTGCAATCAGCATTAAAACTTTGGTTGTCTAATATCGAAGAATCAAGTGCCTGTGTTGATGGTCCTCTGATGTAGCAGAACTTGCTAAGAAATGGAGAAAGATGATTTAGTTGAAACAGAGGGATGGTTCCATCATTGAAAAAAAACAAGAGAACATTATTTACAAATGCATGCATAGTGAACAAAAAGATGCTAATTTCTTGGCAGTTGAAACTTGCGTTGAAGACTAAAACTGTTTCCAAATTTCTGCCATGTAATGTAGTAGTTCCATGTGATGCAAGAAAGCAAGTGTATGAGCTTATGCAGCATCAGCCAAAAAAAAAAAAAAAAAAAAATCACACCATTCCCTCCAAATGCCTGTCCAGTTCCTCCTTAAATTTATTTAACCTATCAACTTCCACAACGACAGATGAAAGTTTGTTCCAGCAATTAACCACCTGCTGGCTAAAGGCAAATTTCCGCACATCTATTCTACATCTGTCTTTTCTTAATTTGAATTTATGCCCCCTTAGGTTTGTGATCTGAACAAGTGGAAGGATCCCATCAGAATTCAGCATGCTCAATCCATTCAAGGCCTCAATCAGATCACCGCACAGGTGCCTAGTCTCCAACCACTGCAATTTGCAGAACTTTAGCCTCTCTTGCTAAGAGGATCCCTTCATTCCCCTCACCAGTCTTGTTGCCCTTCTCTGTACACGCTCAAGCAAATCTACATCCTTCCTAAAATGAGGCCTCCAGACTTGTACGCAGCACTCAAGGCATGGCCTGACCATTGCCTTATACAGAGGGCCAATCACCTCCTTTTCCCTGCCAGCAAAATTCCTATATATCATTGACAAAACCCCATGACCTGCCCTGGCAGCCTGTCTGCATTGCTCAGAAAACTTCATATTTGACTGCACAATTTCTCCCAGGTCTTTTTCATTTTCTACCACCTTAAGTGTAGTACCACACAGTTGGTGGTGCTTCCGTAGCCAGGTGGGAAGGAGCAGCAGTGCGTAGCACACGCTTCTTGATTAGACCGGGGTTCGAGCCTGTCACCACCAAATACGGAGGATGCGGAAAGGTCAGGGAATGACCGCCGCATATTCCCGGAGCAATATGGCCTTAGTTGCTAATGCTCCTTAAAAAAAAAACCACAGTTGGTACGTTTCTCTGGGGTTACTTCTATCCATATGCAGTACTTTGCATTTGTCAAGGTTAAACTTCAGTTGCCACTTCTTAGTCCATCTGCCCAAATTATCTAGATCCTGTTGCAGTAGCACACTGCCATTACTGTCATTAACAACCCTGTCCACCTTTGTATCATGTGGAAACTTCGACACTAAGCCTGATATACCTTCATCAATATCATTGATAAATATGCAAAACAACAGAGGACCCAACACAGAACCCTGTGGGACTCCACTAATAACATTAGTCCACAAAGAGCAGCACCCATTAATTACCACCCTGTCTTCTCCCACTCAACCATCCTTTTATCCATTGTAGCAACTTACCCTTAATACCACTCTGTTCCAATTTGTACAACAGTGTCAAAAGCTTTTCTGAAATCCAAATATATGATATCAAAATTTGGATTTCAGGAAAGCTTTTGACACTGTTGCAGATGAAATTGGACTTGACTATTATGCCTTGCCTAAACACACTTATTTTTTCAAAAATGATAATACAAAAGGCAGCAAAACTTCAAAGGACTGTGTCGCAATCTTATGCTGTGCAAGTTCATCTGGTGACAAAGAAAAGCTTTTGGTAATTTTTTTTTTTTTTTTTTTTTTATGAAAACCCCAAACACAAAAGGTATCAAAACCTATAGTACTTAGTACCGTGCATCGGTTTCACCACTTCAAGCCTCCAATAAGCAAAGTGGTGGTATTTCACCGGTTGATGAAAGTCATCTACCACAAGCAGCATATGTCGCGCACAGTGATGTGACCTTGGTTCCTATGATGGTGGGATCTAATATGACAATGGCAGCCCATATCCTTCTTCTGGCATTGCCACCACGTCCCACTGTTATTGAGTTTGATTGGATTAGCCAATATGACAGGAGTATCCCCCCTTCTGAGTATGGCTCTTGAATTACTGCAATGTGTATGGTTTAATTGGTAAAAGCAAGAACCCAAAGTGCTTTGAACATGTAAATAAATTACCCATTAACTACTGTTCAAACTCCAATGCCTGGATGACAGCCCTGATCATTAATCAGTGGTTAATAAAATGGGATAATAGGTTGGACCACAAAATTATTCTACTTATTGACAAATATGCTGCATACATTGTAAATCCTTTGTTAAAACATATCAAGATTGTTTTCTCACCTGCAAATATATTACATCACTAGGAGAGTCACATGACCTGGGAATCATTTGAACCCTAAAGGCTTACTGTCAAGAAATGCACACGAGACTCTTAGAAAATATGGACATGCAACAAATGAGTTCAAATGATCTGACCAAAAAAATTAATATTCCAGATACACTGCATCTTTTCACCATGTTATGGAATAAGTGTAAGGATATGCTAAGAATTTTCAGCATGGGGATTTTCGAAAGCAGCCAGACATGCTGAAGAAATAAGTAGATATACAACCATCTTTCCAGGAAACCATACAACCATACATTCCAGGAAAATTAATGGAGGCACTGGTTAAAGAAGCACTGCAGGATCATTTAGCATTAGCATTAGTAGAGGCATATGATGCAAGAAAGCAAGCTTATTCAGCATCAGCCAAAAAAAAAAAAAAAACCCACTCCCATTTCACCCCTCCGTTCGCTCGAAATACCTGTCCAGTTGAGCCTTAAATTTGTTTAGGCTATCAACTTCAACAACAAGTGATGGAAGTCGGTTCCACCAACCAACCACCCGCCTGGCCAAAGGCAAATTTCCGCACATCTATCCGACATCCGTCCTTCCTCAATTTGAATTTATGCCCTCTGAGCTGATTATTCTGAGCAAGATGAAGAAACCCATTGGCATTGAGCATGCTCAAACCATTCAAAGCCTCATACACCTCTATCAGATCACCTCGACGGTGCCTAGTCTCCAGACTCTGTAATTTGCAAAACTCAAGCCTTTCTTCGTAAGAGCAACCCTTTGTTCCATTCACTAATCTTGTTGCCCTTCTCTGTACCCGTTCCAGCAGCTCTACATCCTTCTTGAAATGAGGCCTCCAGACCTGTATACAGTACTCAAGATGTGGCCTAACCATTGCCTTATACAAGGGAATAATCACCTGCTTATCCCTGCTAGAAAAATTCCTATATATCATTGACAAGACACCATGAGCTACTCTTGCAGCTCGTCTGCACTGCTCAGAGAACTTCATATCTGCCTGCACAATTACCCCCAGGTCCTTTTCATTCTCCACCACTGTCAGTGTAGTACCGCAGAGTTGATACGTTGCTCTGGGGTTACTGTTTCCCATATGTAGTACTTTACATTTTTCAATGTTAAACTTCATTTGCCACCTCTCAGCCCATCTGTTCAACCTTTCCAGATCCTGTTGCAGCAGCATAGCGTCAGTGGTGTCCTTAACAACCCTGCCAACCTTTGTATCATCTGCAAACTTGGACATTAAACTTGATATCCCATCATCAATATCATTCATAAACACCGAAAACAACAACGGACCCAACACTGAACCCTGAGGAACTCCACTAATAACATTAGTCCACGTTGAGCAGTGTCCATTGATTACCACTCTCTGCCACACAACCATCCCCTTATCCATAGCAGCAATTTGCCTCCAATGCCACACTGCTCCAATTTGTGCAGCAGTCTTCCATGTGCAACAGTATCAAAAGCCTTTCTAAGATCCAAATATATAATATCAAAGTTATTCCCTGCATCCAGTTCTTTTGTGACTACATCATAGTATCCACTCAAATTGGTCAGGCAAGACCTGCCCTTAACAAAACCATGCTGCGTCTGAGCGAGCTATAACTGAATTCTTGTCTAGATGATCCTGCAGTGCTTCTTTAACCAGTACCTCCATTAATTTACCTGGAACAGAAGTTAAACTAACAGGTCTATAATTACTTGTGTCAGCCTTTGATCCTCCTTTGTGAATTGGGGTTACATTTGCACATCTCCAGTCTATGGGTACCTCCCCTGAGTCCAAAGAAGCTCTCATAATTATGGCTAGGGGTTTGCTTACTTCCTTTGCTGCCTTCTTTAATATAACTGGATAGATCCCATCCACCCCAGGTGCCTTTTTTATGTTTATCCTCAACAATCTCTCCTCCACTTTCCTCTCAGTTATTACAAAATCATCCAGCTCACTGCCAATGTTTACTTTACCTACATCATTCTCCTTCCTGAATAACTCCTCATGCGTGAATGTAGATGCAAAATACTCGTTTAGATTGTTAGCCACCTGAGCAGGATCCTGAACTGTTGAACCATCAATATCCAGTGGACCAATCTGATTTATCCCTTTCCTTCTTGAGTTTAAATAGGTAAAGAACTCTTTTCTGTTTTTCTTTGCATCCTTTGCCAAGGATTTTTCGTAGTCTGCCTTTGCCTGCCTAATCTCCTTTGTGACTTGGTTACAGACCAACTTATATCTATCATAGGCTTCCATCTCACCCATTAATTTGTATGTATCCCATGCATTTTTCTTCTCTGCCACATGTCTCATTAGTTCATCTGACAACCATTTAGGCCTAAACCTTGAACAATATCTCTTAGTTGGTATGTAAAGCCTGGTAGCCTCCAAGATTAGTTCCTTGAATTCTTCCCATTTTGAGTTTGCTGTTGGTAACATCATCAGTTGGTCCCACTGTATAGATTTTAAATACTGTCTCAGACCATCATAGTCGCCTTTACGAAAACAAAAACCCTTCCCTTTACCTCTGATGGTAGTTACCTCCTTGAGTAAATCCCACTTCAACGCACTGTGATCACTGCCACCTAGTGGTTCATTTATCTGCAGATTCTTAATACATGAAGAATCACTACTGATAATCAGATCAAGAGTATTGCTCCCTCTTGTTCCCTCACGAACATGCTGATGTAGAAAACAATCATCCAATAAATCCACAAAAGCCTTGCTAGTGTGCGAGTGACCAACCCACAAATTCCAGTCAATATCTGGGAAATTAAAATCCCCCATTATAAGACTCTCTGATTTACTGGCCCACTCTATTTCCCTGTACAACATCTTATTATACTCATCAGAGTCATTAGGCCTATAGCACACTCCTACTCTCAATTTTGATTTCACTATACTTATGTCACACCAAACTGACGCGACACTGCCCTGTCCATCGATGTCGACTGGCTTCACTTCCTTGGACTTTATGTGTTTCTTAACTAATAGCATAACCCCTCCTCCCCTCCTGTCCTGTCTATCCTTTCTATACACATTGTATTCCCCAAATTCCAGTTCCGCATTCCTTATATCTGTATGACACCACGTCTCTGATATCCCAACAATATCTGCCTTTGATGTTTTAAGCAATACCTCAAATTGATCAAATTTATTTACCAAACTCCTAGCATTGGTGTACACGCAGGTATACATGCACCTGTTTCTATTCTTGGCTACCCTAACACAACCCATGTGTTTACTTGTACCGCAATGACTCCCAGCAGTCTCTGAAATATCCTGCATCTTGTTTTTCAGGCTTCTGCTCATTTCAATAGAAGCAGTGCAAGAATTACTTCCACCTCTGCCAGTGGCTACTGTTAATCTATTAGTCCTTGTATCCCCCCCAACTAGCAGTTTTCCGACCCACCTAACTCTGCCTCAACAGCATCAGCAAAAATTCTTGCACCCTTTCTATTTAAGTGTATCCCATCCCTGTAGAAACAATCTCTCCTGTTAACAAATACAGTCCAGGCTGAAAAAAATTCTACCCCTTGATCCTTGCACAATCCCTCCAGGGCCGAATTGATCGTCAAGGCTCTCATCATATACTAACTCCTATCGTGTCTGGGCAGAATTGCAGACACTTTCAAATTCAACCCTAATTCACGGCTTTTTTTCAACAGTGACCTGTACTTGCTAAGTAATTCCGCCGGTCTCCTACTCTTAATATCATTTGTAGACAAGACAATTTAGACAAGACTTCAGTTATAGCTTGGACACAGCATGGTTTTGTTAAGGGGAAGTCTTGCCTGACCAATTTGATTGGATACTATGATGCAGTCACAAAAGAACTGGATGCAGGCAATAGCTTTGATATTATATACTTGGATCTTAGAAAGGCTTTTGATACTGTTGCACATGGAAGACTGCTACACAAATTGGAGCAGTGTGACATTGGAGGCAAATTGCTGCTATGGATAAAGGGGTGGTTGAGGGGGAGAAGACAGAGAGTGGTAATCAATGGTTTGGTTTGGTTTTTTTTTTTAGGAGCATCAGCAACTAAGGCCATATTGCTCCGTGAATATGCGGTGGTCATTCCTGACCTTTCCGCATCCTCCGTATTTGGTGGTGACGGGCTCGAACCCC
This sequence comes from Mastigoproctus giganteus, assembly GCF_048544385.1. Lineage (NCBI taxonomy): Eukaryota > Metazoa > Arthropoda > Arachnida > Uropygi > Thelyphonidae > Mastigoproctus > Mastigoproctus giganteus. The sequence continues at coordinate 20,016,280 of NC_143587.1, forward strand.
GGTCTAATCAAGAAGCGTGTGCTACGCGGTAATCAATGGACACTGCTCATTGTGGACTAATGTTATTAGTGGAGTCCCTCAGGGCTCAGTGTTGGGTCCATTATTGTTTTCTGTATTTATAAATGATATTGATGATGGTATATCAAACTTAATGTCCAAGTTTGCAGACGATACAAAGGTTGGCAGGGTTGTCAAGGACACTACTGACACTATGCTGCTGCAACAGGATCTGGAAAGGTTGAGCAGATGGGCTGAGAGGTAGGAAATGAAGTTTAACATTGACAAATGTAAAGTACTACACATGGGAAACAGCAACCCCAGAGCAACATATCAACTCTGTGGTACTACACTGACAGTGGTAGAGAATGAAAGGGACTTGGGGGTTGTGCAGGCAGATGTGAAGTTCTCTGAGCAGTGCAGATGGGTTGCAAGAGTAGCTCATGGTGTATTGTCAATGATATATAGGAATTTTTCCAGCAGGGATAAAGAGGTGATTATTCCCTTGTATAAGGCAATGGTCAAGCCAAACCTAGAGTACTGTATACAGGTCTGGAGGCCTCATTTCAAGAACGATGTAAAGCTGCTGGAACGAGTACAGAGAAGGGCAACAAGATTAGTGAATGGAACAAAGGGGTGCTCTTACGAAGAAAGGCTTAAGTTTTGCAAATTACAGTGTCTGGAGACTAGGCACCAGCGAGGTGATCTGATAGAGGTGTATAAAGCCTTGAATGGTTTGAGCATGCTCAGTGCTGATGGGATTCTTCCTCTAGCTCAGAATAATCACCTGAGAGGGCATAAATTCAAATTGAGGAAAGACAGATGTAGGATAGACGTGCGGAAATTTGCCTTTAGCCAGCGGGTGGTTGGTTGGTGGAACAGACTTCCATCCCTTGTGGTGGAGGTTGATAGCCTAAATAAGTTTAAGGCTCAGCTGGACAGGTATTTCGAACGAACAGAGGGGTGAAGTGGAAGTGGTTATTTTTATTTATTTATGTTACTTTTTTTTTTTTTTTTGGCTGATGCTGCATAAGCTTGCTTTCTTGCATCAAATGCCTCTACGAATGCTAATGCTAATGCTAGTGCCTCCATTAATTTTCCTGGAACAGAAGTTAAACTCACAGGTCTATAATTACTTGTCAGCCTTTGATCCTCCTTTGTGAATTGGGGTGACATTTGCACATCTCCAGTCTGTGGGTACCTCCCCAGAGTCCAAGGAAGCTGTCATAATTATGGCTAAGGGTTTGCTTACTTCCTTTGCTGCCTCCTTTAATATAACTGGATAGATCCCATCCACGCCGGTTGCCTTTCTTGTGTTTATCTTCAACAATTTCTCCTCCACTTTACTCTCAGTTATTACATTTCAGTTTCATTTTTATTGATGTCTTTCTCAATTTTGCAACATCTTTTGTGAACAAATTAAAGACAGTCAAAAAGTATTTTATATTGCTTGATTTTCACATTTTCTTTCTGTCCACTTCCACTGTTTTATGTAGCCATTTCTGCTCTGCATCAATAAACTATGCTGAATAGCTGAATCCTTGTTTCTTCAGTTATTATTAGTTTAGCTGAATCCCGATATTGCAATGATCACAATAAGATGTGTACACTGTGTATACTTATGAGGGTATCAAAAAGTTCATAAAGAGGGTATCATACCCTTACCTAAAAATAATAGCCCTAGAAAAGTGAAAATTCACAGGAACTTTAATCCTCTTCTGTGTACTCTCCACGTATAGTAACATATTTCTCCCACCTATGGATCAGTTGTCTGGTGCTTTGATCATAGAAGTCTGTATTTTTTGCCTGAAACCATAATTACAATTCATTGATGACTTCCTGAGATGAATCAAAGCGGCATCCATGTCATTAATCAATCAAAAAAGTTCTCAACATCTGCATTACACAAATCCAACAATTGGCAAGAACATTGCATTCGACATCGCTTCTGCAAAGGCATCAGCAATCTTAGAACTCATCGTGCGGAGACCTTAGATATGTGCAGATGGTCATATAAAATGCTGTGGGCAGACATAACGAATTCCCACTGCATTTGCAATGAAATGAATTGTCACAGACCTATCACTCAGCACCAGCTGCTCAACCTTTGAAACCATCTCACTGTCTGTGGATTAGAGGTCTGCATGGGCCTAGATTTTTTATTTTTACTCGGCCCGGCAAGAACTCTAGCCAGCCTGGCCCAACCTGAGCTCAACATTTTTTCCCAAAGAATTGATTTTTATCCCACACCAATTGAAACTTTTTATATAAATAAAATCGCTAGAATTACTTTGAAGTTTCATAATAATAAAAAAAAATAAACTTTCAGATTCAAAATTCAATATTAATAATTATATAACAATATTAATTATCCAAAATAATTACCAATATTAATTATATAAAAAAGAAAATGTAATAAATTTTCAATTTACCATATTTAATATAATTCCAAAACGAATATCGATATCCACCTCTATTTAAATTAAATAATTAGAACTGACTGTCACTGGCAATTCTCACTGTATGAATGATGGGTAAGCATTCCCCTTACCTGTATTTCTAAACATGTAGGTTGGTGCAAATGCATCATTTTAACATAGCTATCTACCAAAGTAGTTGAATTAATTAATTAATTGGCATTGTTTTGGTTGTATCTCATATTGTGAATGCCTTCAAAATGAGTTCCCATGGTATTGTACTATCTCGAATAAATAACACAGCTTGAAACGGTGCCGTCTGGGTGCTGGTATCTGCCGAGAATAAATAAGTCTTCTCCACTGATGAAGTGCTATTTATTCAAGGTAGTACATTACCATGGCAACTCACTGTGAAGGCATTCACAATATGAGATACAACCAAAATGATGGCAATTAATTCAATCACTCTGGTAGATAGCTATGTTAAAAAGATGCATTTGCACTAGCCTACATATTAGTCATTCTACCTCTTAGCATGAGACCTTGGCCCTTAAATACTTTATAGACTGTATTTCTAACTTATTGGTCAGTGTTGAATATAGCAAAGAAGCAGTTAGAAATTGTTACAAGTGAATGTTCTTAGAACTGAAAGTAGGTTAACCCAAAATCTCAGATGTAGTAGAACTAGGAATTAATGGTATCACACTTAATGTATACTGTACACATAAAACTAAAAAGGAACCCATTGTAGGGGGAAATAATGACTCCCTTGATGTAATGTAAATTGCAACTATGCCCACTTAAGAATAAAGGCTACTTTACCGAACATAAATACAGAGTGGGCCATTCCACAAAAGAGTACAAATTTCAGTGAATTTTGGAGACTTCCAATTGATTCTTATAACCATCGCCTTCTCAAAGTCTATGTTGTATAAATGCTTGAAAATAAACTGGACTTTGATGAGCTAAATAAATATATTAAGACCACGTTAGCAGGAACAGATATTACCATACGAAGGCCTACTAGAGTCGAGTGGTAATTGAAAAGAAAGACGGAAACATCAGTAAGAAAAGAATTCGCAAGACGGAATATGCAAAGATATAACAGCTGTATTATAAAAATAGGAGGCGTTGCACCCTACAGATATTAAATGATTCATCAATGAACAATTGGAACATTCCACACGAAGATTTCTTTTCCTATTGGAAAGATTTGTTTTGTCCAACACAAGAGCCTCAAAGTGCTTCAGAGGCAATGTTCCAGTATAACTCCATTGAAATCCCGGATAGACATATAGCAGAAGAGCTATGTAGACTCGGTAGACCACTCTGCCATCATTGAAGCCGCTTTTCGGCATGGCCTCCCGTATAGTTTTTCAAAATATTTATGTAACTTATATGGAGGAGCCACAACCACTATAAGGTTTCATGGCAGAAGCCATTGTGTAGCTCCAACAAGGGGGTGTATGACAGGGAGATCCTTTGTCTCCTCTGTTGTTTAATATGGTAATTGACCTCTTGTTGGGGAACCACCCCAAGCATATTGGGTTTAGACTTCAGAATAAAATTGTACACGCAATGGCTTTTGCCAATGACCTCATACTGGCTGCGAGTACAAAGGGTGGTTGTTAGACAGAACAAAATCTTTTTTGTCAAAGCGAGGTCTAGAGATTAACATCAAAAAGTCCTGGACTCTTTCCCTAGTTGCCTCGAGAAAACAGAAGAAAGTCAAGATTGATCCTAGTAGGTTTCTCTTGGGAAATGAGGTATTATCGGTAAAACAACATGAGGATAAATGGTTGTATCTAGGTGGGAGTTTTTGGCCGCTGGGATAACAAAAGTGGATGTGGACCTCGAGGTGGAGTTGAGTAGGCTAAAGAAAGCCCCACCTCCAGCAGCGATTGTTTATTTTGAAGTCTTACCTAATCTCTAGATTCTATCATCACTTAGTTCTAGGAAGGATCACTGTTGGGAGACTCAACTCCCTCGACAAAAGATTAAGTCCTCGGTAAAACAGTGGCTGAATCTCCAAAAGGCTACTCCAAATCCATATTTTCATGCAAGTATTCGGGATGGAGGTTTAGGTTTACCATCATTTAGATGGAGTATTCCCATCCTGAAGAGAAACAGACTAGATAAACTTGCTTCCTCAAACTGCACTATTATTTGAAAATTAGTATCACATTTATTTTCATAGAGAGAGAAGTAAAGCGAGTCAGCTGTGTTTTGATGGACAATGCATGTAAATAATAAACTTGCCATAGCAAAATATTGGGAAGCACTCCTCTATACATCTGTGGATGGACGTGCTCTGCAGGAGTCCTCCCTTGTCTCAGCTCAGCATCAATGGGTAGGGGATGGGACCCAGTTCCTGGCTGGTCACGAGTATATTGAACTGGTCAGGACCCAAATTAATGCTCTTCCTACCCTCTCCAGAACATCAAGAGGACGATCTTTGGATCATAATTGTAGGGGAGGCTTAGCAGCAGAGTCCCTGACTCATGTGGCACTCCACTGTCATCAGTCCCATGACAAGCGGATAAGTCGACATGATGCTGTTGTAAGTATTGTAAACAACAGGCTGAGTCAGAGGGGATGGAGGATTCGTGTGGAGCCTAGATTCACCACTAGCGAGGGTGTAAGAAAATCAGATAACTTGACATATATCTTAGACGCACAAATTGTTGGAGCCGGCGATGGACTAGAGGTATCTCATCATTTGAAAATGCACAAATACAATATGAATAGGGACTTGAAGAATCAAGTAGAGGTCCAAGAAGGAAATAAACAAGTGGTTTCCACTATAACCCTCTCTTATAGAGGGTTGTGGTGTAGAACTTCTGCTAATATTTTACTAGGTCTAGGTCTAACAAGATCAGACATAAAAGTCATCTCTGTCAGGGTGCTTCACGGGACCTATGGTTGTTGGAAGCGCCGCCAACAGAGGACCTCCGTGTGGAGGAGACAACATCCCATATCTGTGTAGTTGTATGGAAAATTTAGGTCTCGTGTCCTCAACATGATAAATCTGTAAAAAAAAAAAAAAAAAAAAAAAAAAAAAAATATATATATATACACACACACACATATATATTGTATTTGGTAAATTAAATGCACTTGGCATAATCCTTATGGGTTTTGATAATTAACTATATAATATCGGTGTAAATACACCATAGTTAACCCATAGATTTGAGTTACGATTGTAGTGTAGAAGGCATCGTTTTAATTGTATCTCATAATGTGGTTGCCTTCACAACAAGATAGCTACTATTGAATTACTTCAAATAAATAACGCTTCTCTAGGAGAGAAGACTATTGTTATTTATTTTCAGCGTACAACCACCCAGACGATCGTTTCGAAGCTTTCTGGCTTCGTCATCAGTGGGCGGGCAGGTAATACAACAAGCCATCTCAGTTGCGAAGTTATATCCACATTATGAGAGATGCCAGAAGGGTGTGGTGGTAATGTATTTGGAAAATTAAATGCACTAGACATAATCCTTATGGGTTTTGATTTTTTTAAGTGCATTTAATTCTTTAAAAGTTACAACTTTTAAAGAGGAATCTCTTTAAAAGTTACAGCTGTCCGTTACAGGCTCCGCAAAAACGATAAGTGTTTGCGTTTTATTTACATGATTGTTATTTTATATTGTACTTAATACGTAGTCATATGGTTATAGTTACGCTGGTTATTTTTTATTTTAATTTAGATAAAGAGTTTTTGTGGATTTTACTTACGATAGGCAAAACCGTTATTTCGTTCGATTTTTGTAGCCATTGTTTTTTGTATATAGTGGTAGGGAATTCAAATTTTTTAATTGAGGTAGCTAGGTAGCTCTAACGCATAATTATATAGTAATATGCTTCACTGTTCTATTTAATAGTTTCTATTCAAATACTATTGACATTTAATTTATTGATTTTATTAATTTAAACTACCATGCCCCAAACTAGAGCAGCAAAGCAACGGGCACAAAGTGGCAGGAGTGCTGTGACTCGGCGGAGAACTGAGGGGGGGCAATTCTCCAACGCATCACAGCCTAAAAAAATGTGCAGCTTGTGAAATGTTTGCCGAACTCTCTGGAACAGAACATGATATTGCCATGGGGGATGTCTTTGTGTGTGTGTGTGTGCGATGTAAGGAGTGTAAGGAAATCAGGCGACAACTCAGCGTTGTTATGGGCCTATATGAGAGTTTGAAGGACAGGGTGGATGCTCTCGAAAGATCTAAATTGAGGGGCCCATCAGGCTCTCAGCTGCCCACATCAACGCCAGAGCTTGCACTTGGTCATCACGCAACACAGCGGCAACCCCTAAGGCAGAATGCGCTGGTCCCACAGGAACTAGTAGTTGTTGGTGACTCTATTGTCAGGGAAACGGGGAACATCCTTTGTAAAAGGGATAGGTGGAACAGGACCAGGGTATGTCTGCCGGGGGCAAAGGTTGATGACGTTGTAGAGCGGATATCATCTTTCAAGGGCACAAAAGGTGATATAGTTGTACACGTTGGCACTAATGATATTAAGAGTAGGAGACCGGCGGAATTACTCAACAAGTACAGGTCACTGTTGAAAAAAAGCCGTGAAATAGGGTTGAATTTGAAAGTGTCTGCAATTCTGCCCAGACACGATAGAAGGGAGTACATGATGAGAGCCTTGTCGATCAATTCTGCCCTGGAAAGATTGTGCAAGGATCAAGGGGTAGAATTTTTTTCAGCCTGGACTGTACTTGTTAACAGGAGAGATTGCTTCTACAGGGATGGGATACACTTAAATAGAAAGGGTGCAAGAACATTTGCTGATGCTATCGAGGCAGTGTTAGGTGGGTCGGAAAACTGCTAGTTTGGGGGGATACAAAGACTAATAGTTTAACAGTAACCGCAGGCAGAGGTGAAGGTGATTCTTGCACAACTGGTATTTCTCCACTTGTTCTCAAAATCTGTGCTCCTGAACTTACTCCTGTTCTTTGCCACCTTTTTTTCACTCTCTTATTCCAAAGGTGTTTCTCCTTCTGCTTGGAAATTTGCTCATATCTAGCCACTTCCTAAAAAGGGTGAGAAATGCCTCCCATCCAATTATCGTCCCATTACAATTATTTCTACTCATTCTAAAGTAATGGAGAAATCAGTTAACTGCCAACTCTTAAACTACCTAAAAACCTTCCGTCTGATCAATGATCGCCAGTATGGATTCCGACAGTGTCGATCCACTGGTGATATTCTGACTTATGTTGCCCATTTATGGACAGATTCAATGGAAACGTTTGGTGAAACATAAGCAGTTGCTCTTGACATCTCAAAGGCTTTCGATTATGTTTGGCATAAAGGTCTTCTAAAGAAGCTTCCATCTTATGGTTTGCCAACTGTTTTTTGTAATTGGTTTTCCATTTTTCTCTCTGATCGCTCACTGAGGTTGATGGTAGTTGGCTCTCTGTCTTCTAACTTCTCCATTAATGCTGGTGTCCCCCCAAGGTTCAATTCTTTCCCTCACTGTTTCCTCTTTTATATTAATGACTTCCTTCCATTGACTGGAAATCCTATCCATAGTTTTGCCAATGATAGCATATTGCATTCCACTTTCCATTTTGAGAAACCTTGCCCTGCTCAATCAGCTTCAACTTCTCGAATATCCGCTACCAATTCCTTAAATGCCGATCTCCAGGTAATTCTCCAGTGGAGCAAAGACAACTTTGTTGATTTCAATCCTTCTAAAACTCAAGTCTTGTCTTATATCTCGCAAAAAGGATTCTTCTTCTCGTATGCTTATCTTTGGTGACACTCCGATTTCTAGGCAAAATGATATATCTCTTTTGGGGATTACCCTGACTTCTAATCTCTCTTGGTGCAAGCACATTACAAATATTACTTCCTCTGCATCTAAAAAACTTGGTTTTCTCTTTTGCTCTCAGTGTTACTTTTCTTCCAAACAGCTGTTCACTCTGTACAAATTGCAAATCTGCCCTACCATGGAATATTGTTCCCACATCTGGGGCGGTGCCCCCAAAACCTCTCTCAGGCTTCTAGATTCCATTCAGAAGAGGGCAGTTAGGTTAATTAATGTCTCCTCTGACAGAGTCTCTCCACTTGCTGTGGCGGCTCCGTAGCCAGGTGGGCAGGAGCAGCAGTGCGTAGCCCACGCTTCTTGATTAGACCGGGGTTTGAGCCCATGACCACCAAATATGGAGGATGCGGAAGGGTCAGGGAATGACCACCGCATATCCCCGGAGCAATATGGCCTTAGTTCCTAATGCTCCTAAAAACCAAATAACAAACAAACAACAATCCACTCGCTGTCTCATAGACATACTGTTTCTGCTGCATGACTTTTCTACAGATACTTCCATGGGTACTGTTCTTCTGAATTAGCTTCTATAATTCCCGCTCTCTCTTTTGAAACAGTCCGAACATGTGCCACCACCAGCTAATATCCATTTACTGTCCAACTTCAAACTTACAGAACCAACTTTTCATCTTCCTCGTTTATTCATTCAGCTGCCGTTTTCTGGAACAACCTTCCTTCATACGTATTTCCTGAAAATTACAGTCTACAAGAGTTCAAGTCTAATGTCAACAAATATCTTCTTTTGTCTTCTCAACTTGCAACCCAAGCATGGTACTAAGTACTTTAGATTCTAATACCTCTCATGTTTGGGGTTTTCATAAAAAAAAAACCAACAACATTTAATAATATATGAATTTATTTTTTTCTATATAAATTGTGTGGAAAAAAGAAATTGTCAAATTTCTGTTTGTCCAGTTTTGATGAAATTTGGGTTGGTGCGACAAATTAATCCCAGGGGCTCACATCTGGTGAGTATGGGCTTGGCACCCCCAGGATCCTGAGCTGGATATCATCATTCTTCTCTTTCTTGGTGATTCCCTTTTACTTCTCTTTCTCAATCTCTCTCTCTCTCTCTCTCTCTCTCTCTCTCTCTCTCAGGGTAGTTCAGATTTTTTTTTTTTTTTTTTTTTTGCCTGGTGCAGCATAAGCCTCAGGCTTCTTGTATCATAAGGCTAATAATAATAACTTCTATTAGAATAAGAAGCGACCTGGAGCTAGGGGTGTTGGGGGTTTCAGGGACGGATGGCAGTCATCATGGAATAGTTGGGTATATGGGATGTGTTAGGGTAACAAGGAATAGGCATAGGAGCATGTATACCAATGCTAGAAGTATAATAAATAAATTTGATGAATTTGAAGTGTTGGTCAAGACATCAAAGGCGGATATTGTTGGGATAGCGGAGACGTGGTGTCACAAAGATATAAGGAATGCAGAACTGGAATTTGGGGAGTACAATGTGTACAGAAAGGATAGACAGGACAGAAAGGGAGGGGGTGTTATGCTGTTAATTAAGAAAAACATAAAATCAAAGGAAGTGCACCCAGTTAATATAGATGAACGGTGCTCTGTTGAGTCAGTTTGGTGTGAGATAAGCACTGCGAAAGGAAAAATAAGAGTAGGAGTGTGTTATAGGCCTAATGACTTGAATGAGTACAATGAACAATTGTACAGAGAAATAGAGTGGGTCAGTAAATCAGAATGTCTTATAATGGGGGATTTTAACTTCCCAGATATTGACTGGAACTTGTGGGTTGGTCACTCACACACTAGTCAGATTTTGTGGACTTATTGGATGATTGTTTTCTGCAGCAGCATGTTCGAGAGGCAACCAGAGAAAGTAACACTCTTGATCTGGTTATCAGCAGTGATCATTCGTGTATTAAGAATTTGCAGATAAAGGAACCACTAGGTGGCAGTGATCACAGTGTGCTGAAGTGGGATTTACTCAAAGAGGTAACTACCGTCAGGGGTAAAGGAAAGGGTTTTTGCTTCCGTAAAGGGGAGTACAGTGGTCTCAGACAGTTTTTAAATTCTGTACAGTGGGATCAACTGACGATGTTACAAACAGTAAATTCTAAGTGGGAAGCATTCAAGGAATCAATCGTGGAAGCTACTAGACTTTATATACCGATTAAGAAATATTGTTCAAGGTTTAGGCCTAAATGGTTATCAAATGAACTAATGAGACTCGTGACAGAGAAGAAAAATGCATGGGATGCATATAAATTATCAGGTGACGCAGAAGCCTGTGGCAGATATAAGCTAGTCTGTAATCAGGTCACAAAGGAGGTTCGGCAGGCGAAGATGGATTACGAGAAATCTTTGGCAAAAGATGCTAAGAAAAACAGCAAGGATTTCTTTACTTATATAAACTCTAAAAGGAAGGGGATGAATATGATTGGTCCACTTGACATCGATGGTTTGACTGTTGATGATCCTGCTCAGATAGCAAACAAACTGAATGAGTATTTTGCATCTACATTCACACGTGAGGAATTATTACAGTTTGAAAATGGAAGAAGGTTATCAAATTGTAGCAGTGTGCTTAATGATTTTGTAATAACTGAGAGCAAAGTGGAGGAGAAATTGTTGAAGTTAAACATAAGAAAGGCACCTGGGGTGGATGGGATCTATCCAGTTATTTTAAAGGAGGCGGCAAAGCAACTAAGCAAACCCTTAGCCATAATTATGAGAGCATCCTTGGACTCAGGGGAGGTTCCCACGGACTGGAGATGTGCAAATGTATCCCCAATTCACAAAGGTGGATCGAAGGGTGACACGAGTAATTGCAGACCAGTTAGTTTAACTTCTGTTCCGGGTAAAATAATGGAGTCACTGGTTAAAGATACATTGCAGGATCATCTAGACAAGACTGCAGCAATAATTCAAACACAGCATGGGTTTGTTAAGGGAAAGTCTTGTCTGACAAATTTGATTGGTTATTATGATGTGGTCACAAAGGAACTGGATGCAAAAAATAATTTTGATATCATATACTTGGATTTCAGGAAAGCTTTTGACACTGTTGCGCATGGAAGACTACTGTACAAATTGGAGCAGAATGGTATTAAGGGTAAGTTGCTACAATGGATAAAAGAATGGTTAAGTGGGAGAAGACAGAGGGTGGTAATCAATGGGTGCTGCTCTTCGTGGACTAATGTTATAAGTGGAGTCCCACAGGGTTCGGTGTTGGGTCCACTGTTGTTTTGTGTATTTATCAATGATATTGATGAAGGTATATCAGGCTTAATGTCGAAGTTTGCAGATGACACAAAGGTTGGCAGGGTTGTTAATGACAGTAATGGCAGTGTGCTACTGCAACAGGATCTAGATAATTTGGGCAGATGGGCTAAGAAGTGGCAACTGAAGTTTAACCTTGACAAATGCAAAGTACTGCACATGAGTAGAAGTAACCCCAGAGAAACGTACCAACTGTGTGGTACTACACTTAAGGTGGTAGAAAATGAAAAAGACCTGGGAGTAATTGTGCAGTCAGATATGAAGTTTTCTGAGCAATGCAGACAGGCTGCTAGGGCAGGTCATGGGGTTTTGTCAATGATATATAGGAATTTTGCTAGCAGGGAAAAGGAGGTGATTGTCCCTCTGTATAAGGCAATGGTCAGGCCACGCCTTGAGTACTGCGTACAGGTCTGGAGGCCTCATTTTAGGAAGGATGTAGATTTGCTTGAGCGTGTACAGAGAAGAGCAACACGATTGGTGAGGGGAATGAAGGGATCCTCTTAAAAAGAGAGGCTTAAGTTCTGCAAATTGCAGTGGCTGGAGACTAGGCACCTGCGCGGTGATCGGATTGAGGTCTATAAGGCCTTGAATGGGTTGAGCACGCTGAATTCTGATGGGATCCTTCCACTTGTTCAGATTACGAACCTACGGGGATATAAGTTCAAATTAAGAAAGGACAGATGTAGAATAGATGTGCGGAAATTTGCCTTTAGCCAGCAGGTGGTTAATTGCTGGAACAAACTTCCATCTGTCGTTGTGGAAGTTGATAGGTTAAATAAATTTAAGGAGGAACTGGACAGGCATTTGGAGGGAATGGTGTGATTTTTTTTTTTTTTTTTGGCTGATGCTGCATAAGCTCCTACACTTGCTTTCTTGCATCATGTGCCACTACTACTACTACGATCGTCTGGGTGGTGGTACACTGAAAATAAATAACAGTTGTATTCTCTACTAGAGAAGCGTTATCTATTTGAAGTAATTCAATAGTAGCTATCTTGTTGTGAAGGCAACCACATTATGAGATATAATTAAAACGATGCCTTCTACGCTATAATCGTAGCTCAAATCTATGGGTTAACTATGGTGTATTTACACCGATATTATATAGTTACATATATATTGTACACATACAACTAAAAAGGAACCCACTGCCGGGGGACATAATGACTCCCTTGATGTAATGTAAATTGCAACTATGCCCACTTAAGAGTAAAGGCTACTTTACTGAGAAAAAATACAGACTGGGCCATTTCCACAAAAGAGTACAAATTTCAGTGAATTTTGGAGATGTTGGCAAAGTGCACCTTATTGGCCAATTAAAAATGTCAACAGATAACTATAAACATTTTTTTCTAAAAAACCTTTAAAAATTTAATTTATTAAAAAAAAAAAAAAAATATATATATATATATATATAAATAATGTGTGGTTTGTAAAATAAATAGTCTGTGAAATATATACAGTATATACATATGTGTGTAGAAAATAGTCCGAAATAATAATTCATTATGCTTATTTGTACCCGAACATCATTCATGTTACCGGCCTGAGCCCGAACATCCTTCTTGTTACCTGGCCCAGGCAGACCTTTACTGTGGACGTTAATGGCCTTCATTCTTTCATCAAAGACACTTGTACGATCACACTAGAACTCCAGTTTCCACTTTTTTTTTTTACAGTATCATAGTATGGAAAATTCTGCCCATACACAGCCTTCATTTCATCATCAATTTCCTTAGCTTTCTTGCCCTGCAAATGCAGGAACTTGATCACTGCTCAATCACTTTTTTTTATGAATTTTTTTTTTATGAACATTCATCTCAATGGTTTTGTAGTATTTAGAAATACAGCAAAACTATCAAACTTCAATGATCAAGTGTAATGCCAGAAGTACATGGTCGTGGGGGGTTAGAAACAATAATTTGCACTGTTCCTAGGTCTCCTACTACCTTGGAAGTAGGAGACCTACTACTGCCACTGCACCTCAGTAAATCTAGCCTTAATGAAATGATTCTACACTATTTAAATGCTGAGGGTTGGAGATGACAAGGACTCTACATCAAAAAATAATACCAAAATTTCTTTTTTCCTTTATCTGTTCGCCTTCAACTTGATCTAATAAGTTAATTTAAGCAAAATTGTACTTTCAAAAACTGAATTTTCTGTCCATGTATTTCATTTACAATATTTTAAACTGGAATATGGGAAGGGAAGGGTGGTTTTTAGGCCAATTGGAGGGAGCTAATTAATTAGAACCGCTTTGCTACTTGAGGAAAACAATTACAATCAGAAATGCCGCTTATTTTTAATTAAAATGGACTCTCACTTTTGATTTTAACTAAATAAGTTAAATTATGATGCATATAATATCAATCTTATAGTTATATCTTTAAATACATACCTAAAAATATTTAAAACATATTATTTTATAAGATTTTTAAAGGTTTACACACGAACCTCACGAACAACTCATGAAAGCCATGCCAATAATCTAAAACCAGACTCTTTTCTTCTATAAAACGAAACACAACATGCAACGGAAAATTTTATGTATAACGAAAACTATTATTAAATTGTAATTGAATTAACTTGTATTTAACATTTGCTATAATGAGGGGAATAGAAGTAATCCGCAATGTTTTATATTTTTTACCAGACGCACCTGCTTGAAGAGTAGTCTTATATGAATTCATTCAAAAGAAAGATAATGGTGTATAAGCTTGCATTCTTGCATCATATGCCTCTACTAATGCTAAAGGGAGAACACATTTAAAGGCGGCAAATGAAATCAGTAATCGTAGTAAATGAAATTCAAATGGTAGATAATAAAAAAGCAAACCCCCCCTTATTTAAAACTTTTTTAAGAAATTTTCTTTAAACTTTTTTAAAAGTAATTTATCATTCATGTAAATTGCATTAGTATAACCTCTTCCTCATCCTTATTTATTAAAAGGGTTTTTGCATGTGATGACAATATAATCCTCCCATTGCAAATACTGTACTTCTACTATTTCTAAAGTGATGGAGAAATCAATCAGTCCCCCAACTCTTAAACCTATCTAGAAACTTCCAATCCGATCAACGATCGCCAGTATACATTCCGTCAGTGTCGATCCACTGGTGATATTCTGGCTCATGTTACCATCTAGGGACAAATTCGTAGATAAAGAATTTGGTTCTTTATAATAAGGAAAAATAATTTGGTGAAACTCAAGAAGTTGTCCATAACGTTTCAAAGGCTTTCGATCGTGTTTGGCATAAAAGTCTTCTAAATAAGTTTCCATCCCATTGTTTGCCAACTGTTTTTTTTTTTTTTTTTTTTCTAATTTAATATCCAGTTTTCTCTCTGACCGCTCACTGCAGTTAATGGTAAATCGCTCTCGGTCTTCTAATTTCGCCAATAATGCTGGTGTATCCCACAGTTCAGTTTTTTTCTTCCACACTCTTCCTCCTGTATATTAATCAGATTCTTCTATTGACTGGAAATCCTATCCATAGTTTTGCTTATGATAGCACATTGCATTCAACTTCCCAGTTTGAGAGACCTTTCTCTGCTCAAACAGCTTCAACTTCTTGAATATCCACTAGCACGGAGCTTAATGATTTTGTAATAACTGGCAGTAAAGTGGAGGAGAAATTGTTCAACTTAAATATAAGAAAAGCACCTGGGGTGCAGAGGATCTATCCAGTTGTATTAAAGGAGGCGGCAAAGGAAGTAAGCAAACTCTAAGCCATAATTATGAGAGCATTCTTGGACTCAGGGGAAGTCCCCGTAGACTGAAGAATGTATCTCCAATAATATGCAAATGTATCTCCAATTCAAAAAAGGAAATCAAAGGGTGACACGACTAATTACTTTACGTTAATTTAACTTCTGTCCAGGGGAAAATAACGAAGTCACTGCTTAAAGAAGCACTGCAGAATAATCTAGACAAGGCTGCAGTAATAATTCAGACACAGCATGGGTTTCTTATGGAAAAGTCTGACCAATTTGATTGGATACTATAATGTGGTAACAAAAGAACTGGATGCAAAAAAATAATTTTAATATCATACACTTGGATTTTAGCAACGCTTTAGATCCTGTTACGCATGAAAGATTACTGTACAAATTGAAACAGTATGGTATGAAGGGTAAGTTGCTACTCATTACTAATCAATTAGCTGTTACTAATCAACGTACGCTGCTCATAGAGGATTAATGTCATTAGTGCAGTCGCCAAGGATCGGTGTTGAGCCCACCGTTGTTTTGTATATTTATCAATGATATTGATGAGGTATATCAGGCAAAATGTCCGAGTATGAAGATGATACAAAGGTTGACAGGGTTGTTAATGACAATAATGGCAGCGGGCTACTGCAAAAGAATCTGGAAAAGTTGGGGAGATGGGCTGAGAAGTAGAAATTTACATTGACAAATGCAAAGTACTGCACATGGGAAGAAACAATAACAAGTAACGTACCAACTATGTGGTACTACACTTACGGTTGTAGAAAATGAAGAAGATCGAGGAATAATTATGCACAAGGTATGAAGTTTTCTGAAGAGTGCAGACAGGCTGCCAGATCAGGTCATAGGGTTATTGTCAATTATACAAGTTGGCTCAAAAATATTGGTACAAACGTTTAGGGGAGGTAGGTAACATCTAAAGGAATATGAATCGCATAGGAACCAATAAACGGAAATGTCACCGTAAGTCGGAAGTCGGTACACGGCGCTGTTCATCAGTTCGGGCGCTTCCGTACCAAGGTTGGCAGTGACAGCAGTGCGTAGCACACGCTTCTTAATTAGACCGGGGTTCGAGCCCGTGACCACCAAATACGGAGGATGCGGAAAGGTCAGGGAATGACCACCGCATATCCTTGGAGCAATATGGCCGTCGTTGCTAATGCTCCTAAAAACCAAATAACAACAACAACAACATCATCAGTTCGCGAGAGGGAAAATTTCTGTTTTACTCATTCACGCAGTAGTCGTTGAACGAAGAGCATGCACCGATATACGAACTGTGAGCTGGCAGACATGCACCTAATGTATGGATTAGCAGAGGGCAATGGACGAGCCGCTCAACGAATTTATGGAGAACGCTTCCCAGACAGACATGTACCGGACCACCGTTTGTTTGCGCGTGTGCATCAAAATTTGTGCGATTATGGGTCATTTAGAGGTAATAGGAGTAGTGCGGGCAGACCACGCTCGAAGTGAACTCCCGCCATGGAAAAAAGCGTGTTGAATGCCGTCCAGAATAATCCTACTACCAGCACACGTGCCATTACCTCTGCCTTAGGAGTGTCTCGTTCCAGTGTACAGCGCGTCTGGCACGACAGTTCCTTACACCCCTTTCATCTCTAAAGGGTTCAGTTACTGCTTCCCCAAGATCATCCTGCACGTGTGACTTTTGCGCAGTGGTTTCTCCAAGAAAGTGTTCAAGACTTGAATTTTCCAGCCTACGTTTTGGTCACGAATGAGGATTATTTCACTCGGGAAGGCTTATTCAATCATGTGTGGGCTCACGACAACCCACACGGTGTGCGTCCCCATGCGGCCCAACATCACTTCGCAATAAATGTGTGGGCAGATATGGTCGGTGACTGCTCAGTCGGCCCATACCTGTTATCATCCAGCATGAACTCCGATAAATATCGGATCTTTCTTGAACAAGTTCTACCAGGGTTACTTGACAATGTTCCAGCAAATGTGAGACGGCACATTTGGTTTCAACATGACGGGGTGCCTGCCCATTATGGAAGGTGTGTTCGTGACAATTTGAACAGGCGTTTTGGGCTTCGATGGATTGGCCGTGGTGGGCCCGTTGCCTGGCCCCCACGCTCAACTGATTTATCGAGCCTTGATTTCTTTCTGTGGGGGCTCTTTAAATCTATCATGTATGAATCGCCTGCGGAGACGGAAATGGATCTCGTGGCGAGACTCGTTTGCGCTGCTACTACTGTCAAAGAAATTCCAGGTGTGTTCGACCTTGTCCGCCAATCCATGCTGCGTTAGGCCCCAGGGGCTAATCTTGGGGACTTGACTAAGTGACTTATCAGAAATGTAATTAGTGAAGTTTGATTTAAATTTCTTTATTGATTTGTTACATTTCAAGTTTTCTGTTGCACGAAGTGCATAGATTAGCTGCCCTACGTTCTCGACGTCTGGGGTGAGCGGTTAGGGGTTCATCTCCCTAACCGGCTAAACGGGTATTGAGTTGGTGGGGCAGAGTGAATTTGGTTAAAATTGTATTTTGTATTGTAAAGTTGTAAATAGTTGGCAATTACAGCCTTTTAATATGTTCGGTAAAAAGTCGAGCGCTGGCTCTCTTTCCAAGAGAAAAGCACATATTGAGAGGAAAGTGGATAGTGATTCAGAAGATTCAGAGAGTGGAAACTCTGAAGTTCAGGAAGAAGTGGAAGAAATAGTTCCTGCAAGGACACCACAGAATACAGCTTCTGAAAAGGGAAAGCAGGAGAATTGGACACCAGAAAAGAAATTAGAAATGATACACAGTATGAAGAAGTTGTTGAACTCTATGATAAAAAGTTCAGGACAAGGACCTGTAGTAACTAGTTTAGAAAAAATAGTGGAGGCACGAGAGAGATTAAGGACTCTCCTATTACAAAGAGAACATCGAGTAACGGGCAATGTAGCAACCAAGATCATGGAAATATGGGATGATCTAGAAATGGTCATAGTAAAGTTGGAGATAGACCTACAAGTGAGTAGGGTTGAAAAGAAAGATACTCAAGAGCAAAATAAAAAGGAATATGCTACGGTGGTAAAAGAAAAGTGTGTTGCAAAACCCAGGGTAGCAATTATTACTACCAAGAACAGTAAACATAAATGTAGTGAAGATATTAAAAAATATCTAATTAGAAATGTGAGACCTGAACTACAGAATGTTAAAGTCCAAAATCTAAGAACTGTTCTGGATAATAAGATCGTCCTTGAAGTAGAGTCAGAAAAAGATATAGATATGCTCGCTGATTGTCCAAAGTTTAAAGAACTAAAATTGTGTGTAGAAAAGGTACCGAAGCGAAATCCTAAAGTTTTGATTTACGATGTGGAACTAGATGTGAATAAAGATGAATTGAAAGAACAATTATGGATTAAGAATTTAAAAGATTATGGAGTAAACCAAGAAGTATTCCAAGAAAGTTTCAACGTGATATCTGTGAACAAAGCAAAGAGCAAGAATTTGAATAACTGGATAGTGCAGATAGCAGGTCCTGTCCATAAACAGTTGATCAGAAAAGGAAAAGTGTTCGTTAATTGGTCTGCCTGTCAGGTCCGTGACATTGTCACGGTAACCCAGTGTTACAGATGTATGACTTTTGGCCATATCGCAAAGTCCTGTAAAATGAAAGCGTTCTGCGGACATTGTTCCACCGAAGGACATTCCTATAAAGATTGTGTGAACAAGGAAAAGCCACCTTGTTGTATAAACTGCAAACGTAAAAAACAGACAGCAGAACATAATGCTGTAGACCATACTTGTCCCGAGTATGAAAAGGCAATGGCCTTAGATTGAAGAAGAACAGATTATGATTAGAGATAGTGCTGTGCTTGGAGAGAGAATCAGTGTGAGACTACAATTTTTTCATGATTAAAAATTTTTTAACCGCCGTACGAGTAGAGGTCTTCCTCCACGAGGAAGGGGCGGTAACTGTGGTCACACGGGATATTTGCTTATCTCTGTGTGACCACAGGCTAAAGACCGATATAATGACCTATTTAATCAACAGAAATGTTTAGAATAATTTTGGCCTAATAACTATTGCAGTGATGATAAATCACACAAATAAATTTGTAATAAAAACAAAAGATTAAGACTTTTGCGCAGATAGGCAAATTACCTGGGTGGCGCACTGAAGGTTCTGTTGCTTAAATGGAAATGGAATCCATGCTGCGTCGGTGTCACGCATGCATCGCGTATCATGGCGGAACCTTCGATCATCTGTCGTAACATCATGAAATGCATCCATCTCGTACTCCATTGTTAATATTATGTCAAATAAATGTTTGGCACTAATTACTGCCCAGCTGGCCGAAGAGCTCTACCTCAGGAATCTGCAAAAGGAAATACCAGACAAAGAAACACACGAAGTAATAACCACAAAGTTTCATATAAAGGCGAGAGGAGGAATAAACAACAACTGGAGTGTGGAGCTTATACCGGAAGCATGGCAAGTCTTAAAGGACAGAACAAGGGTATATATTGAGTGGGGCAGCTACCGATTCCGGGAGCGAGTGGTGGTTCCGAAATGCTTTAGATGCTGCAAGTTCGGACACACTACGCATGTCTGCACCCAGACAGTTCCAACTTGTGGACACTGCACAGAGAAGGGACACGCCTTTAAAGACTGTCCACACAAAGACAAGGAAGCCACCTGCGCAAACTGTAAGGCAATGAAAATAGAACACGCGCATTCAATCAAGGACCCGAAGTGCCCAGTCTACCTTAAAGCCAAAAGCATATACCAAAATAGAATCGATTATGGGGACAAGAAATAAAAAGTATAATATAGCAATGATTAAGATAATCCAGACTAACGCGCAACGAGCCAAAACAGTGGCAGACCAAATCCGGGTCAGGGCCGATGAGGAAGACACCGACATAATCATATTGCAGGAGCCATACGTTCACGCAAAGCGGGTGGTGGGGTATCCACTGCAATATAAGGCCGTCCACACGGAGGAGGACACCCCATGGGCAGCGGTCCTAGTCAGGAACACCAAAATCACTGCAACAAAAGTAACTCAACTGTGCACGACCTGGGCTGCCTGTGCCCAGCTCATTACAGCACTAGGCTCCCTATATGTAGTGGCCCTTTACAGCAGGCCAGGACAGGAAATTGAGGCCACAATCAACTACCTGCGCCGTCTCCAAAACACTCTGCCGAATGAAAAAATAATTATAGGAGCGGATGTAAACTGTCGCTCTCCACTATGGCACAGCGTTACTGCCGACAGAAGAGGAACAACAAATGGGCAGCAACTCGAAAACTATCTGATAGGATCACAATTTGTTGTACTGAACCAACCGCACCATCTGCCAACATTCTGCAACACCCTCTGGGAGGCCACCATCGATATCACTCTAGCAACTAGGAACCTGGCGAACCACGTGACCGACTGGAGGGTGGAAGACGCTTGGACCACCTCGGACCATCGAGTCATCACCTGCAAAGTAACAAGAACGCTGCCAAGAACAACAACAAATATACAAACACCCCACAGATACGCAGTTGCCAAGGCAGATTGGCCCCAATACAAAGAGCTACTAACTACAGCGGTTAACAACAAACCTCCGTCCCTAGATCCACAGAATAATCCGAACGAACTGCAGAAGGCAATTACTAAATTGATGATAGATATCAGCAACCAAACTATCAGGAAGAAACAACCCCGACTGGGCGCAGTCCCCTGGTGGACCCGGGACATTGCCATGCTCCGGCGACAAATGAACAAGAGTAGGAAGGACTTCCAGAGGGCCCGAAGAACATGGCCAGCAAATGAGGTTGAAGCCCTGAGGCAAATATATAGACAAATAAGAAACCGGTACACTGACGCCATAAAGACAAGTAAAAGACGCTCTTGGGAGTCCTTGGTCTCCACAGCAGGGAACAATGACCCCTGGGGCATTGTCTACAAAGTAACAACCAATAGACTGCCTAGGGGGGAGGTGATTTCTACCACTAGGACTCGGCAGGGAGATCTCACCACAACCTGGGAGCAGTCGATGAATAACATACTCGACAGAATATATCAAAAACCAAATATGTTAACTATGCCAGGTCAGAAACAGACATGCTACAGAAACGATAACTACAGAAACCAGGCGATTGAGCCTCCCTTCACCCTGGATGAACTCAGCGTGGCCGCTAGTAGGGTCAGAAATAGAAAATGCCCGGGCCTCGTTCTTATTGAGCCTGAAATACTGAAGAAAACCGTGGAATACAATCCGCACCTACTCCTAACACTATACAATAGATGCTTGGAAACAGGACATTTCCCAACTGCATGGAAAACAGCAAATTTAAAACTAATACTGAAAAATCCTACCAAAAATCCAGAATTTCCGGATTCATATCGACCCATCGCACTGCTCCCAGTGGCAAGCAAATTGTTTGAAAGATTACTCCATGTGAGAGTTATAAAACACTATGAAGCGGCAGGCCTACATGCCAGAAATCAGTATGGCTTCAGACCAGGATCCTCAACCGTGGACGCACTGGGAAACTTGCTAAGGATTTTCCAGGATTGTAGACGAAAGTATCTGCTGCTCATCTCTGTTGACTTTGCTGGGGCGTTTGATTCACTTTGGTGGCCAAGCGTCCTGGCAAGGTTGAGGGAGGCTGAGGTGCCTCTTAACCTCTACAAAGTAATCGAAAGCTATTTAACACAAAGAAGAGTGGAAATCAATGTACACTATCAAAAAATAACAAGAGAGGTGCACAGAGGATGTCCGCAGGGATCGGTGCTTGGGCCGCTTCTGTGGACAATGGTCCTCGATGAATTCCTGACTACGGACCTGGGTTCTGTGGCAGTACACGCCTTCGCGGACGACTTGACATTGACGGTAGAGGCGGACTCCAGGGCCCAATTGGAGACGCTGGCAAATCAGGCACTGCAGCGGCTGCAGCAATGGGCATCAAAGAACCAGCTGAAAATATCGTCAGACAAGACCTCATCGATCCTGCTAAAGGGGACTCTGCAACTACGACGACCCCCGCAAATTAAAATCAACAATGTAACAATCAAATTTGTGAGCCAACTGAAGTATCTGGGCGTTATCCTAGATAAAAACATGACGTTCCAGCCGCATCTGAAATACATCAGAAGAAAAATCAGAGGATACTCTGGACTGGTAACCAGAATCACAAGGAAAGATTGGGGACTCAAGAAAAAAGCACTGATGCTTTACTATAAAACAACCTTCCTGCCTGCAATCACCTATGCAGCAGCGGTTTGGTATCCAAAAACGACACTGGTAGTCAACAAAAGAACACTAGAAATGACCCAAAGGACCATACTGCTATCAACAACGCGCGCCTGCAGCACGGTAAGTACCCCAGCATTGCAGGTACTTGCTGGAGCGCTCCCTCTGGACCTGGAGGCAGTTCAGGCCGGGCTACTGTTTTTGCTGGCCAGGGGAGTGGCCGCTACCCACCAAGGATACACGACTGACCCGGCGGGCAACCTAAAACACGAAAAAAATAGGCTACAGACCCACCTCCTAGATCTTTGGCAGAGAAGATGGACAGAGACTACAAAAGGCGAAGTAACAAAAAGATTTCTACCAGACCTCCAGAAAATATACCCAAAGCAGCCACCGTGGTACTTCCCAGGGTACCATATGACAACACTATTAACCGGACACGGACCCTACAAGGAGAAGCTGTTTGGCTTCCGACTCGTTGAGGACCCCAACTGCATATGTGGAGAAAGTGAAAGCTGGAGCCACATAGTCTATGATTGTCAACACTATGAAGACCTCAGAGGGCTACTAATAACAAGGTTAAGATACTTCCCAAAAGGACTGGAGCACCACTTCCTGGACACTGAGGATGAATATAGGGCACTCTCCCAGTATGCGCAAGACTTATTCACCAGGAGAAAAACACTAATAGCTATCTACAGCAACGTACACAGAGATTGACAAAAATCGGCGCCAAATGTGACAAAAAAAACTGAAACCTTGCAGAGGACCAGTACTTGGAAAAGAAGAGTGCTGATCACACGGAAGAGAAAAGCAAGGACGGGGGAATGCAGCACAGACAGTAGAGAACAGACTAAACGCAGCACAGTTGCAAACAGCTTGATGGCGATCTGAAGAGGACACCCTCGCCCTCTTCACCTATTATTCCCACTTCCTTGGGGGGAGGGGACATTTTTTGTTCCTTCTCCTCCACCCCCAAACTTCTACTCTGGTGGGGCATGGGCATGCCCCACTGAAAACTGGGGCTATCTACTCTATTGGCCCCATATTTCTGTCTTTTCCCCCCAATCTTCGGTCTCCCTCCCCTCTCTACCTTCATCATAGCGAAAGCCCCACACGTCAAAAACTAAATATGATAAAATTACCTTACGCCCAAAACTCGGCCTAGCAAACCAAAGCGACATTACCCCAGCGCAGATTTTTTATTTACTTATATATTTATTTTTATTATTATTATTTTTTTTTTTTATTTATTTTTATTTTATTTTTTTTTATTTTATTTATTTATTTATTTTTTTTTTTTAAGGTCCTAGCCGCCGAAATCCCAGGAAATTAAGCGGCAGGACCTGCCAGAGTGAATCTACAGCTACTGGGTTCCTGGTCTGCCTCCACGGGGCGTAAGTGGGACAACGTTGGGCCTCAATAGGGGTCCAACGGCTAAATGACCAGATGAACAACGGTACAGAACACAACACATGAACAATTCCCACACACTTTTAAATCTCTGGCATTTCCCAGTGAACTGGTTCACCACAATGAAAGCAACGCGGAGATGGGGGAAACCCCTGGTGCCGTAAGACAACAACACACACTTACACTTACACTTACACTTACTAATTACTGTCTTTTGTCATTTCTGCTTCTTGTGCCTCTGCTACTACTTTTCCGTGACGTTTCCGGTTATGGGTTCCTATGCGATTCACATTCCTTTAGACGTTACCTACCTCCCCTAAATGTTTGTACCAATATTTTTGAGACACCCTGTATATAAGAATTTGGCTTGTAGGGAAAAGTGGTGATTATCCCTTTGTATAAGGCAATGGTCGGGTCACGACTTAAGTATTGCATAGAGGTCTGCAGGCTCATTTTAGAAAGGATGTAGAGTTACTGGAACGAGTACAGAGAAGGGCAACAAGATTGGTGAAGGGAACAAAGAGGGCTCTTACCAAGAAAGGCTTAAGTAATGCAAATTGCAGAATCTGGAGACTAGGCACCTGTGAGGTGATCTGATTGAGGTGTTCAAGTCCTTGAATGGATTGAGCAGGCTCAATGCTGATGGGATTCTTCCTCTTCCTCTCGATTATAAACCTGAGAGGGCATAAATTGAAATTGAGGGAAGACAGTTGTTGAATAGATCTGCAGAAATTTCCCTTTCGCCAGCAGGTAGTTGATTGCTGGGGCAAATTTCCAGCTGTTGTTATAGAAGTTGATAGCTTAAATAAATTCAAGAAAGAATTGGAAAACTTTTAGAGAGAATGAATGTTTGAAATGTTTTTTTTTGTGTTTTGGCTGATAGCAACTAAGCTTGCTTTCTTGAATCAAATAACTGTTCTACTGCTATTACTAATAGAAATTCCTTAAATGCTGATCTTCAAATAATTCTCCAGTAGGGTAAAGATAACCTAGTTGATTTCTATCCTTCTAAAACTCAGTATTGTCTTATATCTCGCAAAAAGGATTTTTCTGCTCCTATGCTTATCTTTAGTGACACTCCAATTTCTAGGCAAAATGATATATCTCTCTTGGGGATTACCCTGACTTCTAATGTCTCTTGGCACAAGCACATAACAAATATTGCTTCCTCTGCATCTAAAAAACTTAGTTTTCTCTTTCGCTGTCTGCGTTACTTTTCTGAATTTAAATTTATTTAATGTACCACTCTGTATATAAAGTGCTTAGCATCATAATACACAGCCATTTCTGAATAAACAGAAAATTTTTAAGGTGGCATCGTTTTAGGTTATATCTCATATTGTGAATACCTTCACAACGAGTTGCCATGATATTGCACTACTTCGAATAAGTAACGCTTCACCTAAGGAGAAGACTAGTGTTACTTATTCTCAGATAGGTACCACCACCCAGACAGCACTGTTTCAGGGCTATTTGGCCCTTCGTCAGTGAGTGGGTAGGTACCCAAGTGCTGCAATGATGGCAAAAACAGTTATGAAGTATAACTCCACAATATGAGAGATGCCTGATGGTGTATGATGTATTTAGACTAAGGCGCATTTAGCGCTAGAGCCTCAAGCTGCGAACAAATTTAGACTATGTATATAAAGTGCTTAGCATCATAATACACAGCCATTTCTGAATAAACAGAATAATAAATAGCCCTGAAACAGTGCTGTCTGGGTGGTGGTACCTATCTGAGAATAAGTAACACTAGTCTTCTCCTTAGGTGAAGCGTTACTTATTCGAAGTAGTGCAATATCATGGCAACTCGTTGTGAAGGTATTCACAATATGAGATATAACCTAAAACGATGCCACCTTAAAAATTTTCTGTTTATTCAGAAATGGCTGTGTATTATGATGCTAAGCACTTTATATACATAGTCTAAATTTGTTCGCAGCTTGAGGCTCTAGCCCTAAATGCGCCTTAGTCTGTACCACTCTGTATAAATCGCAAATCCGCCCTGCCATGGAATATTGTTCCCACATCTGGGGTGGTGTCCGCAAAATCTCTCCCCGGCTTCTAGATTCTATTCAGAAGAGGGCAGTTAGGTTAATTAATTACTCATCTGTAACAGAATCTTTCCACTCTATGTCTCATAGACATACAGTTTCGGCTGTATTCATTTTCTATAGTTATTTTCATCTGCACTGTTCTTCTGGATTGACTTCAGTAATTCCTGTTCTCTCTTTTAAAGCAGTCCGAACACGTGCCTTTACCACTCAACATCCTTTTACTGGCCAACTTCAAATTCACAGAACCAACTTTTCTCCTTCCTCATTTAAACATTCGACTTCGAAATATTATCTTTCCTCATACGTATTTCGGGAAAATTACACTCTACAGAAGTTCAAATCTAATGTCAACAAATATCTTCTTTCGTCTTCTCAACCTCCAGACCATGCAGGGTACTAAGTACTATAGGTTCTGACACCTCTCGTGTTTTGGGTGGTTTCATAAAAAAAAAAAAAAAAAGATAAATTCGGGGTAGAGGTGATTTCTTATTCAAAATATTCATTTGTTTAAAAATTTCCTTTGCAGTTTCGAAAACTTTAAATTTTACATACCTCTTAATTTTCCATATCACAGTCGTATCATCGATATTAAGTGGACCAATCTGATTCATCCCCTTCCTTTTAGAATTTGTACAAGTAAAAAATCCTTCCTGTTTTTCTTAGCATCATTTGCCAAAGATTTCTCGTAATCTGCCTTCGCTTGCATAATCTCCTTTGTGACCTGATTACAGACTGGCTTATATCTGCCATAGGCTTCTGTGTCACCTGATAATTTATATGCATTCCATCCAGTTTTCTTTTCTACCACGAATCTTATTATTTCATTTGATAACCATTTAGGCCTAAACCTCGAACAATATTTCTTAATAAGTATGAAAAATCTAGTAGCTTCCACGATTAATTCTTTGAATTCTTTCCACTTAGAATTAATTAGAATTCTTTCCACTTAGAATTACTGTTGGTAACTTTATCATTTGGTCCTACTGTGCAGAATTTAAAAATTATATGCGACCACTTTAGTCACCTTTACGGAAGCAAAAACCCTTTTCCTTTACCCCTATTGGTAATTATATCTTTACATCCCACATCAGTGCACTGTGATCACTGCCACGTAGTGGTTCCTTTACCTGCAAATTCTTAATACACGAATGAGACTGCTGATAACCAGATCAAGAGTATTACTCTCTACGGCTGCCTGTCGAACATGCTGCTGCATAAAATAATCAGCCAATAAATCCACAAAAGTTCCCCATTATAAGCCATTCTGATTTACTAGGCCATTCTATTTCTCTGTACAATTACTGTTGTATTCATTCGAATCATTAGACATATGACACTCTCTTACTCTTATTGTTACTTTCCCAGTTTTTATGTCACGCCAAACTGACTCAACATTGCAGTGTCCATCTACGTCAACTCGATGCACTTCTCCGAGTTTATGTTTTTCTTAAATAACAGCATAACCCCTCCTCCCTTCCTATCCTGTCTATTCTTTCTGTACACATTGTACTTCCCAAGTTCCAATTGTTTGTATGTGTTTAAGTTATACCTGTCCTTACGTACGGTAGTGAATGCTGGAAAATCTCCCGAGAAATGGCAAAGCGTTTGGAGGCGACAGAAATATGGTTTTAGCGACAGATGCTCAGAATATTCTGGACTGAACATATCACGAATGTAGAGGTAATACAAAGAGCACGAACGCAAAGATCATGGCTGAGAAACATAAGAGAAAGCAGCTGAAAAATTTTCGGCACATCATGAGGAAGGAAGCTTTGGAGGAGATCATCATGACAGGCAAGGTGAATGGAAAGCTAAGCAGAGGAAGACAAAGAATAAACTGTATTAGTAGTCTGATCAACTGGATGAATGTATGGAGTCTAGACCTGCAGAGAACAGCAACAGATCAAGAGATGTGGAAGACCATGATCACAAACGTCTTTAACGAACACGGTAAACTGAGAGAGAGAGAGAGAGAGAGAGAGAGAGAGAGAGAGAGAGAGAGAGAGAGAGAGAGAGAGAGAGAGAGAGAGAGAGAGAGAGATAGAGAGAGAGAGAGAGAGAGAGAGAGAGAGAGAGAGAGAATATATGTGTGACACCACATCTCTGATAATCCAACAATATCCGCCTTTGATGTCTAAAGTTGATTAGATGATTAAAGTTAATAATTTCCCAGAAAATTGTTTTGACCACCATCTTTAGAAAATTCTAAGATAGTCCCTGTTTTCATGTTCTTCTGAACTGGCATCCACAATTCTTTCACTCTCTGATCAGTCTGAGCACGAAATACATCCAGTCAACATCCCTTCACTGTTCAACTCCAAAATTTCAGAATAAACATTTCCTCTTGCTCATTTATCCCTTATACTTCTATTCTTTTCTTCACTTGTATTTCCAGAAAACTACAATGTACAGAAATTCAAGTTTAATGACAAGAATTGTCTTCTCCACTTCACTGCCTTCAACCAATGAAAGCTACTTATGGGTTCTAATACCGTTCGTGTTTGCTTTGTCATACAAAAGGGGAGGTGGAAATCTTGCGGAACAATATAGAGTAATCGCCGAAAACTATGTAACAGCGCACATTCTTTGTTTTATATGTGTGTTTGCTGAACGACAAACTAGTTTCCGAGAAATGAAAACCCTGCAACGCCATGACCCAGATCGATGAAGTCGGTCACGTTGTAAAAAAGGACGATACAAATTCTTCATTTCGATATGTAGTAGTAGTAGTAGTACTACTACTACTACAGGGGGACCTCCCCTGAGTGGCATGTGATGCAAGAAAGCAAATGTATGAGCATCAGCCAAAAAAAAAAAAAAAAAAAAAAAAAAAAATTACAAAACAATTCCCTCTAAATGTTTATCCAGTTCCTCTTAAATTTATTTAATGTACCTATTAACTTCAACAACGACAGATGGAAGTTTGTTCCAGCAATTAACCACCCGCTGGCTAAAGGCAAATTTCCGCACATCTATTTTACATCTGTCTTTTCTTAATTTGAATTTATGCCCCCTTAGGTTCGTAATCTGAACAAGTGGAATTCAGCGTGCTCAACGCATTCAAGGCTTTATACACCTCAGTCAAATTAGCCGCGCAGGTGCCTAGTCTCCAGCCACTGCAATTTGCAGAACTTAAGCCTCTCTGGTAAGAGGATCCATTCATTCCCCTCAACAATCTTGTTGCCCTTCTCTGTACACGCTCAAGCAAATCTACATCTTCCTAAAACGAGGCCTCCAGGTCTGTACGCAGTACTCAAGGCGCTGCCTTATATAGAGGGACAATCACCTCCTTCTCCCTGCTAGCAAAATTCCTACATATCTCTAAACAAAATCCCATGACCTTCGCGGGCAACCTGTCTGCCTTGCTCAGAAAACTTCATATCTCATTGCACAATTACTCCCAAGCTCTTTTTCATTTTCTACCACCTTAAGTGTGGTACCACACAGTTGGTACGTTTCTCTGGAGTTACTTCTACCCATATGCAGTACTTTGCATTTGTCAAGGTTGCCACTTCTTGGCCCATCTGCCCAAATTATCTAGATCCTGTTGCAGTAGCACACTGCCATTATTGGCATTAACAACCCTGCCGACCTTTGTATCATCTGCAAACTTCGACACTAAGGCTGATATACTTCATCGATATCATTGATAAATATGCAAAACAACGGAGGACACAACACCGAATCCTGTGGGACTCCACTAATAACATTAATCCACGAAGAGCAGCACCCATTGATTACCACCCTCTGTCTTCTCCCACTCAACCATCGTTTTATCCATTGTAGCAACTTACCCTTAATACCATTCTTCTCCAATTTGTACAATAGTCTTCCATGCACAACAGTGTCAAAAGCTTTCCTGAAATCCAAATACTGTATATGATATGAAAATTAAATTTTTTGCATCCAGTTTCCTTTGTAACCACATCATAATGTCCTGTGAAATTTGTCAGACAAGACTTTCCCTTAACAACCCATGTTAAACCATGTGTCTGAATTATTGCTGCAGTCTTGTCTAGATGATCCTGCAATGCATCTCTAAACCAGTGACTCCGTTATTTTACCCGGAACAGAAGTTAAAGTAACTGGTCTGTAATTACTCGTTTCACCGTTCGATCGTCCTTTGTGAATTTGGGATACATTTTCACATCTCCAGTCCGTGAGGACCTCCCCTGAGTCCAAGGACGCTCTCATAATTATGGCTAAATTGATAGGTTATATAAATTTAAGGAGTGAACTGTACAGGCATTTGGGAGGGGAATGGTGTGATTTTATTATTATTATTTTTTTTGGCTGATGCTGCATAAACTCCTACACTTGCTTTCTTACATCACATGCCACTACTACTATTACTTCATCATCAACTTTTGCCCCTGGTATGACATACCTCGTCCAATTGCATCTATCCTTTTTTTACACAATATATTCCCCGTCTCCCTTGGCGATAGAATCACCAACAGTGGTACCAGCGCATTCCGCCTTGGAGATTGCTACTCTGTTTTCTGATGGCCAAGAGTGAGCCCTGGAGTTGAGTTGGGCAGTTCCTTATTAATTTCTCTACCCTTCACCTTTATTGAGAACCATCCCACCCTCCTCAAACCGGTGTTGATGATTTCAATCACTGTGGTTATCTCTTAGATGACATCTTTGATTGTCGTCTTAGATAATGACCTCTTTGGTTTTTTCTAATATAAATTTATCCATAAGCCCTCTATCGGGAAATTGCAGAGCTTCACATTAGTGTGTTATTCTTAGTTGCTTGGTTTTGACGTTTAGCCTTAAGTACTGTAGTGTTTATTGATGGAGTTTACAAATGTGAACTACGAATCTGTTAATTACTTGGTTTGATTGTTCCGGTTCGTTCTAATTACTCTTTATGCAGATGTGTGAACTTAAATCTGGTTAGTGTTGAAAGCTCTGGTTTGTTTGTTTGCTGTTTTTTAAACATTTCATTTACTTTCATTATTTCGGTAAGTTTATGTTTATTTAGTTCGTGTTTTGTAAGATACAGGCATCTTCAAAGGGCTTCTTCATTTGTGTCAAGTTTCTTCAAGAGCTGATAAGCTCCAATTTCAGAGCTGTCTTTTGAATGAAGTATTGATAATATTTTGAATAATTTAGAAAAACAGGCATTATTCATCCAGAATGAAAGCGGCATTGATGATGGAAATTACCTCTTTTAAATTGATATCTACACTGGTATCCTAAATAAAACACTGGTATAGCAATCCTAAATAAAAATCAATATTTCGACAATAGCAAGTCAGAAATAAATATTGTATATAAAGTAAACAACCTCAACAACTTGCTTGTTTCACTATTTTCAAGTCTGAAATATATTGTGTCTGAGATATACACCCACAGTGTATTTATTCACAGACCTGTCTCTACTCTGTGTGGAACCCAGGACAAAGTTGCAAGGTACCATCTCAGATGCATATCTACGCTTTCCTTCTCCCACCCCATGCCATGCAATTCCTGAGACAAATAAAAAAAAAAAACAGTGATAGACTTTCTGGTACCACCGGAAATTCTTATTTAGTTTGTTGCCCAGGTAAAATTCTGGACAAACCCAGATAAAATGAACTTAATCTAAATAAAAATGTGAAAACTTATGAAGGAAGGAATGTCTAGGACTAGGACTGATGGCAGTTAGAGTGAAAAAAGGAAGGCTGTTTAATTAATCTGTTAGCCTGCCATGAAGAGAAATTGTATATGTGTATTTTCTTGTGTACAACACAATAAAGATTCCTAATTAAAACAACATTTTGCTCCTACATAAGCTTATGAAATTTACCACATAAGTGCAATAGACAAGAGTACATTATACATAAATTGATGCACTGATGTTTCAAAAATTAAAATGCAAATACAGTCTGTTGTAATTATTATAGTTACCAGCTCAAAAGCATGATTTTGTATTTGTTGCTTTGGCATTATCTCTAAACAAAACAATATTCCTATGCTTTTGTATAAAATTTTGAAATTGATGTTTCAAGAATAAAATGCAAGTGCAGTCCATTGTATTTATTATAGTTACCAGCTCAAAGGCATGATTTTGTATTAGTTGCTGTATCTCCAAATAGAACAATATTCCTATGCTTCCCCCCACTTGAAAAAAAAAAAAAAAAAAAGCAAAGGCTACATCTGTTAATGTAGTGAATACATTTGTTGTAAATAGAATAAAAAAATTAATAATAATGTGGGCATTTATGAAAGGCACAAATCTTTAGAAAGATATATAAGACTGATAAATCTCAATGGTGATTAGAATAGGTGGGCTGACAGTGCAAAATTTGAGATTGGAAAAGTATTGACAGAGAAAACTATTTATGCTGCTTACAAGTGAAAATTAAATCTATGGGACTTGCAACATTCTTTTTAGAGCTTGCAGTTTATAAGCAGAACTTTCTAAAAGAAAGGAAAAAAAGGATTTATTTTCAAGAATTGACTTATTTTTTCATTAGAAATAAACAGTGCTTCCTAATGAGAGAATATTTTTATTTATTTATATTACAATGTCTAAGAGACAGCACAAGCTTAAAATTTTATTTTAGTGTGTGGTGAGAAGACTATGCAGGCTGACTTATCAATCTGATATAGAGATATTTTCCAATTTTATAGTGGTATTAGTGTTTTCGAAAATTGTCAGATGATTTTAGTGTTTTGATCTGTCTATATGCTTGTGGCATTTGTATGAAATGTCATCAAAATGAAAATTTGTACATAAATACTTTTAAATATTAATTTGTTATGATTATGACATGGTTGTCTAACATCAGAGTGAAATTATTGTCAAAAGTCAGCTTAGAATTTTTAAGAAATTGAAAAAAAAATTAAATTATTAGAAACTTGCAGAACAATTTGTAAAAATTAAAAAAAAATCTCCTGATTACTTTTTTTATATGTATAATACTGTTTTTTACATTTATTTATGTATCATTTGTTTAGGTTCAACTTTTTGAACTAAATTCTGAAGAATTTCAGCTTTTATAAGTCAGTTTCCAACTGGCTTACAAAAGCTGAAGTAAGCACTGTTTTTTAAGCCAGTTGGAAACTGGCTTATATAACAGGGGCTGGCAACAATACCTGACAATCTCAAAACAACCTCCTCTTCCAATTTCAAAAGTGATACCAATATTTTTGAGTGGTCAGGAGTGCGAGTTCAGTAGTACACTCTTTGAGTGGACCGGGGTTCAAGCCTGTGACTGCTAAATACGATTAACATTTGTATTGATTGTTTATTGTAAACTCCACTGACCTAATGGTCGTGCTGGAGTATAAACAAGAAAATTTAGAAAGTCATGACATTGCCAATTGAAGGTTAATATTCTCATAATTTTCTAATACATGTTTTGCAGCTTTGTTCAGTATGTATAGTGCTACCCTTAGTTACCATCCTTCAGTGTATAGAGCCAAGCTAGGTAAGTAGGGCAGTTCTCTGGCAAGGCTGTCCCAGAGCTGCCCGAGCTTTCTGGTGAGAGTCTCCCCTCCTCACCAAAAAAACAAACAGACAAAAAAAATCAGATTTTTTTTATTAATCTTTAGAAAAGGAGGCAACCACCAGTTAAAACAGAAATAGGGGATGAGTCCTCTTCGATAGGAATAAAAGAGCAAAGTCATAGGGCTCATCACTTTGCCCTTTTATTTGGAAAAATCATCTGATTTCAAAAACAGCATTAAAAGTAGAGATTGTCATAAAGAATGAGTTTACAGATCAGCTGAACCTTGCTATTTGAAGGGTATAATTTATATTCTAGTTACCGACAAATTGAATAAAAAAGTGAATAATGAATTTTTCCTGAATGTTCTGTTGTATTTGACAATGATATTCAGAAAAGTAATCTTGATAATCACTTCCATGTCTCTGCTAGCAGAGACAAGGAGGTGATTATATAAGGCAATGGTCA
Organism: Mastigoproctus giganteus; assembly: GCF_048544385.1. Lineage (NCBI taxonomy): Eukaryota > Metazoa > Arthropoda > Arachnida > Uropygi > Thelyphonidae > Mastigoproctus > Mastigoproctus giganteus. The sequence continues at coordinate 20,050,095 of NC_143587.1, forward strand.
GACCACACCTTGAGTACTGTGACAGGTCTGGAGGCCTCATTTTAGGAAGGATGTAGAGTTGCTAGAACGAGTACAGAGAAGGGCAACAAGATTGGTGAGAGGAACAAAGGGGTTCTCTTATGAGTTTTCTTACCAAGACGCTTAAATTCTGCAAGTTGCAGCATCTGGAGACTAGGCACCTGTGAGGTGATCTGATTGAGGTGTATAAGGCCTTGAATAGCTTGAGCAGGCTCAATGCTGATGGGATACTTCTGTTTGCTCAGATTAAGAACCTGAGAGGGCATATATTCAAATTGAGGAAAGAGAGTTGTGGAATTGATGTGCAGAAATTTGCCTTTAGCCAGCAAGTAGTTGATTGCTAGAACAAACTGACATCTGTTGTTGTGGAAGTTGATGGCTTAAATAAATTTAAGGCTAAACTAGACAAACATTTGGAGTGACTGGATGGGTGAAATGGGAAGGGTTTTTTTTTTGGCTGATGCTCTATAAGCTTGCTTTTTTTGTACTATATGCCTAAACTAATACTAACTGTTCAGCTCACAGTATGCAGCTTAACTTGATGGCAACAGCCATAGTATTTCTTTCCAGTAACATGACCTCATAGTTTCAGCCATTTGATCACACAACCATTTCTTTTAAACCTAAATTCAATTATTGCCATGACCTGATTAATCAGCCTCTCATAGTTAAGGAGAACAATTATGACACAAAGATTTATCAACTTTATTCTGCTTAGATGGTTTCTACAATTTTAGAATGATTTCATAACTATGACCATTGCTTAGTTTTGGAATCATACAAGTTTTTCTCTGGAACTGATTGAAGAAAAGCAAAACACTGCTTCCAAATCCAGAGAGATTGATGATAACAGTGATACATTTAATGTTTTACTTGATGATGCTGCAGCTGACTTATGTAAAATTACCTCCAGGGTTTCCAGTAATGTATTGGCTCTGTGGAAAATATCATACAAAAAAATCACACATGCACAAGATTTCTGCCAAATGCTGTTGTCACCTTCCTATAATCTTCAAATGCAGCAACTTCATTGTGCAGAGTAACTTTTGACCATTTGCTGCAATGACCAGAATGACTTTTTTTCTAATTGGTGACTATGGATGTGACCTAAATTCCCCATAATTAAATAGCTTTATGCAGAAGCATTCTCAGTGAAGAAGGCAAGGAGGTAGGTATTTGTCGGAAAGGTTTTGCTATCAGTCTTCTGGGACCAGAATTGTGATCCTCACTGGTTATTTTCAAAGACACTCATGATTAAGTCATATTATTTGAACCTTCTGTCCCAGTTGGGTGCAGCTATCAGGAAAAAATGAGTGCACTTGCACATAATTCATATACTGCCATATGGATGGTAAGCCAATATGGTTTTGAAATTTTGCTGTATCTGTTTTTCTTTTCCACTACTTCACATTTCTTTCCCTTTTTTTTTTTTTTTTTTCATTTCTGAAGTTCTTTTTTTTTTTTTTTTTTTTTTTTATGGCAAGTATTTTCCTGTTGATGATTTAGTGGTTTATGAGACAGAAAGGTGTCCTCCAAAAGTGGCCCCACGAAGTGTATCCAGCAGGGCAGAAATACCCCCCCCCCCACACACACACTTTGTCATTATGTAGTAGTAGTAGTGGCATGTGATGCAAAAAAGCAAATGTATGAGCTTATGCAGCATCAGCCAAAAAAAAAAAAAAAAAAAAAATCACACCATTCCCTCCAAATGCCTGTCCAGTTCCTCCTTAAATTTATTCAACCGATCAACTTCCACAACGACAGATGGAAGTTTGTTCCAGCAATTAAACACCCGCTGGCTAAAGGCAAATTTCCGCACATCTATTCTACATCTGTCTTTTCTTAATTTGAATTTATGCCCCCTTAGGTTCGTAATCTGAACAAGTGGAAGGATCCCAGCAGAATTCAGCGTGCTCAACCCATTCAAGGCCTTATATACCTCAATCATATCACCGCGCAGGTGCCTAGTCTCCAGCCACTGCAATTTGCAGAACTTAAGCCTCTCTTGGTAAGAGGATCCCTTCATTCCCCTCACCAATCTTGTTGCTCTGTACACGCTCAAGTAAATCTACATCCTTCCTAAAATGAGGCCTCCAGACCTGTACGCAGTACTCAAGGCGTGGCCTGACCATTGCCTTATAAAGAGGGATAATCACCTCCTTTTCCCTGCTAGCAAAATTCCTATATATCATTGACAAAACCCCATGACCTGCCCTGGCAGCCTGTCTGCATTGCTCAGAAAACTTCATATCTGCCTGCACAATTACTCCCAGGTCTTTTTCATTTTCTACCACCTTAAGTGTAGTACCACACAGTTGGTACGTTTCTCTGGGGTTACTTCTACCCATATGCAGTACTTTGCATTTGTCAAGGTTAAACTTCAGTTGCCACTTCTTAGCCCATCTGCCCAAATTATCCAGATCCTGTTGCAGTAGCACACTTTCCATTACTGTCATTAACAACCCTGCCAACCTTTGTATCATCTGCAAACTTCGACATTAAGCCTGATATACCTTCATCAATATCATTGATAAATATACAAAACAACAGTGTACCTAACACCGAACCCTGTGGGACTCCACTAATAACATTAGTCCAAGAAGAGCAGCACCCATTGATTACCACCCTCTGTCTTCTCGCACTTAACCATCCTTTTATCCATTGTAGCAACTTACCCTTAATACCATTCTGCTCCAATTTGTACAATAGTCTTCCATGTGCAACAGTGTCAAAAGCTTTCCTGAAATCCAAATATATGATATCAAAATTATTTTTTGCATCCAGTTCCTTTGTAACCACATCATAATAGCCTATCAAATTTGTCAGACAAGACTTTCCCTTAACAAACCCATGCTGTGTCTGAATTATTGCTGCAGTCTTGTCTAGATGATCCTGCAATGCATCTTTAACCAGAAAAGTCTCAATAAACATCCTTGATTTCAACCTTCCTTCAGATTTTACTCAAATGTGGATCTTTGCTGACTTGTCATCTTGGTCTTTTTCAATGATAGCTCTGCAAAAATAAAATACTGTACAGTACTTATATTCATGATGGTAGTAATTATCATTATTTTTTAAATGATAACTTGAATGATTAAACAGGCTGATTTTTATTTTTGCAGAAGTTCATAACATGGCCATTTATGAATATTTCTAATTAAAATTAATTTTGTCTGATAAAAAGATACTGTAATAATATTATTTTCAAGAAATTTTATTAAATGACAAGAAGTAAGCAAGCAAATTTTTTTGTCCTTTATGTATAATTTGATACATTACATAACAGGGTGAATAAAGCTGTAAATTTCTTCAAAACTTCTCTTTTACTCAGTTGTATTATCATAGAACTAACCTACCACAAGAAAGGCTAAATTGAAACAATAAGTACAATTTTCTCTTTTTGTAAATCAGAACCTTGAGAATGGAAAATTGACTCTCTCCGAACAGTGAGGATCTTAGTATTAGTTGACAGCTCAAAGGCATTCATTTGATCTGGTGGGGGACTTAAAATTACTGAATGAAAGATTAGCTGTTTTTTTACAAAGGTCTGAGCATCTATTAGTCATTTTGCTAATTGCTTTAGATCAATGCAGTGGATATGGTTACATGTTAAGCACTTTCTCATTGTATTTTTTAGTAATCACTTCCTTACCTGTAGATTCTTAAAAAGGTGAATGAAAGTTCGTTTTTTTTTTTTTTTTTTTTTGAACGGCACTGAAGGTCTCACCAGTTTTGGCCACTTTTGTGTTCATTCTTAGGCAGTAAACATCTTAGAACCCAGGGTGTTTTTACACCTCCAGACACCTCTTGATTATTTAAATAATTTGTATTTTCATTTGGTTGGTCTTATTTATTAAATTCAGCTCCTTTAATCAAAAATTAATAGTCAGTGTTAAAGTGTCAGGACAATTTAAAGCTAAACAGACAGTTTGTTTTATGATGAAAAACATATGGGAACTAAAACCAAAATGGATACCATTGTTTTAATGTACAAATAAAAAAATATCAGGTTATTAAAGAATGATTGAACATGTCCATGATTAGCATTAGTTGCTCACTTTTGGTATTGGTTGTATATGTGACCTATACAGAGACCTGTATTTGCAATTTTTTAATAATTATTTTTATTTTTAGATTAGCAAGGTCAACTGCATAAAGAAGCAGAACAAATCACCAAAATGAGTTATCAGATGCATTCACCTGGGCCAGCAGTAACACGTCCAAGTAAATGCCTTTTGTATTTTCCTTTTATTTATATTTTAAATTTATTCTGCATATTACTGTCTTTTCTTTTCATTTAATATCTAATTGCTTATAACCAAGTTGTTGTATAGTCTTCTGTGTTCTACATTTGTAATTTCTTCTTCATATTACCATCATTATTATTGTGTATGTGTGTAACCAAGTTATTGTAAATTTTTTCCATTAAATATTAGTAAATTTCAGTAATATGCATATTTGATTACTGAAATAGAAAACAAAAGTTAACATAATAAAAGAAAAATCCAGGTTATGTTAATTTTTCATACTAAGGCTGTTCATTAATACCATAAACAGGCTCAGCATTTTGCCATAATAAACAGTACTTACTGTAGGTGAAATATAATATCATTTATTGTAATGTGATGCACCTCCTCAAAATAACCATTTTGGTGCTTAAAAGACTAGGCACCCTATCAATATAGCACTTAGCAACTCAGCAGTGATTTAACTGACAAGTTGAGTTACCAAAAGGTGTTAATCAGTTTGATACAGGCATGCTATAGTCAGTGCAACTTATGTGCCACTAAACCCGCACGCACGCACGCACACACACACACACACACACACACACACACACACACACACACACACACACACACACACACACACACACACACACACACACACACGCGCGCGCACACACACACACAATTTGATATAATGAGTTAAGATGAACTTTTTTTTTTTTTTAAACTATGGATACATAGGGTGTTGTAATATATTTTTTTTCTTTGCCTGTAAACATAATAAATATATAATGAAGCTAAATATTTAAGCTACATAGTACACTGATGTGCAAAACTTAAGGACTAACACTATTTCTAAAGGTTACAGCCACAAAATCTTTAGTTAAGGTACTCTTTACTGAAGAGAGTAGGTTCAGTCTCAGCAGCGATTCTGGATGTCAGCTAATCTGGCAAGAGGTTGGCACATGGTATCACCCTGCAAGCATCACCGAAAGGGATCGATATGGCAGTCGATAAAACACCTCATTCTCAATCAAGAACGAGGTGGTTTCGTCTGGGGAGGCATTATCTTGGATGGACATGCACAACTGCAGATACTGGAAGGCAGTACTAACTGGTGCACGATACTGTACTGAGGTAATCTTTCCCCATGTGTGTCTGTTCCGAGATGCCATTGGCCCCTAGTTCGTGTTTATGGATGATAACACCACACCCCATCGCACTGCAGCTGTTGATATGCTTTTGGAAAGTGAGGACATTGTTCGTATGTATTGAGGCATATGGGGGCGCTCTGGGGAGAAACCTAGTGGCACTTCCACATCCACCAGAAAATATTCACTAGCTGAAGATGCTGCTGACAGAGGAATGGATGATATTACCACAAGAACTTATCGACAGCATTGTTCTAGGTATGGCGGTGCAAAGCCTGCATGGACATTAGGAGTGGCCACATCTCCTACTGAGAACCACCTCTTCCCTTTGTCCCATCTTTGGCAGTGATGCATCTGTATCATGGCAGCCAGTGCTATGTTGCCATTTTTGAATAAAGTCCCTCTGTACCGTTTTGTTTCCGTTGTTATGTCGGTATTGTTTCCTTCATCATTTCTGTACCTCACAAGGTTCCTTTGGTATGCTTTTCCCATATCCAGGCCACTCATATGAGAAGCTACAGGTGAAAATCTGACTGGTCCTTAAATTTTGCACACCAGTGTATATACATATTCGAAGAAAGACTTTGAATATGTGGGTTGCAGAGTTTGGAAACTAGACACCTTAGAAGAGATTTGATTGAGGTGTTTACGGCTCTGAGAGGCATCAGTAAAATGAATGAGGACGAAATTTTCAAGATTATAAATGATGCTAGAACTAGGGGACATAAATTCAAGTTACGGGGAGAAATGTTTAGATTGGACTGCAGGAAGTTTTATTTTAGCCAGCGAGTTATAAATTACTGGAATAAGTTGCCTTCATGGGTGGTAGAGGCCGACAGTTTGGGGAAATTCAAAGGTCATCTGGATAGTACCTTCGGGTAAGGGAAGCGCATAGGATGATAGGTTTAATTTCCTTTTTTTTTTAGTAATTATTATTATCTATTTATTTTATTTATTTATTTATTTTTTTGTTTTTATCATTGTTTTGTTCGGATATTTTTTTTTTTTGGCTGGTGCAGTATAAGCCATAGGCTTTCTTGCACCGTGCGGCCATTACTAATACTAATACTATACACCCATATTTGATATCACCATATTTATCCACTTCATTTTTCCATTTCTTTTAATGATTTTTCCAAACTTTCTTTATATTCAGATTACCTACTTCCACATTAGGTCAAGTTTATTCTAGCAATCAATTATTCTCCAGTGGCTGAATGAAAATTACCATACATCTGTTCTGCAACTTTTTTTTTTTCCAATTTAAATTTATGTTCCTTTGTATATACATCATCTGAGAAACAGTAAATATTCCATTAACATTTAGTCAACTCATTTAAAGTTTCTTGGTTTCCAGAGATAGCAGTTAATGGGGTCAGTTTATTTCTTAGATCTCAGAATATCCTTTTGTTTCCTCAACTTCACAATAAATCCATATTTGATTACTGAAATAGGATACATAATAAATGACAAGTCCAGGTGATATTAAATTTTCATGTTGTGAGAAATTAATACCACTTAGACTTGTCAGCTTGTTGCTGCTGTTCTCTGTACCCTTTCAAATAGATCTGTGTCCTTCCTAAAATGAGGGTTCCAAACCTGTATGCAGTATTTCAAATGCAGCCTGACCATTGCATTATACAACAGGATAATTGCCTTTGTCCATGCTAGCAAAGTTACTGCATGTCATTGATAACCCTATCATCTCTTCTAGCAGCCTGTTTGCAGTACTAGGTGAATCAGACTGTACAGTTCTCACTAGTCTTTTTTCCCCTTATCAACTACCTTGAGTTTGGTGTTACCCAAATGGTATGTTATTCCAGGATTACTGCTACCCAAATCAGTACCTTCTTTCATTAATGTTAAACCTCAGTTGCCATTTTTCAGATCTTCTAGATCATCTTTCTTTCAGTTCATCTAGATCTTCTTAAAGTGGCATATCCTGATTATTTGATTAACCACCATGCCCACCTTTGTATAATCATCACAAGCGGGCAGCAAACGTGAGGTATTTAGGTAAGAATAACATTATTCAGTATTATTAAAAACTATTAAAAATGGTTAGGGGTTCAACACTAATTACTGTGCTATCCATTCATCAATTAGTCCACGAAGACCAGTAGTCATTTATAATTACTCTTTCACCCCTCTAAGCACCCCCTCTATCTATAGCAGTAACTTGCCCCTAATGTAATATTACTCCAATTTATACATTTGTACATATGGTATAGTATATTATATGATGTCAGAATTATTCTTTGCATCTTGTTCCTTTATGGTGATTCATCTTGGTATTGCACACCCTTCTTTCCCAGGTTGAACCATCCAATGATATTGAATAATTATGGTTATAAACATCTACAGGAGACCTCATCTAATTTAGACTTTAGATGACAAATCCAGTGTTTGACTTTTGTACTGAAATTCTGGCTAAAGAAGTAAGTTGATTTAATTAATTGTGATTCTTAATGACATTATAATTTACACTTCTGTGCTGGTGTAATCCTTAGCCTTTGTTGGTGTAATCCTTAGCCCTTTTTGGTGTAATCCTTAGCCTTAACCAGTAGTGCCAGTGTTTTTTGAGGATAGGATCACATGTGCACTTAATATTTAATTGAAATTATTTATCAATATTTAATAAAAAGGAATCAAATCTTAAAAATTGACAAGGAATAATTAAAAATTGTTCAGCTTTTTTGCTGCCGCTTTTATTTTCAATATATTATGAACACAACTGTGAAAAATCCATTTCTTATATTAAAAATATAATTAAAATTTTTTTTTTTTTGGAAATAAGACACCCACTGTAGAGCTTTAGACATTTTTCATCACCTCTCACCTTTGAATATTATTTCCCTTATTATCTTGACTGACAGTGAGCAGAATGTCAATCTAAAAACTTGTGCTTCAACAATTGGCCAATCAGATTCTTCCATGATGTGAAGCCACAGTGTGTAACAATTGGGTGTGCTGTTATAAAATGTAAAAGAGCATGTGCTTCAATAATTGCACATGAGCGGAGATGTCACTAATTTACAATTTTTGTTTTTCAGCACATGCATATGATTATTCATAATAGGTTTAATTTGATCATGTATTTTTCCAGTTTTTGCAATAACAAAGATATCCTGAATTTTCAATGGAGAAATCAGAGAAAACACTTTTGTTGAAAGGTATGTTAAAGCAATGAAAAGCACTGGTTAAAAACTGGTGCTTTTTGTGTTTTAACATGTTTTTTTAAGTTCATGTTTAACATGTTTTTAATAACATTAATTGTTTAACTAAAATCTGTGTTAAGGAGGGCTTGCTCCTTAATGAGTTTAAATTGTATATTTTTTATTTCTTTTAATAAAATTGTATTGAATAATATGAAGTGATACGATACAGGTCATCGAAAAGGTGTCCGTGATTTCATGATAAAATAACAACGCAAATACTTACATCAATCAATCAATTGATTTATTTGTTAATATCTACAGGAATATCTCAAGTTTTACTTCATACCTTAGTATGTTTCAATATGAGCACTGTTTGTTGCTCGGCAAACATCCAAGCGGTAGTTGATCTCTGTTCATGTTAACTCAATCATTTCCGGCGTAACGGTTGCTATTGCAGCTGTGATTCTCTCTCTCTCTCTCTCTCTCTCTCTCTCTCTCTCTCTCTCTCTCTCTCTCTCTCTCTCTCTCTCTCTCTCTCTCTCTCTCTCTCTCTCTCTCTCTCTCAAATGGCGCAGATCGCGAATCTTTTCTGCATAGACTATGTTCTTTAGGTAACCCCACAAGAAAAAGTCCAATGGTGTCAGGTCAGAACTTCTTGGTGGCCAACTTACTGATACTGACTGAGGCACTGTACGTAGTTAGTCATTCTGCGCACACTCACAGTGCAGCCAAGGTCATTGTTGGGGTGTCAAATAAAACTTAGTGAGTTACCACACTGTTTGCTGCTACCATCACAGCAATTGATCAAATATTTCCGAAGATAATTAAAAGGGAAATCGTGGACGCCTTTTTTGATGACCCTGTATAGTGTAGTGTAGTTTAGTAAATTAATAAGAGGAATTTACCTCAATATAGTACGTGGAACACTTCCGTATGAGACCCTCCAGAAATTAGAACGGAAAAAACGAAAAAATCGACAACTTGCCGGTACATTAAAGTAAAATATAAATAATTAAAGTAAAATATAAATAATTAAATAATCAATTTAACACAATTCAAAATCAATTCAAAACAATTAAAATTCAAATTAACGCAATTAAAAGAATTAACGAAAATATTCAAAACGATTTTCCTTCCTGAAGCTGACAATGCTTTTCGACCGACTGTCGTGATCACAGGAATGAAAATTACCGAATCAGGCTAAACCTGCAACTTAAATAGTGATTATATGTCTTCGCGCATGCGCGTAAAGGTCCACGCATCGGAGATCAAATATGGCCGCCGAACATTAACAGAATTCTCGTGTAATTTAATTTCAACGGTTTCTGCAATTAATAGTCGCGTATAATTACGTTGAACATTAAGTATTTTGGCCTCGTTAAATAAAAAAGTATGTTTTTCGTTAATGGCATGAAAGGCTAATTCTGACGCTGCTGACCGAGAAGCACGAACTGAGGCTTCGTGTTGATTTACACGAATATTAAGAGAAAACCGCGTCGAACCCTGGTAAGACGAGTCGCAATCACTGCAAGAAATGTTGTATACTAGATCATTAATTTGTGTTGCGAACGCGGAAAGAACCGAGCGATTGTTCAGTATAGTGTGTAACTTCCATATAGGCCTAGCTATAATTTTAAATTCGGTATCTTTAAAGAATCTGTTAAGTTGTTTGTGCCACTGTTCAACATATGGGACAGAAATAAAGTATTTTTTGATATTACTATTGCTGATTGGTGTAGTATTTTTTATCCTATCCTTAGCTTGTACCCTAATTCGATTTATTGTGTTAATGGGATAACCCCTGTTCAAGAATCTGCTAGTTAATATTTGTATTTCTGAGTCCAAAGCAGAATCCGTCGTTGAATATTTATAGGCATTTAGAAATTGATTAAAGATAATCGATCTTTTGTAGGTGAACGGGTGGTAGCTATTATAATGAAGAAGCATACCGGTGTTTGTGGGTTTTCGATAGATGCTAAATTGTATTTTGTTCGAGTCACGGGTAAGCGTGAAATTTAGAAAGTTTAATGACTTAGTATCCGTATCTTCCCTTTCCAATGTAAATTTGAGTCTAGAATGAATATTATTAAACGAATGTAAAATGTCTTGGATAGTACTACTATCAGTAATAACTAGAACATCGTCTAAATACCTCCCATAGTATGTGATACGGGGACGAAAAGGTGTCAAATGTATCTGCTCAATCGTTGAGAGATAGATCTCTGACATTAAGCCACTCAGGCTCAAACCCATTGGTAATCCAAAAATTTGTTTGTACACCTTGTCTCGAAAGGTGATGTAGTTTGCCTCAGCTAATAGTTTAATTAAGTGAAAAATTTCCTTAATGGGCAGCTTCGTATAATTAATCGGTGTCGAGTTTTTATTTAACATATCCCAAATAATATCTAATGTGTATTCAACGTTTACATTCGTATATAATGAGGTAACATCTAATGAGAATAAATTGTCATTGTCGCCGAGTCTACAGTCTTTAAGATTATTAAATAATGTATCGTAATTCTTAATCCCAAATTGTATAACCTGTTTTTTTTTTTTTTTTTTTTGATTTGGTAGTTGTTGGCGCATCGGCTTCTGTGGCCATATTGCACCTCCCAAGGTTTTTGCAGTACTTTGATCCAAGCCCGAGGCGGGAATCGAACCCGCGACCTTTGGGTTGCCGGGCAGGTACTTTACCCACTCGGCTAGCCCGGTCGGCAAAGTATAACCTGTCTAAAAGGTTTTATAATATTATATACATGTGTGGCTAAGGCTGAAAATGCCGAGTTCCTGTAGGAAACAATAGGTCGAATCGGAAATCCAGGCTTGTGTAATTTTACCTGACCAAAAAGTGCAGGAATATTGTATGTTCTGGACTTCAATTCCTTCAACTGAACCATAGTAATGTAGTCGTTTTTACGATATGTGGTTAACGTTTTATTGTATTGATTTACCAAATTGGTAAACAGTGCCGGTTCCACTTCACGATAAGTGGAGGTATCAGACACAACTGAATCTAACTTATTAATATAATCATGTTTATCTAGTATTACCACTGTATCTCCTTTATCTGCCCTCTGTATAATAATGTCCTTATTTTCTCGAAGTTCTCGTAAAGCTGAACTGTCATGTGTATTCAATTTAGGAAGTCGCGTTTCTTTTATGTTATTTACTACTTGGTTAACTTGTTGAATAAATACATCTTTTTGTGGAACACTACGAAGTCCAAATTCAATATCAATTACGCATTGTTTTTTTGGCAGCTTCCGAGGTGGTAAATTATAATTTAATCCTTTGGATAAAAGTGAAATCTGGTCCTGCGATAGTGTACACGAGGAAAGATTTGTAACCTGTTGATATGTTGGTTCGTTGGCTACTGGGTGAGGGGGTGTTCGTGAACTAGCCGACATATTCTGTGGTAGTGCGTTATGTGTCTGTGGGGGGGATGTCACCCAACTCGTGTGAACTTGGTCGCAAGCTCGCGACAATGTATTAGAATTCGCATGAACGTGTCTTGAACTATTCGATAATGTTTGCAACTTATTAACGTGTCTGTTTTTTATTTCTGAGGCTTGTGCTTCCCGTCGCAAATCTATGGAGGTCTTCAATACAGACCAATCGTTCGGATGTAGATAATTTTTTAATTTATCGCGAAGCTTCCTAACCTGGGAAAGGTATTTTTGTTTATCCGAATATCGCGATTTTTTAGGAAGCTTCGCGATAAATTAAAAAATTATCTACATCCGAACGATTGGTCTGTATTGAAGACCTCCATAGATTTGCGACGGGAAGCACAAGCCTCAGAAATAAAAAACAGACACGTTAATAAGTTGCAAACATTATCGAATAGTTCAAGACACGTTCATGCGAATTCTAATACATTGTCGCGAGCTTGCGACCAAGTTCACACGAGTTGGGTGACATCCCCCCCACAGACACATAACGCACTACCACAGAATATGTCGGCTAGTTCACGAACACCCCCTCACCCAGTATCCAACGAACCAACATATCAACAGGTTACAAATCTTTCCTCGTGTACACTATCGCAGGACCAGATTTCACTTTTATCCAAAGGATTAAATTATAATTTACCACCTCGGAAGCTGCCAAAAAAACAATGCGTAATTGATATTGAATTTGGACTTCGTAGTGTTCCACAAAAAGATGTATTTATTCAACAAGTTAACCAAGTAGTAAATAACATAAAAGAAACGCGACTTCCTAAATTGAATACACATGACAGTTCAGCTTTACGAGAACTTCGAGAAAATAAGGACATTATTATACAGAGGGCAGATAAAGGAGATACAGTGGTAATACTAGATAAACATGATTATATTAATAAGTTAGATTCAGTTGTGTCTGATACCTCCACTTATCGTGAAGTGGAACCGGCACTGTTTACCAATTTGGTAAATCAATACAATAAAACGTTAACCACATATCGTAAAAACGACTACATTACTATGGTTCAGTTGAAGGAATTGAAGTCCAGAACATACAATATTCCTGCACTTTTTGGTCAGGTAAAATTACACAAGCCTGGATTTCCGATTCGACCTATTGTTTCCTACAGGAACTCGGCATTTTCAGCCTTAGCCACACATGTATATAATATTATAAAACCTTTTAGACAGGTTATACTTTGCCGACCGGGCTAGCCGAGTGGGTAAAGTACCTGCCCGGCAACCCAAAGGTCGCGGGTTCGATTCCCGCCTCGGGCTTGGATCAAAGTACTGCAAAAACCTTGGGAGGTGCAATATGGCCACAGAAGCCGATGCGCCAACAACTACCAAATCAAAAAAAAAAAAAAAAAACAGGTTATACAATTTGGGATTAAGAATTACGATACATTATTTAATAATCTTAAAGACTGTAGACTCGGCGACAATGACAATTTATTCTCATTAGATGTTACCTCATTATATACGAATGTAAACGTTGAATACACATTAGATATTATTTGGGATATGTTAAATAAAAACTCGACACCGATTAATTATACGAAGCTGCCCATTAAGGAAATTTTTCACTTAATTAAACTATTAGCTGAGGCAAACTACATCACCTTTCGAGACAAGGTGTACAAACAAATTTTTGGATTACCAATGGGTTTGAGCCTGAGTGGCTTAATGTCAGAGATCTATCTCTCAACGATTGAGCAGATACATTTGACACCTTTTCGTCCCCGTATCACATACTATGGGAGGTATTTAGACGATGTTCTAGTTATTACTGATAGTAGTACTATCCAAGACATTTTACATTCGTTTAATAATATTCATTCTAGACTCAAATTTACATTGGAAAGGGAAGATACGGATACTAAGTCATTAAACTTTCTAAATTTCACGCTTACCCGTGACTCGAACAAAATACAATTTAGCATCTATCGAAAACCCACAAACACCGGTATGCTTCTTCATTATAATAGCTACCACCCGTTCACCTACAAAAGATCGATTATCTTTAATCAATTTCTAAATGCCTATAAATATTCAACGACGGATTCTGCTTTGGACTCAGAAATACAAATATTAACTAGCAGATTCTTGAACAGGGGTTATCCCATTAACACAATAAATCGAATTAGGGTACAAGCTAAGGATAGGATAAAAAATACTACACCAATCAGCAATAGTAATATCAAAAAATACTTTATTTCTGTCCCATATGTTGAACAGTGGCACAAACAACTTAACAGATTCTTTAAAGATACCGAATTTAAAATTATAGCTAGGCCTATACGGAAGTTACACACTATACTGAACAATCGCTCGGTTCTTTCCGCGTTCGCAACACAAATTAATGATCTAGTACACAACATTTCTTGCGGTGATTGCGACTCGTCTTACCAGGGTTCGACGCGGTTTTCTCTTAATATTCGTGTAAATCAACACGAAGCCTCAGTTCGTGCTTCTCGGTCAGCAGCGTCAGAATTAGCCTTTCATGCCATTAACGAAAAACATACTTTTTTATTTAACGAGGCCAAAATACTTAACGTTCAACGTAATTATACGCGACTATTAATTGCAGAAACCGTTGAAATTAAATTACACGAGAATTCTGTTAATGTTCGGCGGCCATATTTGATCTCCGATGCGTGGACCTTTACGCGCATGCGCGAAGACATATAATCACTATTTAAGTTGCAGGTTTAGCCTGATTCGGTAATTTTCATTCCTGTGATCACGACAGTCGGTCGAAAAGCATTGTCAGCTTCAGGAAGGAAAATCGTTTTGAATATTTTCGTTAATTCTTTTAATTGCGTTAATTTGAATTTTAATTGTTTTGAATTGATTTTGAATTGTGTTAAATTGATTATTTAATTATTTATATTTTACTTTAATTATTTATATTTTACTTTAATGTACCGGCAAGTTGTCGGTTTTTTCGTTTTTTCCGTTCTAATTTCTGGAGGGTCTCATACGGAAGTGTTCCACGTACTATATTGAGGTAAACTCCTCTTATTAATTTACTAATATTATTATCAACGTAGAACATATTGAGTATTACAGCTCTGATTCATACTATCTAGTGTAGTGTAGTGTAGTGCATAGCATAGCAAAGGGAAAAAAATAAAAAATTTATGTGTTTCTTGTTTTTTAGTGTCTCATGGTGGCTATACTAATCCTGCTGATTTACCACTTGTTAATCCTAAGGAACAGACTCTTCTTTGGCAGCAGAATGCCTTCATATCTGATTCTGGTATCCACTCAGGTGCCACAACTCAGGTAATATTTTTGTTTTTTTTTTAGATTGTAGAAGTCTTTGAGAATGTTTAATTATTAATTATTTTGAACGCAGTAAAATTGGCTAATTGATTATAGGAATTTCAAAATGTAAATAAATAAATATCAATTTATTATAAGTACTTTTTGTAATATATATATACAGAAAGTACTTCGTCTTATATGTCATGGATGATAAAAGGCCAGATGGGCTTACATTATGGAAATAAAACATTATTATAATTTGTATGTGGCTCGGTCATACGTTGAAAAATAAGAAATTAGAAAGGCTACAATACCAAATAACGTTTAAGATAAAATAAAAGGAGCCATATTAATATAAAAAATGTAAAAAGGAGAGCAGTTATGTATAATAAGGTGGTACACATTAGAAGTCCCATAAGATTTAGGAATTATGCAAAATAACCTAAATTCTTTTCTGTAAGTAGATACACTTAGCAAAGAAGGATCTGTCTAAAATTTGTTAATTAATACCAGGGAGGGACCAGGAAACATTCTGTCTATAAACTTAATACAGTTTGTAGCAAAACTAATTTAGATTTTTTGCTGGTGTTTGTTTGCCTATTTGAGCATTTTATACACTATAGACTGAATCAGCTTAAGATGCGAGTTAGCAGATGTGGCCCACATCCTAGCTCACATCTTAAGCTGATTCAGTCTGCAGAATATAATTGATGAGATGAGTCAACCAGTAGGACAGGGTCTTTGTGGGCAGACATAGATAGGATGGAATTGGATGACCATCAACCACAATGAGAACAGAGAAAAGACAGATTTTTTTTTTTTGTAATATGTATATGAGGGATTATCAACATTAATTTTGAGTCCAAAACCATTAGAAATAGTCATTAACCAGGTTGCAACTTTTTTCTTAATTTTGATAATGTTGATAATTTTCCGGGCTAGATGGTAAAAAAAAAAATTCCCGGTTAATCCAAAAATACAGTAAGTGTACATTACAGGACTTCTTATGTAAGTCGAGTTTTACGAACTCGGTAATGACTAATATGATATTGCTACTATATCCGTGATATACCAAAATTACAAAAATCACACAATATCCTCAGAAGAATGAAGTAAAATAGTTATATATTTTTAATTAGTTCAATTAAATTATCTGGGGACAGCTGGAGTGGCATATAAGAAAAGAAAACATAAAAGGAAGAAAAAACACATGTTATTGTACTGTAAAAACTGATATGTGTTTCGTAGCCTTGGTTATTATAATTTACTTCATTGGTGCCAATCCCTTCACTGCTTCTTGTATTCTGTCTAATGTAATGTAAGTCCGAAGTTATGTAAGTCTTGGACTTACTGTATCAAAAAATGTTCAGCAACCTACGTAAAAAGTATGGTGATAAATAAAAAATGAAAAAACTTAACAAGCACTACTTGCGTGTCCAATACGATGCTTCCCTTTATTTTTTACCTTTATGGTTTGGTCGCCAACATTTTAATGGTTCATTAGAGATTTAACAGATGCACCGTTTTCAAACTTTTGAATTAATTTCAAGTTTTTGTTTTATTGAAAGCACAACTCTTGCGTTTGCCTATGATTTTTGCGATTTCTAAACAAAAAAAAAAAAAAAAACATACCGACATCCCTGACATAAATAATGAAACAAAATTTGTCCTTTTGCGGTGCGACGAAACACAACAATCGATGCGACGCACTAACAAACAACATTTGCATTACGATGCAGCTTACTAAATTACAAACTAAACTAGAGATAATAGGTACACTAATCTCCCAGTGACAACTTATAACGGTGCTTCTTGTCGCTTATTTACATCTTGCAAAACATCTGTTTATACCTTTATATTTATTACTTGAATTTTATGATTTCTGGTTGATTTTTTTTTTTTTTTTTCTAATTTGGAGTCTTGAAGTGTCCCGGTTAATCTGATCTTGGTAAATCGAGAGTCTGCTGTATAGTTATCTTCTTATCAGTTAATTACTAAGATTATAATTTTATAGAACACTTAATGAAACTCTTTAGTTTTTCATTCTATAAATTTAGCCATTCCTTTAATTACAGCTGTGTAATATTTATTACGCTTCTCCCATTTATCACTCTTCTCCCATTAATTGAGGTGTTCAAGGCTCTGAGAGGCATAAGCAAAATGAATGAGGACAAAATTTTCACAGTTATAAATGATTCTAGAACTAGTGGGGAGATGTTTAGACTGGATTGCAGGAAGTTTTATTTGAGCCAGCAAATTATAAATTACTGGGATAAGTTACCTACATAGGTGGTAGAGGCTGACAAGTTTGGGGAAATTAAAAGGTCAACTGGATAATTACCTATGGGAGGAGGAGAATGCTTAGGTTGTCCATTTCCTTTTCTCTTATTTATTAATTATTATTATTTTTTTGTTAAATTTTTTTCTTCTTATTATTATTTTCTTATTTTATTTTATTTATTTTTTTGTTATTTTATTTTTGTTATTTATTTATTTTTATTATTATTATTATTTTTATTTTTTTTTTGGCTGGTGCAGCTTAAGCCATTGGCTTCCTTGCACCATGTGACCATTGCTAATACTAATATTAATTTACTTTATCTTCTTTCTCTCTTTATGTATATACACTGGTGTTCAAAGAAAGTGCATCGCCTAGGAATTTCACATTTCTAACCATTTTTCGCGATGGTATGTTACATTAATGACTAGCATCATAAATAGAAATATAAACAAAAGATATTTATTAATGGTTAAGGCAAAGCTAAGTAATATTTGACAGGTGCTCTCAAAATATTCCAAAATGAGCATTTGCAACCTTTATACAACAGTTTTGGTAAACACAACAATTATGGCGGAAATGTTACCAGAAACGCTCAATTTGCTTCAGTTTATCATTTTAAATGGAAAACAAAATGAAAAGTTCACCAGGTGCAAACTAATATTTAGTTGAACCACCTCTGGCCCTGATGACAGCAGCAGCACACCGTTGAGGCATTGACAAGATCAATTTCTGAAGATAATCAACTGATAGTTCATGGTTCTAAACACGAATTATGGCTTCCTGAAATTCACGAAGGATCTTTGGTTTCTTTCTGGCAACTGCAGATTCCATATGATTTCAACAGTTCTCTATAAGATTCAGGTCCGGGCTGTTTCCTGGCCAGCTAGCAGTTGTAATAGACCGTTCTTCCGGCGCCTCCGTAGCCAGGTGGGAAGGAGCAGCAGTGCATAGCACATGCTTCTTGATTAGACCGGGGTTCGAGCCCGCCGCCACCAAATATGGAGGATACGGAAAGGTCAGGGAATGACCACTGCATATCCCAGAGCAATATGGCCTTAGTTGCTAATGCTCCTAAAAATCAAACAACAAAACAACAAAACAGACCGTTCTTCCAACCATTTTTTCACCTGTAAAAAATGTAAACACTGTCGTAAACACAAATGTAAAACCTCTAATGTCGAACCTCTAATGCAGAAATGAAACTAAAGTAACTACAAAAGTGCCTACTTACACTTTTTGCCTGATGACAAGGAGCAGAGTTGTCCTGAAAGATGCAGTTACTTGGCAGGCTGAAATGGTCTCTAATGGTTGGCAGAAATTTGCCTTCCAATATTGCCAGGTATCCATTGGCATTTATGGAACCCTTTATAAACTGCAGATGAACTACTCCACGATACGAAATGGACCCCCACATCATTTGGCTGGTAGGGAATTTCACTGTAGACACCATACAGTCTGGATGGTATTCTTCACCACTTGTATGGCGAATCGTTTGTCTCCCATCAGAGCCATGCAGGTTGAATTTCTTCTCATCCGAGAAAATAACTGATTTCCACTGCTTGGGGATCCATTTGACATGCTCCTTACACGAAATGAATTGGGCCTTTTTCATTTTTTGTGTGAGGATGGGCTTCTTCTTAGGACAACAGGCTACAAGTCCATTTTTGAAGAGGGGTCTTCTGACTGTTACTGCGCTTGCTACCACTCCTGTATGTTCTTCCCATTCTTTTTCAGCTCAGAAGAAGAAGCTTTACGATTTTTAAGGCATAAGTGCTTCAAAACGCAGTCCTGTTTTGGCGTAGAGACTCGTTTTGGTCTGGTTCCTTTTTTTCCTATCAGAAGAACCAGTATTCTTGAGTTTGGAAAGAAATCTACTCACTGTCGACTGATTATAAGACACTCTATAAGCAATATGATGGGAAGAACATCCTTCCTCATGTAAAGCAACAATAGCACTCTTTCTTCGTGGCGTCAACTGCACATAACTCGCCATCCTGACACAAGCAAGGAATGACTGCAACTCTTGCAGAGCATGCTTATATAGCTGAAAGTAACAGCTGATGCAATATTATGTCATCACCTACGCATGTCAATCTTATCTGATGCAATCTGCAAGAAATATTGCCATATACTTACGTTATTCAGACGACAGTTACAATTTTAAGGGGATGCACTTTCTTTGAACACCAGTGTACATACATACATATACGTATCTCTTCACAAGAAACACCATGTTCATGAGCCTTGCATAACAGCAAACTGGCCTCCATGGACTGCCTAACAATGCTAACTTCGTTGCCATTAAAACTACATTTGATATATGAATTTCTTTTTTCAATACAAATTATATGGAAAAAATAAATAATTGCTGGATTACTGTTTGTCCAATCCTATTGAAATTTGGGATTACTCAACAGATATTTCTAAAAGAATTAAATATAAATTTACAAAATCCAACCAGTGAGAGTTGAGTTGTTACAAGCAAATGGAGAGACAGATGGATGTAAACTGAATTGATTTTGCATCATTAACCCCCTTTTGTAGGGGATGGATAGTTTGAGATGCTGGTGAGTTGGTGTCGAGATATTTCGGACTTCAAACGTGGAATGATTATGGTCAAGATATTGCCAGTACCGTGACAATACCCAACTTGGTTAAGTGCCTCCCATCTTGTGGTGCTACAAGTCTACTGTGACTAACTCAGCAGCAGTTGAACAACCAGCCAAAGGTCACACATGGGACAGCCATGTGTAATTGATGCTAGTGGTGTGTGTCTCATCTCATAATGCAGCAGCAATGCAACACAGTGGCCCAACCAACCACTTACTACACTATAGGAATAGCAAGACCAATATCTACATGTACTGTGTGCTGGACATTAGCTCATATAGGCTGTGGCAGTCAACAGCCATCACGGATACCCATGCTCACTGCAAGGCACAGTTTAACCACTGTTAAGCTGTGCCTTTAACCACAGTTTTTTTTTTTTTTTTTTTATGAAAACCCAAAACACGAAAGGTATCAAAACCTATAGTACTTAGTACCGTGCATGGGTTGAAAGAGAAGTATGGGGGGGAGGGGGAATGCCGGAAACTTTGCTCTAGAGACTAAACATGGGTATCACCACTTCAAGCCTCCAATAAGCAAAGTGGTGGTATTTCACCGGTTGATGAAAGTCATCTACCACCTAGTTTAACCACTGCTGACCACTAACATGTTGAAATCTGTTACCTAGTTTGATGAATCCCACTTCTAGCTCTATCATGCTGATGGGTGTATCTGCATTTGGAAAAAGCAATACGAGACAATGACACCTGGTTGCACTGTTGGTGTTTAGCAGGCTGAAGGTGGAGACGTTATTGTTTGGGGATTGTTTTTGTGGCATGCCTAGGTCCTCTGATTACCATTAATTAACCGGGCTTGATGGAACACGTACCTTTATGTTGTTGCTGACTAAGTACACCCCTCCACGATGACACTGTATCCTGACAACTCTAACGTCTATCAACAAGACAGTGTGTCAGGCCACAGGGCCTGGCAGGTTTTTTTTCAAGGTTTTGCTACCTGGTTTCAAGAACATGATAATGAATTCTCCATCCTCCTATGGCCAACCAATTGACCTGATGGCAACCCACTTGAACATGTTGGAGACTATACGGTATGGCAGCTTACACTAGAAAAGGACATTTGATGGACCATCCACCTGACAATGTGTAGGCATTACTAGTCACGTTATAATGCATAGATAGCACTACCACAGGACACCCTGCAACACCTTTTGGAATTCATGCCAAGATTCATGCTAATACAAGCTGTATTATGGGAAGAAGGTGGCCCCATGAGGTATTAGGTACATTTTGCTAATGCAAAGCCAACTTATGTATATGCAAACACCTAAAAAACAATATGAGGAAGTTCTACTTTTCTTAATTTTGAAGAACCAAATAGCATTAGCTATTTTATAATTTAAAAGTTCTGACGTATACGGTATGGCAGTTTACACTGGATAACTTCATTAACACTGTTATATCAGGAAATTGTTACTAGAGATTACCTTCTAAGTCAGTGTTTCCCAAACCTTTTTAGTCATGGAACACTTCATCTCACAACATATTCACAGAACACTTTTCATCTCATGACATATTGACAAGGTGCCTCCATAGCCAGGTGGGAAGGAGCAGCAGTGCGTAGCATACTCTTCTTGATTAGACCAGGGTTCGAGCCCGTCACCACCAAATACGGAGCATGCGGAAAGGTCAGGGAATGACCACCGCAGCGGAGCAATATGGCCTTAGTTGCTAATGCTCCTAAAACCAAATAACAACAATAACAACAACATGACATATTCACCGAACAATTACGAAAGAGAAGTTTAGCGGGAGCCAAAGAACTGTTGCTAATATTTTATTACATATGACTCACTGTGCATCAGGAGCATCTTTATTTCCAACACATGTAAAGCCAAAATTCAAATAACTGTCATTATACTTTCGTTTTGGTCTTTTATTAGTTGGTTCCTGTTTTTTCACTTTGGATTTTTGGGGAACAAAAGGCTGCGATTGTTCATCCTCACTTTGAAGTGGGACAATATTGTGTTCGTTTTCATTGACCACAGTTGCACTACTAGAAGTACTTTGCTTCTCGTTTTAAAGTTCCTTTTTTCAACCACAAATCCATGGTCACATATTTTAATAATAATATTTTGAAATACTAATAATTATCAAAAAAATTTATACAAAGAAGTGAGTTTAGTTATGATATCGGTTCGCTTCCTCCTCTCCTTCAACCCATGTACTCCAGGCTGCGGGCGCCTCTGTAGCCAGGTGGGAAGGAGCAGCAGTGCGTAGCACACGTTTCTTGATTAGACCGGGGTTCGAGCCCGTCACCACCAAATATAGAGGATGTGGAAAGGTCAGGGAATGACCACCTCATTTCCCGGAGCAATATGGCCTTAGTTGCTAATGCTCCAAATAACAAACAAACAACTCCAGGCTGCTAAATCTCATACAAATGGCATACTAGATCACCACATTGCTACTTTTGCGTAGATGTCATTACCTCTATGCATACATTGCATCTCTATGCAAAAATAAAGTGTTCTGTGGTCTATTTGGTTATTAGGGTTATTAGTCTGTGCCAGTATATTAATAACCAAAAAAAAGTTATGTTAAATATTATAATGATACAAAAGTGGTGTACACTACAAATATGCAAAATTTATTTATTTTATTTTATTAATTATTAATTACGATTTTTTGCAGATCACTTGTTCACATCTCACGGAACACAGTTTGAGAAACGCTGTTATAAGTGATGATGGAGACAATGTACCAAAACAGGCTCTCTCATCTTTTAACTAAATGAGCTCTTGCTCATGATATTTGCTTAAAAGTAGTACAATAAAAAAGCAGAATGTGGTAACATGAGGTTTGTTTGTTCTGCTATGAGCATTAAGACATCAGCATTTGAAATCCTACCAGCCACAAAAAAATACGAGGACAAGGACCTCCCCTCACACATTTCATAACTTTGAAAAGGTTACCCATCATAACTATTTTATAAATTTGAACTTCTTATTTTTTAAAGGTTCATCAAAATGAGTTGAAAAATGAGGAAAAGTAATTATCCCTTTGACTTTTTCAAAATTATGAAAAGTAGATCGGCTTCTGCGTTCTTATTGTGGTTTTTTTGGGGGCTTTCAGTTAAACTGCAAGCCCCAAAAAACATTAAGACAAATGCAGTTAAACTGCATTTGTCTTAATGTTCACAGCAGAGTAGACTTCATGTTACCACATGCTGCCTTGGTATTGTACTACTTTTAAACAAAATAGCATAACCAAAGTTAATCAGTTGAGTTAGTTAAAGGATGAGACAGCCTGTTTGGCTCCTCTCATCAGATAGCAGGTAGTCTCTGGTGACATAACAGGTGGTTCCTGATGTAACACTGCTAATGAAGTTATCCAGTGCGAGCTGCCATACAGTCTGCGACGTTAGAACTTTAAAGGGACTTGGACTATGTTTGATGGTTTCATCAACAGCTATATGTGAGATTTGTAAGGCAGTACATAGATGCTAAAACTTGATAACTGAAGAATGTGGCATGTAAATCTGCATTGAGAACTGATAAATTTACTATTAAGAAAAAATTATAATTAAATGCATCCCATAGTAAAGCATAGGAGAAAATGTTTTGTTCGACACCTCGCTTAATTTCAGTTATTTAGGCCTCTTGTTCCAAGATCCATAGTATAGGAAGTATGAATATTGTTCTCCACCAGAGAAACGGAAATAGTAAATAATAATGAAATTGTAGCTACAAACAAGGTTAATGGAAACTACAGGTACAAAATTAAGGTAAACTAAATGAATAGAATAAATTAAATTAAATAAATTAAGGTAAAGCACTTTCAAGTCTGAGGGACTCTTCATCAGTTTGAACGTTAGTATGAAACAAATAATGCCTGGGTGTGGTCATGTAAGGCAAACAAAGCGTGACATGAGTGCAAGCATCAGTAGAGACAATTACTGGTTAGAACTAGATGCTTGTTTGTTTGTTATTTGGTTTTTTAGAAGCATTAGCAACTAAGGCCATATTGCTCTGGGGATATGCGGTGGTCATTCCCTGACCTTTCCGCATCCTCCGTATTTGGTGGTCACGGGTTCGAATCCCAGTCTAATCAAGAAGTGTGTGCTACACACTGCTGCTTCTGCCCACCTGGCTACGGAAGCACCAGAACTAGATGCTTTTAGCTGCGAATGCAGGGTGCATACATGGGGCGCTTGCCAACACTTGTCACATTGCAGGATAACTGCCTCCATGATTGGATGTATGCGTATGCCTTTGTTGCAGTGAAGTTTCGAAAGTAAAAACAGATCTGTCTGTGGCTACCCTGCCTGTGCCCTGGATAAATGTGATCTGTGACCCCGTGAGCTTGTCACACACCCCAGAGCCTCCCACAGTGATGACACGTTCTTGACTGCCTTTATCCCTTATTACACTGGCATCTTACAACGCCTCTCTAAAATTCTACGTGCTCACCGAATAAAATGTTTTCAGTTTCTTGGTAAAAAACTGCAATCCCTTCTTTCGAGGGTAAAAACGCCCATCCCTGCCTTGTTATGCAGCGGCTCGGTGTATCGCATTGCCTGCCATGACTGTGGTAGTTGCTACATCAGGGAATCTGCCAGGAGGCACCAAGAACATGAGAGCCTCCAATCTGCCGATTACGAGCACTCTGTGGTCACAAAGCACTATTGGTCTTCTCAACATGACCTTAACCCACGCCATATCAAAATCATCGATCACTCACACAATTACCATCAACGAGTATGGCTCAAATCACTCCATATATCCGGTTGTCATAGTATTTTTAACCGCAATAAAGGCATGCACATACATCCAATCATGGAGGCAGCTATCCTGCAATGTGATAAACATTGGCATGTGCCCCATGTGTGTGCCCTGCATTCGCAGCTACAAGCACCTCTACTGTTGTCTCTACTGTTGCTTGTGCTCATGTCATGCTTTGTTTGCCTTACATGACCATGCCTAAGGCAAACAAAGCATGGTCATGTAAGGCATTATTTGTTTCATACTAATGTTTATGTTCGAGCTGATGAAGAGTCCCTCAGACTCGAAAGCTACTTTACTTTAATTTATTCTATTCATTTAGTTTACCTTAATTTTGTATCTGTAGTTTTTATTAAAGGTTACTACCTTGTTTATACCTGCAATTTCATTATTATTTACTATTTGCATTTCTCCTGTAGAGAACAATATTCATACTTCCTAAAAAATTATATTTTTAGTGAAGAGGTGTTGAAATAACAACACTCAAAAGTTTCAAAATATCAGGTGAACAATGGATATTTCAGTCTCATTTGAAAACTTTTTTAAACAGTTAACAAGCTAAAAAAACAAGCAAACAGTCAGTGCTATATAGGAACACTGCTGGAATGAACAAAGAAGCAATTATCCTGTTGTATAAATTAGTGTATAAAAATTCCGTACCTGAAGAATTCAAGACAAACAATATATAACTTCTAGTATGCTGTGTAAACATTAAATTTTATGAACATGGTATGGTTCTTTATGTATTTGTTGAGCCAGTTACATCCACTCATTTTACAATATGCATTCTACTTGTATTCTTTTATGGTAATCCCCAGAAAGCAATATAAGTAGGTTAAGTGCGGGGAACATTACTTGTTTACATTGGATTTAAATTTCTTTAGGTTATAATTTTTAAGAAACAGCATAATGAAAGCTGTTTCGGGGACAAAAGATGAATATAATAAATTAAGAAAAACAGAAATTAGGCTTTTGATGCTGACTGTTTCTCACGTGTTTAGATGTTCATTTTGCAACATGCAAAATTGCTGTTTTATGGATATCTGTTAAAGGTAATAGTGTGCTATGAATGAATTGAGAAACCAACTTGACACCCACTAAAGTTACCTTAATCCTACTTATGTGTTTCTATCTTATTTCTGCATTTTATATGATTTATTTATATTCATTTTGTTTTTTTATGTGATTTATGCTTATATGATTTTATTGGTGTTTCCTTAACATTAATTTTATAACATAAATGTACACTAAATATAAAAATAGTGAAATGCTTAAAGTGCAGTACTCACCTTGAATATAATCTGCAATAGTTTTATGAAAAGACTGATGGCTAAATATAAGGTGGAATGGTTAAGTTAATGCATTAATGTGGGATGAGATTTAATTTAACGGAATTTTAAAATAAGCGCAAAGAAGCAGAAGTGCACTACTCCGTCCCTGGTTGTCATAAAGT
Organism: Mastigoproctus giganteus; assembly: GCF_048544385.1. Classification (NCBI taxonomy): domain Eukaryota; kingdom Metazoa; phylum Arthropoda; class Arachnida; order Uropygi; family Thelyphonidae; genus Mastigoproctus; species Mastigoproctus giganteus. The sequence goes on from NC_143587.1 coordinate 20,076,452, forward strand.
AGAAAATAGTTAATCTGGAACATAAAAGAATTGATATTGCCAATAGTTGTGACGACAGACTTTCGTTAAGTTATAACGTCTTCAGTTGGCGGTGTTAAATGAGAAGTAACGCGTGCTGTATTTTAAGGAATTTTCTACTCTCGTGATGCTCTTTGGGACACGTGGGAATCTCAGATGTGAGAGATTCCAAGCCGAGGAAAGGTGAAAGGGAAGTTTTGCGTTTAGGATGTTGAGATTAGCATTGTGTCGAAACCATTCGATAATGAGGGCTTCATATTGAAGAATTTTGTGGCTGGTTTTAAGTCTTATAATGGTGATAGTGGAGTCAATTAAAGGAGTGTGATTGTGGGTTTGGGCATGAATTATGAGTTCTGTACTAGCTTGTCCCGATCTAAGACTATTATAGTGGTAGTACGCGCGAGTGTTGGAGGTTTTGGTAGAACCAAACTTGGTAGTAGTACTACCAATATAACAGGCATCACAGTTTGGTTGACATTTAATCAAGTAAATTATATTGTTCAAATCGTTGGTTGGGTATTTATGTGTATCTTTGTAAGTGTTGAATAAGGATCTGAGTTTATTATAAGCTGAAAAAATAAGGGAGGTATCTGTACCTGTAAACACACGGCGGAATTGTCCGGCAAGTTCATTATGGTATGGGAGGATGATGTGTATATTTGCGTATATATTTTATGACTTAAAACCAGCCACACAAAATTCTTCAATATGAAGCCCTCATTATCGAATGGTTTCGACACAATACTAATCTCAACATCCTAAATGCAAAACTTCCCTTTCACCTTTCCTCGGCTTGGAATCTCTCACATCTGAGATTCCCACGTGTCCCAAAGAGCATCACGAGAGTAGAAAATTCCTTAAAATACAGCACGCGTTACTTCTCATTTAACACCGCCAACTGAAGACGTTATAACTTAACAAAAGTCTGTCGTCACGACTATTGGCAATATCAATTCTTTTATGTTCCAGATTAACTATTTTCTACTTTATGACAACCAGGGACGGAGTAGTGCACTTCTACTTCCTTGCACTTATTTTAAAATTCCGTTAAATTAAATCTCATCCCACCTTAATGCATTAACTTAACCATTCCACCTTATATTTAGCCATCAGTCTTTTCATAAAACTATTGCAGATTATATTCGAGGTGAGTACCGCACTTTAAGCATTTCGCTATTTTTATATTTAGTCTATTATCACGGTACTATAAGAATTCTATAACTTTATACTTAACATAAATGTTTATGTTTAGAAAAGGATGTAATATGGTTGTTCATAATCAGTTAATTAAATGTGAATAACAGCATTTAAACCACATGATTTGTTGAAGTGAATTTTATTGTGTAAAAAGATATGTTAAGTAAGTTGATTTCTCACACAATAGAACTACTTAATAATTGGCAATATTTCTAGATCCATTATTAAATCCCATTTTCATTCTTCCATCCTGTAAAGTTAGGAACAGATTCCAAATCTTACCTGATTAGGCCTGATGACAAGATTCAGTTAGTAATACAGATTTGTTGCCAATGAAGTTGTTTTATTTAGTGGCAGTTTAACTTATTTTATATAATATCATACACAGTAAAATTCATTTTAACAAATCACATGGTTTAATTTGTGTTATTCGCATTTAATAAACATTATAGTTTTTATTGCAATTTTATAGGTTGTAGTTTATTCTATAGGTTGATGTTACATCCAATAGAGCAGTATAAGATATCAATCCTGAAATTATATTCACTTGTCTCATTTCATGTTTTATTTTATTTTATCTATTTTTTTTATTTTTAGGCTCCATCCTTAAGTGGGAAAGAAGAGGATGTTGAAAATGAGCAGATGATGCTCGATTGGGATCAGGCTGGATTCGGGCAAGGATTCACTCAGGAACAGGTAGATGGTAAGTTAAGAGCTTCCTGATCTTAATGTGAAATAAAAGTGTCATTTTTATTTTATTTTTCATTATATTTATTGATATTAGCATCAGTATTGGCAAATGATGCAAGAATGCAAGCTAATACAGCATCAGCAAAAAAAAAAAAAAAAAAACCCTCCCATTTGACCTATTCATTTTCTCCAGTATTTCTAGTTCTTCCTTGAATTTGTTTAAGCTATCAGCTTCCACAACAACAGATAGAAGTTGGTTCCAACAATCAACCACCCGCCGACTAAAGGCAAACTTCCACACAACTATTCAGCAACCGTACTTCCTCAGTTTGAATTTACGTCCCTTCATATGTGTAGTCTGAGCAAGAGGAAGAATCCAATCAGCATTGATCTTGCTCAGTCCATTCAAAACCTTAAACAACTCAATCAAATCATCTTGCAGGTGCCTAGTTTCTAGATGCTTCTATTTGCAGAACTGAAGCCTTTCTTGGTAAGTGCTCTCCTTTGTTCCCCTCACCAATCTTAGTTGCCCTTCTCTGTACACATTCCAGCAGCTCTACATCCTTCCTAAAATAAGGCATTCAGACCTGTATGCAGTACTCAAGAGGTGGCTTGACCATTGCCCTATTATCCCTGCTAGCAAAACTGCTGCATAACGTTGACAGAACCCCCATGTTTTCTCTAGCAGATTGTCTGCATTGCTCAGAGAACTTCATATTTGACTGCACAATTACACCCAGGTCTTTTTCATTTTCCACTACCCTGAGTGTAGTACCACAGAGATGATACATTACTCTGGGGTTATCGCTAACCATATGCAGTACTTTGCCATTTCTCAGACCATCTGCCTAACTTTTCTGGATCCTTTTGCAATTACTGTCATTCTTGTCATTATCCACCCTGCCAAACTTTGTATCATCTACAAACTTGGACATTAAGCCTGATATGCCTTCATCAATATCATTAATAAATACAGAAAACAACAATGGACCCAGCACCAAATGCTTGGTGACTCCACTGATAATATTAGTCCACAGAGAGCAATGTCCATTAATTACCACTGTCTGTCTTCTCTCACTCAATCATCCCTTTATCCATAGCAGCAACTTGCCCTTAATGCCACATTGCTCCAATTTTTACAGCAGGGTTTTATGTCCAGCAGTATCAAACACTTTCTCGAAATCCAAGTATATGATATGAAATAATTTTTTGCATCCAGTTCTTTTGTGATCACATCGTAGTATCCAGTAAAATTGGTCAGACAAGATTTCCTCTTAATAAACCCATGCCGTGTCTGAAGTATAATTGCAACTTTTTGTAGATGATCCTGCATTACTTCTTTTACCAGTGACTCCATCCATTATTTTCCCTGGAACAAAAGTTAAACTAACAGGTCTGTAATTACTTGTGTCACCCTTTGATTCCCCCTTTGTGAATTGGGGGAATATTTGCAGATCTCCATTCTGTGGTGACTTCCCACGAATCCAAGGAAGCTCTCATAATTATGGCTATGGGTTTGCTTCCTTCCATTGCTGCCTCCCTTAATATAATTGGACTGATTCCATCCACCCCAAGTGCATTGCTTATGGTTAACGTCAACAGTTTCTCTTTCACTTTCCTCTCATTTATTACAAAATCATTTAGGCGCCTCCATAGCCAGGTGGGAAGGAGCAGCAGTGCGTAGCACACGCTTCTTGATTAGACCGGGGGTTCGAGCTCGTCACCACCAAATACGGAGCATGCGGAAAGGTCAGGGAATGACCACCGCATATCCCGGAGCAGTATGGCCTTAGTTGCTAATGCTCCTAAAAACCAAATAACAAACAAACAAAATCATTTAGCTCTCTGTTAGTTCGATTAACTTTTGGTGCCACTTTCCCTCGTGTGAATTTAATAGTAATAGTAATCGAGGCATGCGATACAAGAAAGCAAGCGTATGAGCTTATGTAGCATCAGCCAAAAAAAAAAAAAAAAATTCACACAACCACTCCCTCTAAATGTTTGTCCAGTTCCTCCTTACATTTATTTAACCTATCAACTTCAATGTAGGTTAGTGCAAAAGCATCAATTTAATGTAGCCATCTACCAAAGTAGTTAAATTAATTTATAATATATCAACTTCCACGACAGATGGAAGTTTGTTCCAACAATTAATCACCTGCTGGCTAAAGGCAAATTTCCGCACATCTATTCTACAGCTGTCTTTCCTCAGTTTTAATTTATGCCCCCTTAGGTTCGTAATCTGAACAAGTGGAAAAATCTCATCAGAATTCAGCATGCTCAACCCATTCAAGGCCTTATCATTCAAGCATTCAAGGCCTCAATCAGATCAGCTCCCAAGTGCCTAGTCTCCAGATGCTGCAATTTGCAGAACTTAAGCCTCTGTTGTTGCCCTTCTATGTACACACTCAAGCAAATCTACATCCTTCCTAAAATGATGCCTCCAGACCTGTATGCAGTACTCAAGGCATGGCGTGACCATTGCCTTATACAGAGGGACAATCACCTCCTTTTCCCTGCTAGCAAAATTCCTATATATTATTGACAAAACCCCATGACCTGCCCAGGCAACCTGTCTGCATTGCTCAGAAAACTTCATATCTGACTGCACAATTAATCCCAGGTCTTTTTCATTTTCTACCACCTTAAGCATAGTACCACACAGTTGGTACGTTTCTCTAGGGTTACTTCTACCCATATGCAGTACTTTGCATTTGTCAAGGTTAAACTTCAGTTGCCACTTCTTAGCCCATCTGCCCAAATTATCTAGATCCTGTTGCAGTAGCACACTGCCATTACTGTAATTAACAACCCTACCAATCTTTGTATCATCTGCAAACTTCGACATTAAGCCTGATATACTTTCATCAATATCATTGATAAATATACAAAACAACAATGGACCCAACACCAAACCCTGTGGGACTCCACTAATAACATTAGTCCACGAAGAGCAGTGCCTATTGATTATCATCCTCTGTCTTCTACCACTAAACCATCCTTTTATCCATTGTAGCAACTTACCCTTAATACCATTCTGCTCCAATTTGTACAGTAGTGTTCCATGCACAACAGTGTCAAAAGCTTTCCTAGATATCAAAATTATTTTTTGCATCCAGTTCCTTTGTAACCACACCATAATATCCAATCAAATTTGTCAGACAAAGCTTTTCTTAACAAACCCATGCTGTGTCTGAAGTATTGCTGCAGTCTTATGTAAATGATTCTGCAATGCATCTTTAACCAGTAACTTCATTATTTTACCCGGAAAAGAAGTTAAACTAACTGGTCTGTAATTACTTGTGTCACCTGTCATTCCCTCTTTGTGAATTGGGGATATATTTGCACATCTTCAGTCCGTGGGGACCTCCCCCGAGTCCAAGGATGCTCTCATAATTACGGCTAAGAGTTTGCTTACTTCCTTCGCCGCCTCCTTTAATATAACTGGATCGATCCCATCCGCCCCAGGTGCCTTTCTTATGTTTAACTTCAACAATTTCTCCTCCAATTTGCTCTCAGTTATTACAAAATTGTTAAGCACCCTGCTACAATCTGATGACCTTCTGGCATTTTCAATCCTTAACTCGTCATGTGTGAATGTAGATGCAAAATACTCATTCAGTTTGTTTGCTATCTGAGCAGGATAACCAACAGTCACGCCATGGATATCAAGTGGACCAATCTGATTCATCCTCTTTCTTTTAGAGTTTATATAAGTAAAGAAATCCTTGCTGTTTTTCTTAGCATCCTTTACCAAAGATTTCTCGTAATATGCTTTCACCTGCCTAACCTCCTTTGTGACTTGATTACAGGCTAGGTTATATCTGCCATGGGCTTCTGTGTTGCCTATTAATTGATATTCATCCGATGCATTTTTATTCTCTGCCACCAGTGTCTTCAGTTCATGTGACATTGGTTTAGGCCTATACCTTGAAGAGTATTTCTGATTATAGGCTTTTATAGTAGGTCAGTAGAATTCCATAGGTAACTGAGTTCTTATGAGCCAAAATTTAATGTTCCTTAATTGTACTGAGTCAGAAATTTTTAAGGAATTTTTTTGCCATAAACAAACTTTTTAGGTGCTGAGGAACTTTTAGTTAAGATATGTTAGGTGCTGACAAACAGTTGCCTTTGGTAACTAGATTTTACAGGTCACCATAGGGGTTGTGAGGTTGAACTGCCCTTTTGTTTTACAATTACTGTGTATCAATGATTTCCACAACATGTAATATAGGAAGTAATGGACCCTTAGTGTGGTTATTAAACTTTTGATAACATATTATGGAATGAATCTTATTGGTTGAAGAAACATGATAAAGAATAATTGCTTAATAATTAGTTGTATTGTGTTCATATCCAACCTTTGTTAGGAAAATGCAAAATCTGCAATTAATTTCTTTTTCAATATTGATATTACAAATTTTATCCTATTCAAATTTATTATAAAAAAAACAAATATTCAAGGATTGTTCACTTGTGAAAACATTGTTTATCTTATGGGACTTTGCATTAATAAATGATGTGTTAACTATTCTAACTTTAAGTAATTAAATTTTATCTATATTAACACACAGATAAAAGTTAATCACTTAAAGAAATTTAAGTGTTTAATTTTCACAGAGTCTAATTATCAGTGGACCATCTAGTATTATACTGTAAGTTTGATATTGGCTTCTTTGGGAAATTGGCATCATTAGCATTAGTTGAGTCATATGATGCAAGAAAGCAAGTAGCATCAGCCAAAAAAAACACCCTTCCCATTTCACTCATCCGGTCACTCCAAATGTTTGTCTAGTTCAGCCTTAAATTTATTTAAGCTATCAACTTCCACAACTGCAGATGGAAGTCTGATAGCGTCAGTATTAAAGTTCAGTAAAAAAAAATTTATGATCACTCTTTATTGAGCTTATGTTCAATAAAGAATGATCATAATTTTTTTTTCACAACATACCTTTATTAACCACCCATATTTTGATGGTCCTTTTCAAATTAGTCCGCATTTGATGAAATGCACTTGCTCCAGCATTTTCCATTTTTAAAAATGTGGTGGAAGCCATTTTTTGACATGCATTTGAGAATTGCTTCCAGTATCTTTACAACTTCTGACATCTGGAAATGGTTGCCTTGCAGCTCATTCTTGAACTTTGGAAATAAAAAAAAATTGCAAGGTCAGGGCTGTAGGGCAGATGAGGAACACATTTGACATTAATGCTGGCTAACTACTTGATCACGGTATAAGCAGTGTGAGGTCTTGCATTGTTATGATGCAGCATCCACCTGCCTGTGTGTGCAGCTATAGTTATTTGCAACAAATGTGATCCTGCAAAGCATGCAGTAGAGTTTTGTAGTAAGGTCTCATAACAGTCGTATCATTGCTCAACATGCTGGTAAACCATTCCTTGAATGTCAGAAAAAGAGATGACCATAACCCTTTCTGCAGAAGCCACAACTTTTTTCTTTTTACAGTGTTGGCAATGACAAAAACTTCCAAACAGACCTTTGTTGCTTACTGTCTTGGTCAAAATGATGAACCCATCTCTCATCTGCTGTTTACACCTTGTGCAGAACCTTACCATATTCAGTAACCATCTGCTGCAGCTCCTAACAAACTTCCCTGCAAACTTGCTATTGCTTAGATGTGAGTAATCTTGGAACCCAGCATGCACAAACATGTGTCATATGCAAATGGTCATGGAGAATACCATATGTGCTTCCTACTGATATTCTCAACATCTCTGCCAATTGTTTCTGTTATGTGACAATCTTCTTTCATGATTACAGGAGCAGTGTTTCTGGTTTCTGTAGTGACAGCAGTGGTTGGAGCTCCAGGACATTATGGAGATGACTCTCGGAGCCAACTCCAGGACTGCCAATTTTTGTGATTGAATCTTTAAACATTTTAAACCACTTATAAGCTGTGCTATATGGAAGCATAGATTTAGATTCACCATAAGCCTCTTAACATTTTATACACTTCAGCCAATGTTTTCTTGAGACGGAAACAAAATTTGAGAGCAGAGTACTGTTCCTTGCATGTCATGTCTATTGTTATGTAGGCAAAATTGAACAGGTGTAAACTTGACCGCCAAGGTTGGTCAAGTTTACCATGGCACGAGTCAACTGCACAATTGCTATGTGATACAGTTTGGTTTGGTCTTAAATTCCACAGCTGAGCTAGAAATAGCTAGCAGTATGGTTGTTCATGAAAAATTATGATCGTTCTTAATTGAACAGCCCTCGTATCTCAGAAGGGAAATATTATTAGTTAACTACGTGCCCAAAATTTGGAACTTTCCAACACTGTAGCAACTTGTAGCAACTTTTTTTATTGTAGCCGCTACTTTTTTGTATCCCAGTAAACTGTATTGTACAGAAATGATATGTTGATTTTTGTCAAATATAAAATCAGTAGCTGAAGGAATTTTATTAGGAATGTATCTTGTGCCTGGTGAAACAGTGGAATGAATGTCTTAATGCCAAAGGTATTTCAGTATTTAAAATGTCATTATTCCAGTAAGTAATACAGGAGCTGCTAAATGATGACAGTGTTTTCACTGAAATTAATTTAGTTATTATTCTAGACCATAAGCTAATTTCTTTTCTTTTTTTCTATGTGTGAACTTGATTTTGATTTGAAACTTAGAGATGAATCAGCAGCTTAACCAGACACGATCCCAGCGAGTTCGAGCAGCTATGTTTCCTGAGACGTTAGAAGAGGGTATTGAAATTCCTTCAACACAATTTGATCCAAGTCAAGCAACAGCTGTACAAAGACTCTCAGAGCCATCTCAGATGTTAAAGCTTGCAGTAGTTAATATCATTAATTATCAGGTAATTTATAATAGTTTATGGATTGATTTACGATTTACCCTTAGGTAAATCATAAATACCCATAATTTGGCTATTAAAATTTTAATATGTTTGCTTTGGCTCTGATTTTTTTCCTCCCACAAAACATCTACTAAGTGCATGTTTTTCTCTCCCTATAATTTTTATTTTCTTGTAATTCAGACATTTAGATGAATGTAGTTTGAAAATCAAAATGAAATTTAGATTGTATATACATATTAATTCCTTTTTTAATTGTTCTATAATTGAAGCTGAATTAGAATAGTAATTAGATATACTCTTTAGAAAGAAACACAGAATTTTTGCCCAAAGTATTTTGCAGAAGAATCCTCAAAAAAAAAACCCCTCTGAAATGCTTAAGTTTGTTATGATCTTATGTGCAATATTAGAAGTGTTTGTCACATGACAGAAATGTGGAGAGGAAGCTGCTTGGTCAGGTGATAACCTGGATCACAGATGAACTTCACCAATGAGAATAAAAGTCAATATTCAGCTAACTTTAAAATTTTTTCCATTCACCAGAAAGTTACCATGTTAAAGCCATTACGTTTCATTTAAAAATCACACACCTATGGCAGTGAGGCATATATATTAAAGTCAGGTAAACAATGTTACATCATAAAGGCCTTTAAAAATTGTGCAAACCAAACACAAAGACTTAAATACATACTGTAATTATTTTAATAGATCATTCACACATGTATTAATTAATAGTATAATCTAAAACAGCAGTTCCCAACTGGTGGTTCGCGAAACTGTTCCAGTTGGTTCACACTAAAAATTCTGTAATGGTGTCTGCTTAGATTTACATAGGAAATTTTGGAAACAAGCTTTTGAAATGAAAAGGGCACAATAATTAGGACAAATTGTAGGATAAGAATTTAGATAGTGGAAAATAAGTAGCTTAATGAGTAATAGATGTAATTTTAATTATATGTTTCCCAGAGAAAGGAGTGCCCTTAAGGAATGAATCATAAAGAATGGCAGTTGAAGTGTTTCAAGTGAGAAAGGTAGGAAAGGAAAGATGGATACTTAGTTCGAGGAGCTAACAAATAAATTTATATAAATGTAATAATTAAGCGAAGACAAGGAGGAGTGAGACAAAATAAATAGAGAGGGATTTGATTAGCCAGGTTGTGACGTGTAGAAAGGGAGAAATGGATCATGGAAGAAATATACTGCAATATATTTTTTCTGTGCTAAAACTCCATATATTACATAGAATAAATTATAATGATTATATATAAACTAGTTGTACCCGGTGTAACATACACCATCTTTCTGATTATGGCATAAATAGTTTAATCTAGATCCTTTAGTCTTCACCATTCTTGTTTAGCGGTGATATAATTCTGCAGTAGTCACCTGTGGGATATATGTATATGTCTCTATTTGTAGGTGGTTCCCCATCTTCTCCAACAAATATTGTAGCAACCTCCATTTTGGATGTAGGTGCATTATATCATCTGTTATCTAAGTTCAGGTCTTCTATAAATGCCATGTGCACATTCATTGTTGGATTGGCCTGGGTTATTCGATGCATTTGTTTATATGATTCAGCAAATGGGTTAACTTTTCGCAGCATCTCGTCCAATTGTTGCATTACTTCAGCCATACACCCTTGGTTTGATTGTTTTTCAAGCTGTTTTGTTGTTGCTTCAACAGAATCAAAAATATAAAATTGTCCATATCCTGGCTTATTTGCCTCATTTGGATATAGCGGTGAGACCAAATGGTAAATCTGACTGTGTATTCTAAAACAGTATGGACCATTCCCAGGCGGTGATTTAATTTCTGCGCCCATTGATGTGAATGCCATTGCTGAGTTCTACTCTCATATATGTTCTCTGTAGTTAATTGCTTCACGTGTATCCCCCACCCACTGTAAGCAGCTCTCATAATAGAGTAAGTTTCCATCATATTCCATCATGGCAGCATTTAGTGTATTTATTCGATGTGTTTAACTCATGTCCCCAATATCTTGCATTGCAATACTCACAGTTGTAACACATATTTCCTGTGTCATGCTCTTTTTCCACATTAATTACGGCTTGTTGATTATTTGCGTCCAGTACTTCTATTTGATTAGTCCTACAGCATCTACTCATTTCCAGTCTTGCTTCTCTTTCTTCAATGTTTTCTGTCCATCTTTGTAGAGTCTTGTTTTGGTCTCTTAGTCTATTAGATCTCTCCTCTAATGTTTCATTAGCATTTCTTCTACATTTTCTCAAAGTTCTTATACACTGTTCAGCCATTTTTATACTTCTTAAAACTTAGAACGGTTTAAAATTGAAAACATAAAATAGACAGTTAAAAATAAACATACATCGATAACTTTCTTCAGTCAAAAAACATTAGTACAAAAATTAATAAAGAATGCCCAGTATGGTGATCATACGAGGTGAACCGCGTGAACTGGAGCTGGCAACAATTAGCAGTTGGGAAAATTGGGCAGCACACCTAAGCATTTTATATATATATATATAAAGATTATTATTATATAAATTATTAATAAAAATATTTTTATAAAATTATAAATAAATGGAATATATTATATTCCATATTTTATATGGAATTTTGATGCGAAGAAGAGAGTGGTGTGAAGAAGGGGTTCGCAAGTCAAAATCAAAGTGGAAGAAAGGGTTTGGAGTCAAAAAGATTGGGAACTGCTGATCTAAAACATGAAAATAGTTTAAGTAACCAGTTCATAAATAATTATGCTTGCCTGCCTTTCCCACAAGAAAAGATGCAAATGTTTAATGAGAGTTCAATAGAAGATGAAGAAAATTTATGATAAGTGAAGATTCCATATATGTATAGTATCAAACATACAGAATTAGTTGGGTTTGTAAGCACATGCAAGAGCATTATTCATAGTTCCAAGAAGCTTTTCATGTTATGCCAGTTGCAAACTTCATTTACTAGTAGGTCACCTTTATTTTTTTTTGCTGAAGATTCAGTAGAACTGTCAGGATGTACAAGAAGTATAATGGACAGATACGGATAAACAGATGTCAGAGCTAGTGTGGTCTTATTACGGAATCAGGAAGTCTAACTGTTATTTGGACAGAAGGCAAGTTTCCTGTTCTTGGACATATCAAAATCAAGTTTGGATATATTAATAACTTATTTCTAACAGTTGTAAGTTTTGGTATAGGCACGAAATTAAACTGGAAATTTGGATACAAGCCAATTGCAATATGCTTTATTTTTATCCAGAACAGCTTTAGCACATTTGCTAGAAAAGTAAGGTCCAGATAAAGGACAAGAATTTAGAGTGGAATAATAAAGAATAAAGGATTTAATCCCAACAAGAATGAGTTGAGTAACACTGTCTGAGTTAGTGTTAAGATCTGGTAAGATTTCAAAACAGTAGTACAATAAAAAAGAAGAGGAATAGAAACCAGAGCAATATGGCCTTAGTTGCTAATGCTTCTAAAAAAACCAAATAACAACAACACACGGTACGTTTCTCTTCAGTTATTGCTACCCATATGCAGTACTTTGCATTTGTCAATGTTAAACTTCAATTGCCACTTTTCAGCCCTATTGCCCAACTTATCTAGATCCAGTTGGAGTAGCATACTGTCTTTACTGCCATTAACAACCCTGCCAACCTTTGTATCATCTGCAAACTTGGACATTAAACCTGATATACCTTTATCAATATCATTGATAAATATACAAAACAACAATGGGCCCAACACAACCCTGGGGAACTCCACGAAGAGCAGTGTCCATTGATTACCACTTTCTGTTATCTCCCAATGCCATACCTCTGCAATTTGTACTGCAGTCTTTCATGTGCAACAGTATAAAAAGCTTTCCTGAAGTCTAAGTATATGATATCAAAATAATTTTTCGCATTCAGTTCCTTTGTGACACATCATAGTATCCGATCGAATCGGTCAGACAAGACCTCCCTTTAACAAACCCATGCTGTGTCTTAACTATTACTGCAGTCTTGTCTAGATGATCCTGCAATGCTTCTTTAACCAGTGATTCCATTATTTTCCCTGGAACACAAGTTAAACTAACAGGTCTGTAGTTACTTTTGTCACCTTTTGAACCTGCTTTGTGAATTGGTTATTCATTTGCACACCTCCAGTCCATGGGGACCTCCTCTTATTCCAAGGAAGCTCTCATAATTATGGCCAAGGGTTGGGTTTGCTTACTTCCTTTGCTGCCTCCTTTAATATAACTGGATAGATCCCATTCTCCCCGTGTGCATTTTTTATGTTTAACTTCAAATCTCCTCCCCTTTGCTCAGTTATTACAAAATCACTTAGCTCCCTGTTAGCATTTGATAAACTTCTGGCATTCCCCTCATTGAATAACTGCTCATGTGTGAATGTTGATGCAAAATACTCATTCAGTGTATCAGCTACTGAGTATGATCATCAATGGTCAACCCATCTATGTTAAGTGGTCCAATCTGCTTCATCCCTTTCCTTCTAGAATTTACATAAGTAAAGAACTCTTTGCTGTTTTTCTTTGCATCTTTTGCCAAAGATTCCTCGTTTTGAGCTACTTACTAAGTTTTTTATTTTATTTTATTGATTAGTTTTGACCTCATTATTTAAAATACAACTGTATTTGTTTCAAAAATAAAATATATTTTTTAATTTTTTTTTTCCTAATTTTATTAACTTATAACATCCATATTTTTATACGAGTCAAAACACCAGAGGTACACTGAACAACTTGTACCTATGCTGTAGCTGGTAGCTGTGTGCCCAACATGGAGGATTTTGCTATTAAGTGCAAGATTTTTAAATATATAGAAAGTGAATTGACAAGTGTACTACCAGTGGTCAACAACAGCCATAGTCAAAATGTGTAGTTGTACCACATCGTTGCCAAATGTTAATATAATGTACATCTATAAGTAATAGGAATAGTGATTATATTGAATTCTTAATCATTTTAGCAACAAAATACTGTGTTTTCAAGCTAGATGCACTGTTTTTTCTTTCTGAAAATATTGCCCCAGATTCTTCTACATCTTATGGTCCAAAGGTATACTTTGGTGCACATTGATGTTTTTATATCTGTCTGTGGCTACATATATATATATGTCTATTGTCCAGATGTTAGGAGCCCTGAAAAAAAAAAAAGCTAACTCTGTCTTTGTGTTTAGATCACACAAAGGCAATAAAAAAGGGCATTGCTGGATAAAACAACAGTTGTGATTTTGAGAGGATTTAGCCAACTGCAGCCATTCGATATCTTATTTAACAGACCCTTTAAAGCATTGCATGTGAGGAGTAGACCAGCTAGATGGATGTACCAAATTACAATTTCATAGGTGTGTAACTGGGTGAGAAATTTGAAATTTGAAACTTGTGACAGCCGTGTCTTTGAATTAATGTGAAATCATCAATGCACTTGATGGTACTGAAGTTGATGCAATCTTTGAAGAAAGTGAAAGTTCAGACTATAAAGTTAGTAATGAGGAGTATGATAGTAGCAAGCAGTTTTTGGCATTCTACAGTGAGTAAAAGCATGTCATTTTGTTTAGTAAGTAATTTTGAATTTGTGTTTGAAATATGTGATAAAATATTTTTTTTCTCAAAATTTGCCTTCTTAAATATGGGTCTTTTGGTTCAATGTATCTTGTCTTCAGGGAAATACAGTAGTTATATTGTTAGTACCTTCTTATTGCATGTTTTTAAATAGATTTTTATTTTCCATACATGTTTTTATATATATATATGTATATTTATCTGTTTCTCCTATTAAGGATGATGCAGACTTAGCAACCAGAGCAGTTCCTGAACTAATAAAATTGCTAAATGATGAAGACCAAGTAGTAGTTAGTCAAGCCGCTATGATGGTTCATCAGTTATCAAAGAAGGAAGCATCTCGACATGCAATAATGAATTCTCGGCAATCACATCAAATGATAGCTGCTTTAGTACGTGCTATGTCTAATTCAAACGACTTAGAAACTACTAAATCAGCTGCAGGAACGTTACACAACTTGTCACAGCATCCTCAAGGTCTCCTAGCAATTTTCAAGAGTGGTGGCATTCCTGCACTTGTCAAGTTACTTGGGTAAGTAGGGTGCTTTGTTGTTTTTTGCTGACCTCTCTAAAACAAGCTAATACTATGTTCATTTCTTTTTTTTTCCTTAGGTCAGTTGAATAAAATTTTGAACAAAGTTTTCTGTTCCAACAATTAAATCCCCTTGTGGATTTAATTCAGTGTGCTCAACCCATTGAATGGCTTATACACCTCAATAAGATCACCGCACAGGTAACTAGTCTCAAGCCACTGCAATTTGCAGAATTTAAGCCTCTCTTGCTAAGAGGATCTCTTCATTCCCCTCACCAATTTTGTTGCCCTTCTCTGTACACGCTCAAGCAAATCTACATCCTTCCTAAAATAAGGCCGCCAGACCTGTACGAGTACTCAAGGCATGGCCTGACCATTGCCTTATACAGAGGGATAATCACCTCCTTTTCCCTGCTAGCAAAATTTGTATATATCATTGACAAAATCCCATGACCTGCCCTGGCAGCCTGTCTGCATTGCTCAGAAAACTTCATATCTGACTGCACAATTAATCCCAGGTCTTTTTCATTTTCTACCACCTTAAGTGTAGTACCACACAGTTGGTACGTTTCTCTGGGGTTACTTCTAACCATATGCAGTACTTTGCATTTGTCAAGGTTAAACTTCAGTTGCCACTTCTCAGCCCATCTGCCAAAATTTTCTAGATCCTGTTGCAGTAGCACACTGCCATTACTGTCATTAACAACCCTGCCAACCTTTGTATCATCTGCAAATTTCTACACTAAGCCTGATATACCTTCATCAATATCATTGATAAATATACAAAACAACAGTGGACCCAACACCGAACCCTGTGGGACTTCATTAATAACATTAGTCCACGAAGAGCAGCACCAATTGATTACCACCCTGTCTTCTCCCACTCAACCATCCTTTTATCCATTGTAGCAATTTATCCTTAATACCATTCTGCTCCAATTTGTACAGTAGTCTTCCATGCGCAACAGTGTCAAAAGCTTTCCTGAAATCCAAGTAAATGATATCAAACATATTTTTTGCATCCAGTTCCTTTGTAACCACATCATTATAACCAATAAGATTTGTCAGACAAGACTTTCCCTTAACAAACCCATTCTGTGTCTGAATTATTGCTGCAGTCTTGTCTAGATGACCCTGCAATGCATCTTTAACAAGTGACTCCATTATTTTACCCGGAACAGAAGTTAAACTAACTGGTCTGTAATTACTCGTGTCACCCTTCGATCCCCCTTTGTGAATTGAGGATACATTTGCACTTCTCCACTCCGTGGGGACCTGCCCTGAGTCCAAGAACGCTCTCATAATTATGGCTAAGGGTTTGCTTAGTTGCTTTGCCACCTCCTTTAATATAACTGGATAGATCCCATCCACCCCAGTTGCCTTTCTTATGTTTAACTTCAACAATTTCTCCTCCACTTTGCTCTCAGTTATTACAAAATCATTAAGCACCCTGCTACAATTTGATAACCTTCTGGCATTTCAAACCTTAATAACTCCTCATGTGTGAATGTAGATGCAAAATACTCATTCAGTTTGTTTGCTATCTGAGCAAGATGGATTATCAATAGTCGAACCATCAATATCAAGTGGACCACTCAGATTCATCCCCTTCTTTTTAGAGTTTATATAAGTAAAGAAATCCTTGCTGTTTTTCTTTGCATCCTTTGCCAAGGATTTCTCGTAATCTGCCTTTGCCTGCCTCACCTCCTTTGTGACTTGATTGCAGACTGGCTTATATCTACCATAGGCTTCTGTGTCGCCTGATAATTTATATTCATCCCATGCATTTTTCTTCTCTGCCACGAGTCTCATTAGTTCATTTGACAACCATTTAGGCCTAAACCCTGAACAATATTTCTTAATAGGTATGAAGGGTATAAGGTCTGAGAAGTATTTAAATTCTGTACAGTGGGACCAACTGATTATGTTACCAACATTAAATTCGAAATAGTATGCATTCAAAGAATTAATCTTGGAAGTTACTAGGCTTTTCATACAAACTAAGAAATATTGTTCAAGGTTTAGGCCTAAATGGATGTGAGATGAAGTAATGAGATGTGGCAGAGAAGAAAAATATGTGGGAAACATATAAATTAATGGGTGACACAGAAGCCTATGATAGATATAAGCTGGTCTGTAACCAAGTCACAAAGGAGGTTAGGCAGTCAATGGCAGATTACGAGAAATCTTCAAAGAAAAACATCAAAGAGTTCTTTACTTATGTAAACTAGAAGGAAGGGGATGAATCAGATTGGTTCACTGGATATTGATGGTTCAACTGTTGATGAATCTGCTCTGGTAGCTAACAAACTAAATGAGTATTTTGCATTTACATTCACACATGAGGAGTTATTCAGGGAGGGGAATGCCAGAGCTGAATTAAACTCTGGCAGTGAGCTAGATGATTTTTTAATAACTGAGAGCAAAGTGGAGGAGAAATTGTTGAAGATAAACATAAAAAAAGCTTTTGGGGTGGATGGGATCTGTCCAGCTATATTAATGGAGGCAGCAAAGGAAGTAAGCAAACCCTTGGCCATAATTATGAGAGCATCCTTGGATTCAGGGGAGGTCCCCACGGACTGGAGATGTGCAAATGTATCCCCAATTCACAAAGGGGTTCAAAGGGCCGTTCCATGGACCTGCTTGTACATAACTTTTTGAAAGATCATGGTAGTGCTAGCGAGGCAAAACTCAACGCCTTTACAAATATCATCAATACTTAGTAAACATGTAGCACTTAAGTTATCCTGTTCCAAGGCCAACCTTACACAATGCATCCCATGTCCAATGAGGATACATGTGAACAAAGATACAATGTCAAACAAGATCATAAGTTCATCTTCACCTATAGACTGTCTTCTTATAAAGTTCACAAATTCCTTGCTATTCCATTGAGACCAATAGTATCGTTTGTGGGTAGTCCCACATATGCCTTATCTGGATTTTTAGCTAGAGTTATTGCTCCTATAGTGGGACGCTCCAGTTTAGTAGTTAAGGATAGCAAGGAATTTGTGAACTTTATAAGAAGCCAGTCTATAGGTGAAGATGAACTTATGATCTCGTTTGACGTTGTATCTTTGTTCACATGTATCCCCATTGGACATGGGGTGCATTGTGTAAGGTTGGCCTTGGAACAGGATGATAACTTAAGTGCTAGATGTTTACTAAGTATTGATGATATTTGTAAAGGCGTTGAGTTTTGCCTTGCTAGCACTACCATGATCTTTCAAAAAGTTATGTACAAGCAGGTCCATGGCACGGTCATGGGTTCCCCCATTAGTGCCATTGTGGCCAATTTGGCAATGGAGGAACTGGAAACCAGGGTGTTTCATCAGTTGGATTTCCCCATGCGCGAGTGGAGGAGATATGTGGACAATACGTTCACCATTTTAAAAAAGGGGAAGGAAGATGAGGTGCTCAATTTACTTAACAGCTTCTCCCCATTTATACAATTCACCTCGGAGGTGGAAAAAGTTGGGTCCCTCCCATTTCTGGATGTCCTGGTTAGCAGAGATGGGTCTAGAATAAAGATAACGATTTATAGAAAGCCTGTGTGCCGTGGCCAGTATGTTCATTACAGCTCGGCACAGGCTTATCATCATAAGAATAGTGTAGCCAGGGCGTTGTTGAATAGGGTGAGGACCCACTGTAGTACCCCCGAGGATAAGGAAATGGAAATTTGCAGAGTCACGGCAGATCTCAGGAAGTGTGGGTACCCCCAGAGGGTCTTGAACAAATATATTTCTAGGGTAGAGTCCAATCGCAGGGAGTCGCCTGCCCCTGTGGCTACCGCATACATTCCTTACTATCTGGGCCTTTCAGAACGTATTGTACGGGCACTGCGGGAGTGTCAGACCTGCTGTGTGCAACTTCCAGGACGGAGATTGCACACAGTGGTGTCTCAAGTTAAAGATCCCGTAGCCCAGGACTATACTAGTAGTGTGGTCTATGAGATTAAGTGCCCGGATTGTGAGGAGTGTTATGTGGGGGAGACGGGGCGACATTTAAAAGACCGTCTGGGGGAGCACATGACCGCTATTAAGACTGCTAATTATGCGAGGTTTGCTGTGGCAGAGCATTTCTGGGAGAAGCAGCATCCATTGGATCTCTCCTGAAAATGCGGTCATTACGTACTGTGCCTATGGATTTTGGGAACGCAAGTGGCTCGAGAGCTTGCGAATCGGTTCATCCAGTCGTAATACTATTAACAGGGACAGGGGGACACGTTTACACCCCCTGTTTGAGGCGGTTGTCCTCAGACGGGATGACCAGTTCTGTTTGACACGCTCCCGAGCCACTTCCATTTCCGATGTGCCCGTGGGGAATGCCGACCATGTGTCTGATGGACCACGTGCATGAGTGCCATGGGCCTGCTTCTTAAGGATGTGTCATTGCAGTAATAGTATACTGTTGAAGAAGGAGACAGCAGTCTCCGAAAGCTTCAGGTTTTATCGCTTTTAATCCAGTTTATTTTAGATAATTTTATTGCTTCGTTATTTTTAACTATATTTTTAATGTTTATATCGTAGTTTATTTTATTGTAATTTATTGTAATATTTTAGTCTTCCGATAGTGTTTCCATTATATTTTATTTCTGTATATTTTATTATTATTATTTTTATAGTAAATTTTTAATTCCTTGGCTGATGTTTGTCTTTAATTATTGCAGTAAGTTAAATATATTAGATTAATACAAGGAAAAATGGAGTATGAGTGAGGTTAGGCAAATCCTTAATATTTTGAGCAAGGAGAAGGCCTGTTCTTAATGAAGAACAGGCCTTCTCCTGTAAAAAAGACCTTAATTGAGAGGACTGAATGGGGCAGAAGTAAAAGTGTGAGCCTCACTGAATCTGGAAATCACTTTGCAGTGCCATCGTGTAGAAATGTTTTGCAATGCTCAAATTTAGGCGTGACCAATTTGAGTTAAATAAATTGCCTGTGAGAATTGATAATAGAAATAAGGATAAAATTAAATTAAAGAACGAAATCTAAGCAAAAAGCAAATAATTAAAAAAAATTGCAAGTAGAACAACAAAATATAATAGCACAACTGTATTGAATTACACAAAGAGAAGGGTGCACACATATGTGTGTGTATTAGATTCTTTATTTCTTGTGCCATATAAGGTGAAAGGAATAGAAAGAACAAGAAAAGTTAGTCCTTGTTCTCTACCCCCCTCACGAGTAATCAAATAATTTGGAGGGCTGAAAATATGACAATGATTATTAATACTAATAGTGGCATATGATACTAGGAAGCAAGCTTATAGAGCAACAGCAAAAAAAAAGCCCACATTGTCTGCCCATACCCCCTCTAATAATTTATATAATCTACTGCAAAGTTCCACAACACCAAGCCCTTGGGGTAGCACAGTTGGTAGAATCACCATCCTCCCCACACCAGCTGGAAAAGACCTGAGTTCAAGTCATGGTGATGACATGAGGAATTTTTTATGTGCCTTTTTTCACAACATGGCTGAGTTAATCGGTCTCAAGTTAGGTTAGCATGGTTTTCCCTCCCGGAAACTCAGGTGTTTCATCCAGCATACAGAAAATGGACCACAGAAGACATGCAATTTACAGACAGTATACACGGAGCAATATGGCCTTAGTTGCTGATGCTCCTAAAACCCTACTACAACAACCACAACACACCAGATGGAAGTTTGTTCCAACAATTGATGACTGCCTGGCTGAAAGTTAATTTTTGCTCATCTTTCCTGCAACTATCCTTTTTTAATTTGAATTTGTCTTCTTATGTGTGTTTTCCATGAAAGAATAAAGGTCTCATCAGCATTTAGTTTACTGAATCCATTAAAAACTTCAAACAATTCATTTAGATCTCCTTGCAGGTGCCTAGTTTCCAGACACCCCTAAGTTTACCAAAGTGAAGTCTTTCTCAGTAAGCATACCCTTTTTTGCCACTGATTAATCTTGTTGCTCTTCTCTGTACCTGTTCAAACAGAACCACATCCTTCTTAAAATGAAGCTTCGAGACTATGCAGTACTTAAAATGCGGCCCAATTGCCTTATACAACCAGTTAATCACTACATTATACCTGCTGCCAAAATTCTTGCATATTATTGACAGAATACTACTAATATTAATTTTAAAAATAATGTTGCTATTTATTTATTAGGGATTCAGTGGTTCCCTCCCCCTGCATAAAGCTGTTTCAATGGCTAGTATTATTTAAAGGAAAAAAATAAATGCCATATTTCATTTGTTCCTTCTGTCTCTTGACAAAAGTCCCTTTTGCCAAAAACAGAAATTCACTAAGTTAATGGAAAGAAAAGAAAACCATTTATTCCAGACTTTTAAAATTAGTCCAAAATTGATTTTGCATAATCTCAGCTTTTTTCCAGGTGAGACAATTTTCTCAGAAGAGGTGCAGACAATTTCTGAAAACATAGCAGGTTGGCAAATGGCAAAATGTCCAAAATGATGTTTTTTTTAATCTAATATATGATGTTTGAATATATATTTTTTTAAAAACTTGTATAGTATTTTTATTGTTTGTGTTCTTTAGTCTCTCATTCTGCTGTGGTTTCCATTTATGACACTTTTGTAATTTAATGTGTAATTTTATTATAATGTTTTATGTTTTTTATTTATTCATGCATTAATTACAGTTTATAAAGAAATAAAATAAAAACATTGAATCTTTCATGTATTATCAAATTCAGAAAATCAAAAGTATTGTAGGCCGACAAAATGATCATGTTTTTTGATTGAAATCTAAAAATATATTGAAACGAATTGTTCAATCAATAAATTGAATACACAAAGGTTGATCTTTTGGGGGAGGGAGAGGTAATGACAAATTATACACTATTCTTGTTTATAATAATACTATAAAGAAAATATTTGTGAAGATATTTTGTACTATTAGTATTACTTATACTGTTACTGAAAAAAAAAAAAAAAAAAAAGGCTTGGGAATACCTAAATGGATTCCTAAGGGTCTTCCATGCGCAACAGTGTCAAAAGCTTTCCTGAAATCCAAATATATGATATCAAAATTATTTTTTTGGATCCAGTTTCTTTGTAACCACATCATAATATCCTATCAAATTTGTCAGACAAGACTTTCCCTTAACAAACCCATGCTGTGTCTGAATTATTAGCATTAGCATTAGTAGAGGCATTTGATGCAAGAAAGCAAGCTTATGCAGCATCAGCCAAAAAAAAAAAAAGAAAAACCACTTCCACTTCACCCCTCTGTTCGTTCAAAATACCTGTCCAGCTGAGCCTTAAACTTATTTAGGCTATCAACCTCCACCACAAGGGATGGAAGTCTGTTCCACCAACCAACCACCCGCGGGCTAAAGGCAAATTTCCGCACGTCTATCCTACATCTGTCTTTCCTCAATTTGAATTTATGCCCTCTCAGGTGATTTTTCTGAGCTAGAGGAAGAATCCCATCAGCATTGAGCATGCTTAAACCATTCAAGGCTTTATACACCTCTATCAGATCACCTCGCTGGTGCCTAGTCTCCAGACACTGTAATTTGCAAAACTTAAGCCTTTCTTCGTAAGAGCACCCCTTTGTTGCATTCACTAATCTTGTTGCCCTTCTCTGTACTCGTTCCAGCAGCTCTACATCCTTCTTGAAATGAGGCCTCCAGACCTGTATACAGTACTCTAGGTGTGGCCTGACCATTGCCTTATACAATGGAATAATCACCTCCTTATCCCTGCTGGAAAAATTCCTGTATATCATTGACAATACTCCATGAGCTACTCTTGCAGCTCGTCTGCACTGCTCAGAGAACTTCATATCTGCCTGCACAACCACCCCCAAGTCCCTTTCATTCTCTACCACTGTCAGTGTAGTACCACAGAGTTGATACGTTGCTCTGGGGTTGCTGTTTCCCATGTGTAGTACTTTACATTTGTCAATGTTAAACTTCATTTGCCACCTCTCAGCCCATCTGCTCAACCTTTCCAGATCCTGTTGCAGCAGCATAGTGTCAGTAGTGTCCTTGACAACCCTGCCAACCTTCGTATCGTCTGCAAAGTTGGACATTAAGCTTGATATACCATCATCAATATCATTTATAAATACAGAAAACAATAATGGACCCAACACTGAGCCCTGAGGGACTCTACTAATAACATTAGTCCACGATGAGCAGTGTCCATTGATTACCACTGTCTGTCTTCTCCCCCTCAACCACCCCTTTATCCATAGCAGCAATTTGCCTCCAATGTCACACTGCTCCAATTTGTGTAGCAGTCTTCCATGTGCAACAGTATCAAAAGCCTTTCTAAGATCCAAGTATATAATATCAAAGTTATTCCTTGCATCCAGTTCTTTTGTGACTGCATCATAGTATCCAATCAAGTTGGTCAGGCAAGACTTCTCCTTAACAAAACCATGCTGTGTCTGAGCTATAACTGAAGTCTTGTCTAAATGATCCTGCAGTGCTTCTTTAACCAGTGCCTCCATTAATGCTCAACCTTTCCTGGAACAGAAGTTAAGCTCACAGGTCTATAATTACTTGTGTCAGCCTTTGATCCTCCTTTGTGAATTGGGATCACATTTGCACATTTCCAGTCTATGGGTACCTCCCCTGAGTCCAAGGAAGCTCTCATAATTATGGCTAAGGGTTTGCTTACTTCCTTTGCTGCCTCCTTCAATATAACTGGATAGATCCTATCCACCCCGGGTGCCTTTCTTGTGTTTATCTTCAACAGTTTCTCCTCCACTTTACTTCCAGTTATTTCAAGATTCTGTAGCTTACTGCTAGAGTTGGATACACCTTTGGCATTCCCCCTCGCTGAATAACTCCTCATGTGTTAATGTCGATGCAAAATATTCATTTAGTTTGTTAGCTACCTGAGCAGGATCATCAACAGTTGACCCATCAATATCAAGTGGACCAATCTGATTCATCCCCTTCCTTCTAGAGTTTACATAAGTAAAGAACTCTTTGCTGTTTTCTTTGCATCCCTTGCCAAGGATTTCTCGTAATCTGCCTTCGCCTGCCTAACCTCCTTTGTAACTTGGTTGCCTATCAACTTGTATCTATCATAGGCTTCTGTGTCATGTGTTAATTTGTAAGTATCCCATGCATTTTTCTTCTCTGCCATATGCCTCATTAGTTCATCTGACATCCATTTTGGCCTAAACCATGAACAATATTTCTTAGTTGGTATGTAAAGCCTAGTAGCTTCCAAGATAAGTTCTTTGAATGCTTCCCATTTTGAATTTGCTGTTGGTAACATCATCAGTTGGTCCCACTGTATAGAATTTAAATACTGTCTCAGTCCATCGTAGTCGCCTTTACGGAAACAATAATACTTAGGGGTTGCTGTTTCCCATGTGTAGTACTTTACATTTGTCAATGTTAAACTTCATTTGCCACCTCTCAGCCCATCTGCTCAACCTTTCCAGATCCTCTTTCCAGATCCTAGTTACCTCTTTGAGTAAATCCCACTTCAGCACACTGTGATCACTGCCACCTAGTGGTTCATTTATCTGCAGATTCTTAATGCATGAAGAATCACTGCTGATAATCAAATCAAGAGTATTACTCCCTCTAGTTGCCTCCCGAACATGCTGATGTAGAAAACAATCATCCAATAAATCCACAAAAGCCCTGCTAGTGTGTGAGTAACCAGCCCCCAAATTCCAGTCAATATCTGGGAAATTAAAATCTCCCATTATAAGACTCTCTGATTTACTGGCCCACTCTATTTCCCTGTACAGTTCCTTATTATACTCATCAGAGTCATTAGGCCTATAGCACACTCCTACTCTCAATTTTGATCTCCCAATGCTTATGTCACACCAAACTGACTCAACACTGCACTGTCCAGTGATGTTGACTGGCTTCACTTCCTTGGTTTTTATGTGTTTCTTAACTAATAGCATAACTCCTCCCCCCTTCCTATCCTGTCTATCCTTTCTGTAGACGTTGTACTCCCCAAATTGCAGTTCTGCATCCCTTATATCTGTGTGACACCACGTCTCTGATATCCCAACAATATCTGCCTTTGATGTTTTGAGCAATACCTCAAATTCATCAAATTTATTTACTAAACTCCTAGCATTGGTGTACACGCAAGTATACCTGCACCTGTTTCTATTCTTAGCTACCCTAACACAACCCATGTAAACTGCTCCAGGTGTATACCGCTCCAAGAACAATCGTAGCTGAAAGAGGTATAGAAAGAGATTAATGGTAGCGATGACAGCAAATGACTAAAATGGATTGCTAAATGTGATTCTGCTGTTATCCTAAACAGTCAGACAATTATTCAGTTCATTTTAGTTGGCCTGTAGAATGAACACACTAGTTGTGCTCATTGAGGCAGTAGCATAACTACTATTTGCCTAATACCTAGACCAATGCACTGAGGGGTTTTTTTTGCCATTATTTACATTTGTATCAGGTCACACAATCATTCATTTACAATTTACATGAAACTGCTTATCATTTACCTCAGGCAGGTATTGAATCGGTATTGAATCTTTTGGACATTCAATGACTCAAATTGGTGATTCATTTAAATTCCTCACTCGATGGTCATTGCTGCTGGGTTGAATGATTATTTTGAAGTGACTCAAGTCACTGACTCAATTCACATTTTATGTAATGACTGAACTGAATCAAATCAAAGAAAAAACTTGTTTTTGCCCATCACTAGTAACCATTTTAATATTACCATTTTAAGCAATTGCTATTCTAATATTACCATCTTTCATAAATGACATTTGAAGGGATAGAAGGTATGATGTCCAAATTTGCAGATGACATAACGATTGGTAGTCATTTAATGATCATTGCCAGGCAGTGGTCCATCAGGATGACTTGAACAGACTACAAAGATGGTCAGAGAAGTGGCAGCTATGTTTTAATGCAACTAAATGCAAGGTCTTACGTTTGGAGAATAGTAGCCCCAAAAAAGATTTTACACTTCATGCAGTAGAATTAAAACCAGTGGAGGAACAAAGGGATCTGGGAGTTACAATATGGGTAGATATGAAGTTTTCGGAGCAGGCAGCCAGAAAAACCCATGGTGTCCTGTCAATGATTTATTGAACATTATCCTATAGAGATAGGAAAGTCATAATCCCACTGTATAAGGCAATTATAAGAATACATTTGGAATACTGTGTTAAAGTATGGAGACCTCATCTGAAAAAAGACACTGAGCTTTTTTGCAAGGGTCCAAAGATGGGAAACTTGTATGGTGAGATTGGCAAAAGAGTGACTGTGCATGGAAAGACTCCGATTATGTGGGCTACAGAGCTTGGCAAGCAGGCACCTCACAGATGACCTGATTGATGTTTATAAGTCTCTGAGAGGAGTTAGTAAAATGAATGAAGGTGGACTGTTATGAAGAATTCCAGAACTAAGGGCAATAAAAATCAAATTACAGGGGGAAGAGGTGTAGACTACATTGTAAGAAGTTTTCTTTTAGTCAGTGAGTCATTGATTGCTGGAACAAGTTGGCTTCACAGGTAGTTGAATCTGACAGTTGGAATAAATTCAAAGGTCAACTGGATAGTTACCTATATATTTTCTTACTATCTGTTTTTTCTTTTGAGCCAGTGCAGCAAAAGCCTGTGGCTTCCTTGAACTATATGGTGAAAACTATTACTTATTTAATTCCCTACTAGTGGGGATGGCACTACATGATTTATATATAGCAACATATGTTTTCCATAGATAAGTGCTGTTGATCAGTAGTGCAATACTATAGGTAGCTTGTAGCGATAGCATTTCAACTTGAGTTAGAGTTTAGTATAAGCACATGTTGCAGAATTGAATTTTATTCATAGTATCCCCCTAGATAACAAATATTCATAACTGCTGTATTTTAATTTTTTTTGTAACTCAAACTAGGAATTCAAGATAAAAATAGCTCTATTTTTATAGTCTGTTTTTATTTTGTCTGATATAAACTTGCAGAGTAATCCAAGAAATTGCTTCTTTAAAGAGTAGTATTTTTATTTTATAAAAGTTACTAAATATTTGTATAGAAATATAATCCAATAAGTTCTTATACAAGTATTTGAATTGTTGCTGTTTTAGCTCTCCTGTGGATGCTGTTCTGTTTTATGCTATCACCACTCTTCATAACTTGCTTTCCCATCAGGATGGTTCAAAAATGGCTGTTCGTTTGGCTGGTGGTTTGCAAAAGATGGTGGCACTTCTTCAGCGTGATAATGTGAAATTCCTTGCAATTGTCACAGACTGCTTGCATATCTTAGCATATGGAAACCAAGAAAGCAAAGTAAGCAGAACTGAAAACTTTACTTTTTTAATTGGATTAAAAGTATGATTTTATGAGTGTAAAGTTATTTTTGTTTAATCTTCTAAGTAAATATAATCCAGTATATTTACTTACAGGTGCCATCATAACTAACTTAACTCATTAACCTTGTATCCCTTATAACTAACTTAACCTTATTTCAAAGCATTTTGATTAAATGAAAATGTAAAAAATATAATACAGTTGAACTTGGTTATAATGAGCATGGAAATAAGATTGCAGTTGTAACGAGCAAAAAGCTATAATGATTTTAATTTACTCGTATTGCCATACAATTGCTCACTGTTATAATGAGCATAGTACACGGATATACCGTACAAATTTTGGTAACTATGCAAACATTCTTAATTGCTCTGGTAGTCGAAAAAAACCCAATTCTTGGAATAGACAAAAATGAAAAGGACGACTTAGCTTTTATGACCACCCGCATCGGATTAGCGGCTGGTTTATGACCTTGTCCTTTTGCGGACTATACAATAGTGCATTTGCATTCCACTTGTCGCATTATCCTATTTACAGATTGTCTTGTATTCACTGAACCATAAATTTATGTCGGGACTTCTAAGAATTTTGTCGATGGGACGTATAAGAACTTTGTAAGCATTTCAGGATTTCTAAGAACTTTGTATGCAGATTACTTTACTGTTGTTTTATATAAAATCAGTTAGAAACGAACCTTTCCTTCGGAACCATGTCTACTAACAAAAGAAAGCACCTCTTTATTTGCGAAAAAGTCAAAATTATTGGTGAGTTAGAACGTGGTGCAAAAT
Source organism: Mastigoproctus giganteus (assembly GCF_048544385.1). NCBI lineage: Eukaryota > Metazoa > Arthropoda > Arachnida > Uropygi > Thelyphonidae > Mastigoproctus > Mastigoproctus giganteus. The sequence goes on from NC_143587.1 coordinate 20,104,322, forward strand.
ATCTTGAAGTGTGTAAAAAGTTTCTTTGTCCTTTTCAACAGTAATGATATTGTGGAAGAATAAACTGCTTACATATCGGCACTGGAAAAGAACATAACTGAAAAAAAAAATTAGAAAGTGCAAGGTTACATTACAAACGCTAATTAAACATTGTTTCAATTGTTCACTACACAAAGAAGTGCTGGATTTTCGATAGACGGTCCAATCTTGAAGGCTCAAGCGGAAAAATTTGCTAAAGAATTTGGACACGATTTTGTATGTAACAACAGTTGGTTGGATTGATTTAAAAACCGAATACAAGCATATTAATAATAATAATACGTAGGTATATCTCTCTCTCTAGTATTTCTTTTGTTTTTTGAATCTATCTTTTTATCAAGTTACTGAGAATTAAAAAAAAATAGGAGGTAGATTTAACTCATCACTGATATAGCGAGTAATGGTTATAATGAGGAAATTTTGTCTGTCCCTTGATGCTTGTTATAACCAAGTTTGACTGTAATTTGAAGTGTTATATTTACTAATAATTACTTGAATATTAATATTGAAAATATTAATTACCTGAAGTTCATCTGTTAATGGCTATCATTTTTCAGTATAAATAAGTTGATCACAAAATCTGGTATACCACTGGATAATAGTAAAATTACTGCTTTGCCTTATTGTAATAAAAACACCATTAAATTTATAATCATAATACTAAGTAAAAAAATAAATATACTTTTCCACATGAAAAATTTTTATATTAGGATGTTATAGAAGGAAATTGCAAATTCTGATACTGAACAGTCCCACTAGAAGAGCTAGCACACCTCCGAATTCATCTTTTGAATTCTGCCATCACTTCAGGATGGGATACTTTTAAGTATGCTATCCACTATACTTACAAGTCATACATAAGAGATTTATTTGCAATTTGTTTAGTGATAAGTTAGTGTATTTCAGTCTCATGGTACTCCATTCCTTGATGGCAGAACTTCAAAGGTGAATTCAGGAACGTTGCTGTATTAGGTTTGCTGTTAGGAACTGTTCAGGGTCAGGAATTTATAATTTCTTTCAGTAAAATTAGAATAAACAAATTTTCATTTGGAGAAGTGTTTTTATTTTATTTATTTTGGCTGCTGTAGCAGAGTGGTCAAATATAAAAAGACAATAGTACACCCATTTAGTTGACTATTCTAATCCACAGGACTGCTTAATATGGTGCTATTTTTGTATTCTCTCTATCTTAAAACTCCTCTGATCCTATTGGCTGTCTTGGAGTATAAATGGGCGCCTCCGTAGCCAGGTGGGCAGGAGCAGCAGTGTGTAGCACACGCTTCTTCATTAGACCGGGATTCGAGCCCGTGACCACCAAATACGGAGGATGCGGAAAGGTCAGGGAATGACCACTGCATATCCCCGGAGCAATATGGCCTCAGTTGCTAATGCTCCTAACAAAAAACCAAACAACAAATAACAATGGAGTATAAACAGAATTTATTTATTAGAATATTTACTATGTGATGTCTTTTTTAAATTGCAGTTGTACTGTTAGCATTTACCAGCACATATTCCAAAATATCTTTGAAGAAAATTGCCTTTTTAATAATTAAAGATATGATACCAAATTAAAGATATGATTAATTATTGTTTATTAGAAAACCCAGCCTGCTGTGCAAACAAACTTGTTTATATATAACATAATTATTCTCCAGCTCTGTCAGGAAAAAAAATAATTAATTTGACCAATCAGTAGACACTAAAACTGTTTGATGATAGACTCTGGGGAAGGGTGTTTTCTCTTTTTATTTTACTGTTTTTTTTCTTTACTTTGCTATATTGTAATGATACTTATTTGCTAGTTTAATTTCAAACCTGTCTTCATACTTTACCACCTTCTTACTTTACTTCCCTCACTTTCCACTATCTGAGTCACATACCCGATGTATCGTACAGAAGATCTCTCAGGAATGTACACGTACTTATCTCTTTTAGTCTTTGATTCCCCAGAATGTTGCACTAAGCAAGATTCCTCTTTACCAGCTAGGCTCATGTGTTCTGAATGACTACTCACAAATTCTATTTAAACTAACAAGGATTCTTTATTACATCTATATATTTGAACTAATGACATTAAGAGTAAGAGATCTGCAGATTTACTCAACAAGTACAGGTCAATGTTGAAAAAAAGTCGCACATTAGGGTTGAATGTGAAAGTGTCTGCAATTCTGTCCAGACACGATAGGAGGGAGTATATGATGAGAGCCTTGTCGACCAATTCAGCCCTGGAGAAGATTGTGCAAGGCTCAAGGGGTAAGAATTTTTTCAGCCTGGTCTGTGCTTGATGACAGGAGAGACTGCTTCTACAGGGATAGGGTACACTTAAATATAAAGGGTACAAGAATATTTGTTGATGCTATCGAGGCAGTGTTAGATGGGTCAGAAAACTGCTAGCTTGGGGGAGGGATACACAGACTAAAAGGTTAACAGTGGCCGCAGGCAGAGGCAAAACTGATTCTTGCACTGCTTCGATTAGAATGAGCAGCAATCTGGAAAGCAAGGTGATGGAGATTTCAAGGATTATTGGGAGTCATAGTGGAACAAGTAAATACATGGGCTGTGTTAGGATAACTAAGAGTAGGAACAGGTGCATGTATACTTGCATGTACACCAATGCTAGGAGTATAGTTAATAAATTTGATGAGCTTGAAGTGCTAGTCAAGACATCAAAGGCAGATATTGTTGGGATATCAGAGACGTAGTGTCACACAGATATAAGCAGTGCAGAATTGGAATTTGGGGAGTACAATGTGTACAGGAAGGATAGACAGGAAGGGAGGAGTGGTTATGCTGTTAGTTAAGAAACACATAAAATCTAAGGAAGTACTGGGAAAGGAAAAATGAGAGTAGGTGTGTGTTATAAGGCCTAATGAATCTGATGAGTATAATGAGCAATTGTGCAGAGAAATAGTGGGCCAGTAAATAAGAATGTCATAATGGGGGATTTTAACTTTCTAGATATTGACTGAAACTTGTGGGTTGGTCACTTGCACACTAGCAAGACTTTTGTGGATTTATTGGATGACTGTTTTCTACAGCGACATGTTTGAGAGGCAACCAGAGGGAGTAATACTCTTGATCTGATTATCAGCAGTGATTATTCAACGGTGCTCTTACCAAGAAAGGCTTAAGTTCTGCAAATTGCAGTGCTTGGAGAGTAGGCACCTGATTGAGGTGTATAAGGCCTTGAATGGGTTGAGCAAGCTGAATGCTGATGGGATTCTTCCTCTTGCTCAGACTAAGAACCTGAGGGGGCACAGTTTCAAATTGAGGAAAGATAGTTATAGAATAGATGTGTGGATTTTTGCCTTTATCCAGCAGGTAGTTGATTGGTGGAACAGGCTTCTATCTTTAGTTGTGGAAGCTAATAGCCTAAATAAATTTAAGGCGGAGCTGGATCGGCATTTGGAACGAATGGAGGGGTGAAATGGGAGGGTTTTTTTTTTTGGCTGATGCTGCATAAGCTTGCTTTCTTGTATCGTATGCCTCTACTAATGCTAGTGCTAATACATTATGTAAAAAAATTACACACATTGGGTTATCTGTTGCATAACACATTATACACATGTGTGTATATATATATATATATATATAATTATTTTTATTGTTATGTGTAGAATGTAGTAAGAATATATCTATAATTTAACTAGTGTTAATAATGAAAATACCGTGTACCCTGGGAGCGATATATGTTGATTAAAGGGGGGAAGAAAAGAAAAGAAAAGTGTAACGTTATAAACAGGAAGAAACAAAGTGCGAATTTTGAAAAAACAAGATGCAAATTTTGAAAAGAACAACCAAGGTAGAAAATAGTATTGCAGTATCTTTCATAATTTTTGTGTCTTCTTCAGAGGTCATCCACCCAAATTATGAAAAAGAACAGCAATACTCATACTTCTGTTTCTGACATGTTCTGTATGTCAAAAAACACGTGTAAGTAGTCACGTGGTAAAAACTAAAAATAATTTAGAATACAAATTTTGAATAAAAAATAAAATAAAATACAAGTTATGCAAAACTATTATGTGCCACTAAAGTATAACATACAGAACATGGATGACCTTACAGAAGTAAGCAGCCCGCTAAAAAAGGTGAAGACAAAGGAAGGGAGTGTCCTAATGACAAGAACTTACCGCTACTGGACGGGTTTTCTGTCAACCCGTCCAGTAGCGGTAAGTTCTTGTCATTAGGACACTCCCTTCCTTTGTCTTCACCTTTTTTAGCGGGCTGCTTACTTCTGTAAGGTCATCCATGTTCTGTATGTTATACTTTAGTGGCACAAAATAGTTTTGCATAACTTGTATTTTATTTTATTTTTTATTCAAAATTTGTATTCTAAATTATTTTTAGTTTTTACCCGTGACTACTTACACGTGTTTTTTGACATACAGAACATGTCAGAAACAGAAGTATGAGTATTGCTGTTCTTTTTCATAATTTGGGTGGATGACCTCTGAAGAAGACACAAAAATTATGAAAGATACTGCAACACTATATTCTACCTTGGTCGTTCTTTTCAAAATTTGCATCTTGCTTTTTCAAAATTCGCACTTTGTTTCTTCCTGTTTATAACGTTACACTTTTCTTTTCTTTTCTTTTCTTCCCCCCTTTAATCAACATATATCGCTCCTAGGGTACACGGTATTTTCATTATTAACACTAGTTAAATTATAGATATATTCCTACTACATTCTACACATAACAATAAAAATAATTTTATATATACATTATGGTTGTAGGGTACCTTTGCTCTTGCAGTGTCCCTGATCCATAATTCATATTATCGTTATTCAAATTCAAATTCTAATCCAATTTCTCTACTTAATTTTATTATCGTAATTATATATATATATATATACACAGGGTGATTCACTACCAGTGCGACAAACGTGCAGGAGGTGTAGGGAGCACAAAGACGAATCGGAATCACATAGCATTGCAGGGTCCGAAATGCCTTCGTCATGCAGTAGAGGACGTTGAACGGGAGGTCGCGTGAACAGCAATCCCGCTGGAAGAGAATTTGCGAACCGTTTCTGTGGAAGAAACCAAGTAGCAAAAGCCCTCCGGAGTGGATAATCCGCAGACTCCAATGATTGGACGCGTTGCAGATGGTATGAACTCATTTGGTTTGTTGGCAGTATCCTCCATAGAGTGGATTGGGAAATACCCAATCGTTTGCCTATTGCTCGAGTACTCGTACTCGGATTGCCTTCTGCAAGACGTAGGACATTCTCCTCATTGTCTGGCATCCTCTTCGTTCGCTCTCGATTCATGGTACCTCTCGTGAAACAACCAGTCTCACGTAACCTTCTGTGCACACGTGCGAAAATCATATGATGAGGAGCACGCCAGTGCGGGAAACGTTCCTGGTACAAGCGCAGAGCGGAGCGCCTGTTAAAGTCCGCAGCTCCATATGCGAGGTGCATGTCGGCCAGTTCAACGTTTCAATACTCGTCCATCCTATTGCCTCGGGAACTGGTTCGCAAATGCTGACTTCCAGCGGGATCGCTGGTTACGCGACCTCCCGTTCAACGTCCTCTACCGCATGACGAAGGCATTTCTGACCCTGCAATGCTATGTGATTCCAATTCGTCTTTGTGTCCCCTATACCTCCTGCAAGTTTGTCGCATTGGTAGTGAATCACCCTGTATATATATATATATAAGCACTTACATCATCCAAACTTAGTTATCTCAGATCATTTCTTGTGATGGCGCTTAATTTATGAAATGTTATTGAATGTTTTCTTCTGTAGAAAGTTGTGTATAAATAAAAGTAAAACACATTTGTCTTTATTTTTATAGCTGTTCTATCAAACATTTATTCAAATTTTCTCTTTTAGTTAATTATATTGGCTAGTAGAGGACCAGCTGAACTAGTACGCATTATGAAAAATAATACATATGAAAAGCTTTTATGGACTACATCTCGTGTATTGAAAGTCCTTTCAGTGTGTTCAAGTAATAAACCTGCAATTGTAGATGCAGGTATGTTGTTTTGGTTCTCTATATTTTTGCACAGTACATTTTTTGTTTTGTGTTTATTAGTAAAATAATAAGAGGAGTTTACCTCAATATAGTGCATAGAACACTTCTGTATGATACCCTCCAGAAATTAAAACGGAAAAAAACGAAAAAATTGACAACTTACTGGTACATTAGAGTAAAAAATAAATAATTAAATAATCAATTTAACAAATTAATGGACCTTTACGCGCATGCGCGAAGACAAATAATCTCTATTTAAGTATCAGGTTTAACCCGATTCGGTAATTTTCATTCCTGTGATCACGATATACGGTCGAAAAGCGTTGTCAGCTTCAGGAAGGAAAATTGTTTTGAATATTTTCGTTAGATTCTTTTAATTGTGTTAATTTGATTTTTAATTGTTTTAAATTGATTTGAATTGTGTTAAATTGATTATTTAATTATTTAGTTTTTACTCTAATTTACCGGTAAGTTGTCAATTTTTTCGTTTTTTTCCGTTTTAATTTCTGGAGGGTATCATACGGAAGCATTCTACGCACTATATTGAGGTAATCTCCTCTTATTATTTTACTAATATTATTATCAACGTAGAACATATTGAGTAGTACAGCTCTGATTCATACTATCTAATTAGTTTTGTGTTTATGTATTTTTTGCTTAAAATAGTTGTTTTCAGTGTCATTAATATATTTCCTACCATTGCTGAAGAAATAACATGAAATTGTACATGAAAGTAAAAACTGCAAGTTTAATTAGCAAATTATCAGGTGAAGTAGTGATAGATGAGATGTTTTTATATACAATATAATGGTGCAGAATCACTGAATGCATATTAACATTGCCAAATAAGATGTTTTTTGTATATACTGTAATGGCACAGAATTACTGGATGCATGTTAAAATTGTCAGATTGCTTGAGATTTAATAGTTAATTGAAATTTACTTAATTTTTAGAATTTTCTAAGTTTCTATCTTTTTTCTTGGTGATAGAATATGAGGGGAGGGATCTAGTTGATTTTATATATTTTTTTTTGTTAGATGTTTTCTCACCCACTGAGAAAAGAGAAAGGATCTTGTCTGAAATTTTGCAGTGTTCTAATGGTTTCAGAGGAATTTGCATTAAACTATATGTATTACAATGAACTTTATCCAAGTGGCCTGACAATTTTCAAATGCACGTGGTGATTTCTTATCATTAGGTAGTATACAGAAATCCAGTATTTCATTTGTCACTTAATTATTTGCATATAGAGCATATGTAATTTCTTTGCTACTGCTAGATGTGCCTTTCTTATGGCTTTTATGCAATATGAGCTTTATTTATCATGATAGATACAAAAATTATTTTTGTGGATCCTTATGTGTAATATTTTCAGATAAATGCTAAAGTAAATAGATTTTTTATTGTTTAAAAATATCAGTTAGGAAATGCATCTCTTGTTGGTATACAAATAATAAATAGTTTATCACAGCTAAAAGCATAGATAAATTTAATTCTAGTTTGAGCCATCTTATTGGGACCTACAGTAAGTTGGAACGTACCAAGAAAATATAGAGACTGTTAGGGTTCTCATAAATCTGTCTTAGCTCTAACTGGCTTTAATATCATGGAAAACATTAGAACTAATCAAATATCCATTTAGAAAATTCCTGAAAACTGCCACAAGCAATCTGGGATGTGCTAGATTACAAAGGCCATAAAGACTATATAATACCAGGGGCATCATTAATCAATTTTATTCATTAAATCATAAAAATTTATTAAAAGGAGTATCAGAAAATGGTGCTTTTCTGAAATACTTGATACAGCAAGGAAGGGAGGGGAAGGGAATCATGTTTCCAATCAGAAAACATAGGACTAAGGTAATGTGCAATTAAAAATTTATTTAAATGTGGCTCATGACTGATTTTTAAGTAGTTCACAGTGTGGAAGAATTTCTTCCATTCATGCTTTAGTTGATGACTTCAGAAGATAGCCGAGTCAAAAATGCCTAATTAACAAGAGTCATTTAATGCACTGTATGCTATGGTGACAGTGAAGTCAGTATGTGAATATGGTAGAATGCAATAGTAATTGCTTTAAGTATCAACTTGAGCATCTATATATGCATTGCTACATCACAGAAGAGAGTCTGGAATCTTCTGTGATTATCCTGGTATCTCATGAAGCTGCGATACTTATATCCTTTGTTCCTCCCTGGTTCTATGGCATGAAAAACAAAGAAAAGACATGAGGAAATTGAATATCATAAAAAACAGAAAAATATGTTTAATTTCTAAGCATGAGAATTTGAACAACAGAGGACTTGATTCTAGTCCTCTATTCATTGGTATTGGTGATGAAACAACCATAATTATATTACAATTTTGATTGCTATTTATATATTAATTTTTGTAAGGGAAAATATAACTTTTTTTTAATTGCAAATAAAAAAATTAATTTTAGGTGGTATGCAAGCCCTCTCGATGCATTTGGGTCATCAGAGTGAAAGACTGGTATTAAATTGCTTGTGGACACTCCGAAACTTATCAGATGCAGCAACCAAACAGGTACCAGACTATTATAAGATGATCATGTTAGTTCTTTATTAAAAGAAAACCATTAATCATATTAATATAAATCTGTAGTAAACATAAAATAGTTTAAAATGAATATTTTTAATAAAAAGGCATATAAAATGTCTTGTGTTATATGCATGTGAAGTGTGTGTGTGTGTGTGTGTGTGTGTGTTGGAATTATGTCTAATGACAATTAGATTTAAATATTAAATTTTTAAATAGTGTAAATGAGGGTATTAGTTCCTACGTTAATGCTATTGTACAGTGACAATTAGACATTATACGTGCATGGGTTATATATGTACTTAATTTAGTACCATAAGTAGTACCATAATTTAAAAAGTAATAATGTATATATATAATAATAATAATAATAATTTATTTATCCCTATTTTATGTTACACTTTTTTGGGAGATAACAGCAAAAAGGGAGGGAGAACACATAAGCCAATGGCTTTTTAGGGGGTGTTCCCTTAAAAAATTATGAATATACAAATATACAATTGAAAAATCTACAGTTCTGAAATTGTACAGGTAATGTTCAATGGGAAAGACATAAATAAATTGGAGTTTTTTTGTACATTTCTTTACAGAAGACTTCAAAAAGCATCACTACTTATAACATCATTGTGAACATTTTTACAATTAAATGAGGAGAGAGAAGAAAATGATGAGATACATGCACAGAAATTTACAAACTATTTGCCAACTGCTTCCTTTAACATTTGTACATTATTTACACGTTGGTGTTTTTAAAATCCAGGAGTTGAGTGGAAGGTAATTTGAATCAGACATCCCTGGTGATGTGTTCAATTAGTAGTTTCTTGAATTGATTTAGTGAAGTGACATTTTTGATTTTTGCAGGAAGTTTGTTCCAGGTTTTAGCACCTCTGTATTTTATACTTTTCTGACCTATGGCTTTTCTGAAAAGTGGAATCTTCAGGTTGGCTTCATTTCTTAGATTGTATGATATCTTTTATATATGTATATATAAATCCAATTAATCCAAACATTAAATAGAGAGGTGAAAATTAAAAATATAGTAGAATCTCCATTAACCAGAATTCAAACAACTGGCAAAAATCTTGGAAATAGTAGGTAGTTGAAAAATTAAAATGATACATATTAATTTCTAGATAAAATGATTCAAACTTGGCATGTCACTTTGCGCTGTGAGTATGCGCACACGTGTCCCTCATCACATGTTTGTCTCTCACTCCCAACAATTCACTGTGTAAATATACTGGTTGATTTATTGTTATTCAAATTCTGTATTCTGTTTCAACCCCTAGTATGCCGAAACAGGTAGCAAGTAAGCATAAACATGTAGTGCTTACCCTCAAGCAGAAGATGGAAATATGCAAGAGGCTTGAGAAAGGCGAAAGTCGTGCAGCACTCATGGAAGAATTTAATGTTGGCTTGTCAACGATCTATGACATTAAGGCTCAGTCTCAGAAAATAAACGAATTTTATGCCAAGTTGGAGAGTGACAAGAGTGTAGAGAAGTGTCATACTCTTCATACACCAAGAATGGAGTGCTTGACCAGACCCTGTATGAGTGGTTTTCGCTGAAAAGATCCGAGGGTGGTTGCATTTCTGGACCCATGTTGCAAGAAAAAACAAAATAATTTTATGAGAAAATGAAAATTGAAGGTAAGTGTTCATTTTCAAGCTAAGTAGCTGGTTTACTCGATTCAAGGTTCGTCACGGCATCTGTTGGCTGGATTTGTCAGGGGAGCAGAAATCGGCTGATTTTCGGGCTGCAGCTTCATTTCGTGAAGTGTTTAGTGGAAAAAAATGACTTGACCCCAGAACAGATTTATAATGCAGATGAGACAGGACTAATGTGGAAGTGTCTGCCTAATTCTACTTTTGTCTGGTGGTAATGAGAAGGTAGCTCATGGGTTTAAGCAAAATAAAGAGCATGTAACTGTACTTGTTTGTGCAAATACATCAGGAAATCATAAGGTAAAGCTGTGTGTGGTCGGAAAATTTGCTAAACCAAGGTGCTTTAAAGGCGTAAGTAACCTTCCCGTACATTATCATGCACAGAGTACCAGTTGGATGGATGCAGGAATCTTTACCAAGTGGTTTCATTATTCATTTGTCCCTAGTGTTAAAGAAAATTTACGAAAGAAAGGATTACCAGAGAATAGTAAAGTTTTGTTGCTCTTGGATAATTGTCATGCACATCATCCTGCTGAAGAGCTAGTTAATGACAACATTTTCGTGTGTTATCTTCCAGCTAACGTCACAAGTCTGATCCAACCAATTGATCGGGGAGTGATGCAAAACAGAAAAATTTTTTACAGGCGTGACTTCATGCAGAAAATTACTAATTTTGATAGGACAGTTCGGGATTTTCAGAAGAAATATAACCTCAAAGATGCTATTTACACTATCAGTTGTGCTTGGGACTCTGGGAAGTGAAATATTATGGAAATGTTGGAGAAAGTTGTGGCCAGCTGTGATATTTGAGAAGTCCTCCTCTGTCGAATTTGAGGAGTTTCCAGGCAATAGTGCAGCTGTCAGTAGCACTGTTTATGATGAAATCTGAGTTAGTTGACGAAATGAATTTGCCTCGAGATGAAGTCGACGACTGCTTTGTTGTGGATGGAGATATACCAGTAACTCATACACTGAATATGGAAGACATCATAGAAGCTGTTGTGAATCATGGAAAAATGAACGTTACAGAGGAGGAAGAAAGCGATGACGATGTGTGTCAGATGGGAAAAGTATCCTGGCAGAGAGTTACTGCAGCATTTGAAACTTTAATAGCTTTTGTGGAACAGCAACCCTTCTTCACTTCTCAGCATCTTATGCAGCTCCACATCATGCATAACCTGACTTTGTCTGAGAGATGTAAGACTTCAAAGCAAGGACTTCATTCGTTCATTTTTGAAAAATGCTGAAAGCAAGTTTGGCAGCACAACATCAGCTACTGATGCAGATCCAAAACCATCTACAGACCCCTCCTGATTCTGTCCCAGCTACATCAGCAGATCCTGACTATCCCATGCGATGTCTACCCAGTAAACTCTACCTACTGCAACAGTTTTGAGTGTGTTTTTTTGTAAGTTACTGTATTCAAAAAGTGGTTTCTATAATAAAACTCAGTTCCTTTAGTAAAATTTGTCTACGTTTGTCTTAATTTTCTAAGTATTGGGCTTAGTATAATAGTCAAGTATTTTTTTAATACTAACTCTCAAGCAACCAGAAACTACAGTTATCTGGCATCTACCAATCCCCGTGGGTGCCAGTTAACTGGGAGTCTACTGTATATAAGAAAAAATAGTAGAAAGGCTAACATCAGTGGCAGCAGAAAAGCACAGTCCACTACATGTTGCTTATAATAAACTAAATTAAAATAGGATTTTTGCCAGTAGCATGGCAAACCAGTAGATTAAAAATGAACTGAACCAAATAAAAAATAACAATAACAGAAAAATATATGGAAAGGGGATAAAGAAGGAGAGGGTAATGTTGAAGCAATGTTCCTAGAATAATTAGAAAAATAAGCCAATTAAAAGAAATTTAACGGTGCCCTCTCGTAGGCACCCGTTTCCGAATTATGTCACTAAGGTGGAAACGTAGACTAACAACATTACGTGACCAAATAAATTAAAAATAATAATTAATAAAATGAAATGAAATAAAATAGACTGACCATTATGCCCCATTTTGACAGAGGACCACGAGTCCACCTAGTGCACTTAGTGCACCTAGGTAAACTATATATATATATAGTTTACCTAGGTGCACTAAGCAGCAGCAAAGGATACAAAGTATATATTTAAAGTTGAAGTAATAAAGTGAGGAAAAAAAAAAAAGCTAACAGAAGGGTAAGAACACAAGGTACCAAAAGTAGTAGAAAAAGGATAGAAAGAAAGAGAAGAATTAAAAGTAGATGATAGAGAATGAATATGAAAAACCTAAATGATACATCAAATTATATTCTAATTGTGAAAGGAAAGAAGCTATAAGGAAAAAAAAAAGATTAATTAATTGCAAATAAATAGCAAGCAGCAAATATAGAAGGTGGGAAAATAATAGTATGTTATAGAAACCTAAAAATAAGGGAAAGAAAAATGAAGGTTAAAATATTTGATTTGATTTGATGCATGCTATTAAAGACTGATACATAATGCAGGTATTTCATCAGGGGGACTACACTTGATCATATATCAAAAAACTGCATTTCTATGCTTACATATAGTTATGGAAAAAAAAATATTAAAAGGAAACTGTTAACTAGAATACATGGGAGAAAAAAAAAAATTTGTATAGCGTAGAAAAGAATTTAAATGGATACTTGGGCAAGCTAGGGCCATAATGACCCAACCTCTTAGAGAGGGCCATGACTAAGTAAGTGTAAGTAGAAAATGAAGCTAATACCAAATGCCTGTAATATAAAATGTTTTTTGGGGACAAAATATGGTTTGCCAAATATACAATACGAAGTATTTAAAATAAGAAAAATGCCGGGATACAGAGAATTATTCAATTGTGTGCAAGACAGCAGAGAAAAGTAAATACCTGGAATTTCCGAGAATTGCAGCGTGTTTCCTTTAAGACAGGAAAACGTAAAGTGTGAGCTATATAATACCAGTAGATGAAATTTGACATAAAACGGCAGCAGAGAAGCTGGCACAATTGAGAAATTTCTGGAAGTTGGAAATTATATATATGAAGTAAAATACGGCAGTAAAAGAGAACTATACAAATAGAAGGAAGCATGAGTGCCCTCTATAGCAGTTTTTAGTCTAATATGTATATAAAGTTCGACAAGTGAATCATTCAAAAGGAAAATGGAAAATACAGCATAGTTTATGGCGCCAAGGAAGAAAAAGTGATTAATTGACAGAAAAGTAAGTTGATTAAAACTAAAGGTCATTTGAAAATGATTGCAAAAGGGAATAGTAACCCTAAAAACAGTAGGGGAAGAAAGAGATCTGAGAGTTACAATTCAGGCAGATATGAAGTTGTGTGAGTAGTGTAAATAGTCAGTCAGGAAAGCCCATCGTGTCCTATCTATGATTTATCGAACATTATCCTGTAGAGATTTGGAGGTCATAGTCCCACTGTATAAGGCAATTTTAAGACCACATATGGAATACTATGCTCAAGTATGGAGCCCTCATCTGAAAAAGGACATTGAGTTTTTTGAAAGGGTCCGAAGTTGGGCAAAGGGACCACCATATGAGGAAAGACTGATTATGTGAACTGCAGGGCTTGGCAGCCAGGCACCTCAGAGATGACTGATTGAGGTTTATAAGGTTCTGAGAGTGATTAGTAAAATGAATGAAGATGGAACTTTCACTGTTATAGAGAATTCCAGAACTCGAAGGCAGGATTTCAAATTAAGAAGTTTTGTTTTTTTAGACGAGTCGTTGATTACTGGTTGAGGCTGACAGTTTGAATAAATTCAAAGGTCAACTGGATGTCTACTTGTGTTTTTTTTTTTTTTTTTTTTGCCAGTTCAACAAAAGTCTGTGGCTTCCTTACACTATATGGGTATTACCGATGCTGGTGTTCCCCAATGTTCAGTTCTTTCTCCCTCAGTTTTCCTTTTGCATATTAATGAACTTCTAGTGACTGGTAATCCTATCTAGAGTTTTGCTGATGAGATAGCACATTGCATTCCACCTTCCAATTAGAGAAACCTTACCCTGTGCAAACAGCTTCAACTTCTCCAATATACACTACCAATTCCTTAAATGCCGATCTCCAGTGGAGCAAAGATAACTTAGTTAAGTTCAATCCTTTTAAAACTGTCTTCTATCTTGCATAAAGCTTTTACTTTATTCTGCACCTATTCTTATTTTTGATGACACTCAGATTTCTAGACAAGATCACATATCTCTATTAGGGATTACCCTCAACTTCTAATCTTTCTTGACATAAGCTGTCAAGAGAGCTGTCATCACAAACATTGCTTCCTCTGCATCTAAAAAACTTAGTTTTCTTTTTTGCTCTCTGGGTTACTTTTATTCTAAACAGCTATTCACTCTGTACAAAACTCAAATCCCCATACCATGGAATATTGTTCCCACAGCTGGGTTGGTGCCCTCATAATTTCTCTCAGGCTTCTAGACTCCGTTCAAAAGAAGGTATTTAGGTTAATTAATGACCCATCTCTTACAGTCACTTCACTCTCTGTGTTAGATGTTCTGTTTCTGTTGCATGCTTTTCTATAGATACTTCCATAGGCACTATTCTGAATTGGTTTCTGTAATTCCCACTCTCTTTCTCTTTTCCAAACCAGTCTGAACATGTTCTGCTGCCAGTCAGCATCCATTTACTGTCTACTTCCAAACTCACAGAATCGACTGTTCTTTCCCATTTATTCCTTGAACTATTTTCTGGAACATCCTCCTTTCACATGTATTTGAAATCTGTTAACTAAAATCTACAGGAATTCAAGTCTAATATTAACAAGTATCTCCTTTCTCCTCTCAGCCTTCAACTCATGCACTGTACTAAGTACTGTAGTTTCTAATACCTTTCATGTTTGGAGTTTTCATTAAAAAGGGGGGGGAGATCCCTTGCATTTGTATTAATCATCATAAAATCCCCCTATCACGTTTGAGCAGAACTGCAGAACATTTTGACTTATCTTGTGACATTATTTTTTGCTTTATATCATTAGTTTCCATATGGATAATTATAATCTAATTCCCCTAAAAGCTGATAGTTGGTTAGTAATACGAACAAATTTTGCATCTGTCTTTCTTCTCTCCCCCCTCCCTTTTTAAGGGTCCTTTTTCAAATGAATTAACTAATTGGCAATTTTGGGAAGTCAGCTTCAACACAATACTTTTAAAAATTTTTTGCAGTGCAGTCAGTCTAATACTGTTTATGAATTATCATTTAATTCTTCATTGTACAGCTTACAGTTGAGACAAGCAATAATCATAAACTTATCTCACAAATCAAAAGTTACTTTTTCAGAAATGTAACTTTTGGTTTGTTGATTTTGTTTGCTAGTAGATAATCCAACTGCATGAATATTGCTAATGCACAGCACCCAAGGACGTGTCTTTACAAGCTCTACATAGTTAATTGCCCTGTTGAAGTTGCACAATAAAATTAGCTCTATTTTATGAGCACACCTTGTATTGTGAATATAAATTGGAATGTTTTGTGTAACAAAGGATTGGCCTGTATTGTATAAAATTGTGATTTTGTGTTATTTTATTTAGTTCTGGTTAGAGTTAAAAATTTAAACATTTTAAAAATAATCAAATATTTTAATGCATGAAGTGCATAAAACTTGCAGTGCTTATTTTGTTTTTCAGGATAATTTGGATGGCTTAATGCACAGTTTAGTTCATCTTCTGAGTAGCAGAGATATCGATGTTGTTACATGTGCAGCAGGAATTTTATCAAATTTAACATGTAACAATGAACGCAACAAGGTTATAGTTTGTCAGATTGGTGGTATTGAAGCATTAGTTCATATCATTATTCAGGCTGAAGATAGGGAAGAGATCACAGAACCAGCTGTAAGTGTTAGTTTTGTTGATTCTATTTTTGTATGTAGAAAACAACATAACTTTTTATTTTTTAAGAATTAGTCTATCCATGAACCTTTTGTAGCGTAAGGGTGTCTACACTAAACCTATAAGCTGTAAACACAGAGAAACTGAAAACCGGTAGGAAAAAGTTTTAATTTACTGATTTTAAAAAACTATGTTTTCCAGTACTGTATCATATACTATATCGAGATAAAAACACAAAGTATAAGAGCTAAAATAATAAAAATATACAGACATATAAACATGAGTCTCCATAACTTTCTGGATCTGTGCTCCTTTCCAATTTGCTTTGGTGCATAATAGCTGTAGTTGCTAATGTGCCAGAAAAATACCATACCATCCTTTCCAATGGAAAAAATGCAAATTAGTTGCTTACAACTAATCAGCAATTTTATAACATCAAGTGGTATAGTAGTGGTAGTAGTAGTAGTAGTAGAAATGGCAAATGATGCAAGAAAGCAAGCTTATATAGCATCAGCAAAAAAAAAAAAAAAAAACCACAGTTCACCCATCGTACCATCCAAGAATTTGTCTAGTTCTTCCTTGAATTTATTCAACCCATCATCCACTTCCACAACAACTGATGGAAGCCTGTTCCAACAATCAACTACCCGCTGGCAAAGCAAACTTCAGCACATCTATCCCGCAACCATCCTTCCTCAACTTGAATTTATGGCCCCCCTCATATGTGTAGTCTCAGCAGGTGGAAGAATGCCATTAATATTCAGCTTACTTAATCCATTCAAGACTTTAAACTTTAGCTGTTTTAGTTTTTTTTTTTTTTGTTAAACTCAGTGACGGTCTACCAGTTGAAAAGTTAATTGAATGAAGTTTTTATCTGGACTTGGTCTAGTTGATGACTTGTCACTCTGATTTGTGATTCTTTACTTATGCTTAGTTTAATGACATTTATAAAGTTGTCAGCCAGTCTCTCAAAATTGAAGAATCCTCTAGGCCCATTTTAACTGTCTCAAAAGGTTTTTTTCAGTCTTGCCCATCCAGGATCTCTACTAAGGGGCCAGGAAGTCATACACCCAGATTTCCTAGTGGAAACTTTCATATTCTTTCTCCACAAAAACTTTTAAGCTGTTCTAAA
The DNA here is from genome assembly GCF_048544385.1 of Mastigoproctus giganteus. Classification (NCBI taxonomy): domain Eukaryota; kingdom Metazoa; phylum Arthropoda; class Arachnida; order Uropygi; family Thelyphonidae; genus Mastigoproctus; species Mastigoproctus giganteus. The sequence continues at coordinate 20,121,547 of NC_143587.1, forward strand.
TCTCTAAATTTTCAAATTCCCAAACTATTAGTGAAATATGAGCGGGCAGGAATTTTCCTTCTATCCCTTTCCCCTCCTTTCACCTACTCAAACACCCCCACTACGGTTTTGAAATATGGCAATGGAACATTCCCAGACTATAAATATGGCCTTCGACACATGCTTGCTTCCCCCTTTGAAGATGGTATTAACAAAAAGCCCCCATCAAGCTTTGGGAATTCATCTCCCTTTATACTTTCAATTATTTGCCATGCATAGATTTAGGGTCAAAGCTTGTTTTTATTCCTTCGGCCTCTTGCAAGGTTTAATTATCTCTAGGCAGGTCTTTCAATACTATTCTAATTCCATTCTTACATGGATTCAGTTATTCCTGAAAAAATCTCAGGTAAGAAAATTTATCACTTAAAATATAATATTTCAAAACATTTAATATTCCTCTAATATTTCTATTTATTACTCTATTTTTATTTGGTTTAAAATTCACAACATTGATTTTAAATTCAAAATGAGAACACAGATCTTCTACAAGAGAAAATCACAATAAGTTAGCATTTGTCCGATTTTACGAATATTAGCAGGTCTTGACTGCACAAGTTGTCTGTCCAACATGTCTAGCATAAAGTTTTGAGACTATAGGATTCCTATAACGATTTTTACACAATGTCTTTCACTTTTGATGACCTTTTATAGCTGATCAGAGATCATGGCTTCATGAGCCTCTTTCTTTTTTATATAAACCTGAAGTCCCTGTCACAGGCCATAAAACTGTGCCCCAAAACAACGTATTTAATTTCAACAATATCAAAAATTGTTTGGCCACTAACAATTATTTTGGGCTGCACACTTTTCAGCCCATATGACAACATGTCTAGTGTTAGTTATTTTTGAAGACACCTTAAAAAGCATGATGCAATTTCATTTCATCCCCAACCAGAGATACCCTCATGTCACATACACACGTAGCTGTTATCGTTTGTCGAGTTGTATATGCAGAGGTTGTAACAAGAAACTAGCATCAGTAAAACATTCTGGAATTTGTAAGTTTAGGAACTTCTAATGGTGATTTTTTCTGAAGGATACATTTCCCTGAAGAAGATGTGTAGGGCTTACCAGCTTAGTTTGCCAGTTCTTTCTTTGTTGTGCCTTCCTCACAGGTTCAGAAGACAAAGTAGGTACAGAAGCGAGGGTAGATATGATGACAAAGGATTAGAAATACAATGTTCTAAACTGCACATACTGAGAGAAACACAAACTTAACATGAATCTTAGCATAATTGTGGTATGTAAGGCCAGATTGCACTTCAAAAACTGCCCTAAAACAAAAAAAACTATTCAAAGTTCAAGAGATGCAACACTAAACAAAACTCTCGCAAGAGCACAATGACTGAGGGTGTGCACTGGCACTTTCATCAGTCTCCAATTTGCTAGCCATGTCGCTATCACAGTAGCGCATTATTTTGACAGAATTCCTTGCTAAACTATTATTCTCCAAAACTTTCTGCATTCACTAGGCTGTCAAGCAAGGCATATACAACCAATTTATGGGGAAAAAAAACCGAAAAATGAATTTTCGGGCACTTTCATCCTTTTTCAATTCTGCTTCTCAATTATTTTATTGTCTTTCTTTTTTCAGATTTTTTGTCTTTTTCTCAGTTTTAATAAAAATAAAGTGAAATAAAAAGCTATTGACAACGTTTTAGAAATAGTCTAGCAAGACAATTTATTCCTCTGCAAAAATTAACTAAATTCTGGAAAATCTAATGTTGAAAGATTTAAATATTTCATTCACTGTAATGTTATAATTTCCAGAAAAAAAAAAACTTTAGCAAATGTACAGTTTCCCTGCTTGGATGCTAATACAAAGTATGTGGCATGTGTAACTCATTGGTCCCAAGCTTTTTCTTCCCAAATCTGCATCTTTGTCAATATCAATCAATTATGCTGTGATATTATTTGATTGTTTGTCGATAAGCAGTCTGTGATTCGTATTTCTCATTAGTTGCTTCTAATCTTGACTCACAGCTTCTGCCAGACTGTACATCTTGTAGATGTTTAAACCAAACTTTTTTTTTAATACATTTTAAAATGTGATGCACTTGCTAAGGACACAAAGACTGGCGCCTCCGTAGCCTGCACATAAAAATAAATATGACCCTTTCATATTTATTTTTATGTGCAGGTGAGCAGGAGCAGCAGTGCGTAGCACACGCTTCTTGATTAGACCGGCGTTCGAACCTGTGACCACCAAATACGGAGGATGCGGAAAGGTCAGGGAATGACCACCGCATATCCCGTGAGTAATATGGCCTTAGTTGCTAATGCTCCTAAAAACCAAATAACAAATAACAATGACACAAAGACAGTGTCCTTAATATGCAGTATGTGGAGACAGAGCTGTGCTCATGTTTTTTCTGATACTTTTTCAGAGAACTTGGGGTTTATCCAGAAGAAATCCCTTATAGAAAAAAATTATTTTTATTTGGTTATTTACCATATTTTACGACATGACACTTTTTTCCCTGGTTAATGTTGACTGAAATTCTCGTGTCTTATGGTTCAAAAGTATAATAGGTGCACATAGTGATATTTTATCTTTAACTGTAACTAGAGACAATATAATCAAAACATCTAGGTGGCCATCCCAAAATAAAGTGTGACCATTTAAATTATATTTATTTTTAATAAATAAGTTAAACTAAGATTATATGCAACAAGTGCAATAAAAAAGGCAGTTGCTGAATTAAACACAAAGTTTAATTCAGAAATTGTATCCATATTATCTAAAACTCTGTCATTAATCTTTTCTAATAATTAGAAAAGATTAATGACACATAGCATTTATTAGCCTTTCCAACATTTTATTTTTTATTTTTTTTTTCATTTTATTTTCCTGCTCTGAATCAGCTAATAATGCTATGTCATCCACAAATCTGATGCAGTGAATCTGTTGTCCATTAATCTTGATACCCTTTGCTTCCTTCATTTTTGTTATGGATTCCTCAATGAACATGTTGAAAAGGTACAGGGATAAAGAGCAGCCTTGTCTCACACCTTTCCTGATCCTTGCTTCCTTTATGGTACCATTAATATCTATTTCAGTACGTTGTGTCTTGTACAGATGCAGGATAAGCCTTTTGCCTCTCCAGTCCAGGTCAAAGTTTTTCATGACTGAACAACTTCCAATTTACATTATCAAAGGCTTTTTGTATATCAACAAAAGCAATGTATGTTCTCCTATTCATTTCCATTCTTCTTTCAAGAATTGTTCTCATTGCTAGAAGCACCTCCCTTGTCCCACATCCAGTTCTGAAGCCAAACTGATCTTGATCGATGACCTTTTCTATTCTTTTCTTGATCCTGTTCTTCGCTACATTCAATATGATTTTGGATGCATGGGACAGTAGGGTTATAGTCCTGTAATTGGCACAGTCATTAGCATTTCCTTTCTTTGGAAGAGTGATTGTTTTGCTTTTATTACAGTCATCTGGGATTTCTCCACTTTCATCGATTGTTTGTATCATTTGATAAAGCCTATCTTTCATGTCTCCTCCCAATTTTGACATTCTGGTCCTGCTGCTTTCTTGTTCCTTAATTGACTTAATGCTAACTCAGATTCACTCCTTGTAATTGTTGGGCCTTTAGCGTCCTCTTCCACCTTGTCTTCTGTTTCAATGTAGTCATTCTCATCAATTGTTTCTTCTCCACAGTAGAGTTCTAGATATTCCTTCCAATGCTCACCAATTTCCTCGGTCCATCAGTGGGTTCCCTTCTTTGTCTTTAATCATCATGCTCCTCGTTTTGGGATTGTATTGTAATGACAATCTTTCTATATGCTTTGTCTGTTCTTCCCTTTGTCAAGTCCTCATCAATGTCTTCTGCCATTTTATTCATCCAGTCTTGTTTTGCTTCCTGACATTCCATTGTAATTAGATTCTTTGTGTATCTATAGTTCTCCTGACCTTCCTCTGTGGGTATTTTCCTATATTTGTTACGTATTTGTATTAGCTCTAGTATTTCTTCCGTGATCCATGGTTTCCTTGGATCAAAGCTCCTCCATCCTAATGTCTCCTGTGTTACTTTTAATATACCTTGCTTTTCAAATCCCAGTTGATCTCACCTGTTATGTTAGCTATGATTTCATTTGTTTTCTCTTCGTAATTCCTCTTAGCATGTTCATATTGTAATTTATCCAAATCCCAGCTAGTCCTTCCAATTCGTTTGAATTTCTTAAATCTGAGATTGCACTTTGCCATCACAAGACAGTGGTCACTGTCAACTTCTGCTCCAGGATGTGGCCCAACTTAATTTGGTTGCAGTATCTTGTCTTGACTAGTATGTAATCAATTCGATAGCATTATGTATCATCTGGGGCTCTTCAGGTGTACCTTCTTCTCTGTGGTACTTCAAATAAGGTATTGGTTGTCACCATATCATACTGTTTGCAGAAGTTGAGCTGCCTGTCACCTCTGCTATTCCTGTTTCCCAGTCCAAACTTCCCAACTCCTACTCTATCATATTGCAATCCAACCATTGCATTGAACTCTCCCATGATTACATTGTCACTATCCTTTGTCAATTTCAAGAGATCTTCGATTTTCTCATAATGTTCACAGAAGGACCATGAAATAGAAGAGACTTCTATTTCATGGTCCTCACTGTTAGATGTCAGGAAGTATACCTGGATAATTACTAGGTTTCTCGGTGATGTTTTTATTTTCACCATTAGTAGTCTGTCATCTATATGGTAGGTATTCATAACATTGAATTTCCCAGTTTTTGCCCAGTTTTTCTGGATTAGGATACCAACACCATTTCGTCTGTATTTAATTAATTTGTAATTTTGGAGAGTTTTTCATGCTTAGTTATCATCAGTAAAAATATTTGCATTTTTTTTAACATCAGTAGGAATTTTGCATCTTAAAAATGCAAATATTTCTCCATTATGGGTAAAGGTAATATGTTCTGTGTGTATATTTTGTATTAATAACTGGTTTTTTTTTTTTTTTTTTTTGAACCTTAGCTTTTCCACATATTTTGCTAATTTTGAAATATACCACTTCTTTTGCCTCAGGTTTGTGCTTTGAGGCATCTGACAAGCCGGCATCGTGAAGCAGAATTGGCACAGAATGCTGTTAGATTACACTACGGCCTACAAGTGATAGTCTCACTGCTAAATCCACCAAGTCGATGGCCATTAACAAAGGTAATGCTTTATAAATCTCAATGTTAAGTAGAATGAAAATATCTATGCCATTAATAGAGAATAACAGGATGGTTTATTAAATAATGTTGAAAGTGTGCATCAGAATATGTGGGGAGAGAGAGAGAGAGGAGAGAGAGGGAGAGAGAGAGAGAGAGAGAGAGAGAGAGAGAGAGAGAGAGAGAGAGAGAGAGAGAGAGAGAGAGATTCTTTTGTAACCTTTTCAATAACATGGTCCACCTAAACATCAAGAAATTTCTAGTCCTCTACCTATAACTCAGTAAAAGCTAAAGTATTGTATGCATTTTAGTCATTAAAAATATTTTAACTAGTTGTAAAAGTTTTTTGGGACCCACCTCAAACTTCTCCATGCTTTGTCAATCAGGGATTATTACTTTAGATGCTGCAATTATAGACTGTTGTAAGGGGGGTATCAAGGTCGTATTGATTGTACAGACCATAATATGATTTGAGGCATTAGCATTAGTAGAGGCATACGATGCAAGAAAGCAAGCTTATGCAGCATCAGCCAAAAAAAAAAACTCTCCCATTTCGCCCCTCCATTCGTTCCAAATGCCTCTCCTGCTTAGCCTTAAATTTATTTCGGCTATTAACTTCCACAACAAAAGATAGAAGTCTGTTCCAACAATCAACACCTGCTGGCAAAAGGCAAATTTCCGCATATCTATTCTACAACTGTCTTTCCTCAATTTGAAGCTATGCCCCCTTAGGTTCTTAATCTCAGCAAGAGGAAGAATCCCATCAGCATTCAACTTGCTCCACCCATTCAAGGCCTTATACACCTCAATCAGATCATCTTGCAGGTGCCTACTCTCCAGGCACTGCAATTTGCAGAACTTAAGCCTTTCTTGGTAAGAGCACCACTTTGTTCCCCTCACCAAACTTGTTGCCCTTCTTTGTACTCGTTCTAGCAGCTCTACATCCTTCCTAAAATGAGACCTCCAGACCTGAGCACAGTACTCTAGGTGTGGCCTGACCATTGCCTTGTATAATGGGATAATCACCTCCCTGTCCATTCTAGCAAAATTCCTATATATCATTGACAAGACGCCATTACCTGCCCTGGCAACCCCTCTGCACTGTCAGCGAACTTCATATTTGACTGCACAATTACCCCTAGGTCTTTTTCACCTTCCACTTCCCTGAGTGTAGTACCACAGTTGGTACATTTCTCTTGGGTTATTGCTACTCATGTGCAGTACTTTGCATTTGTCAATGTTAAACTTCAATTGCCACTTCTCAGCCCATTTGCCCAACTTATCTAGATCCAGTTGGAATAGCATACTGTCTTTACCGGCAGTTACTGTATATCATAATCAAATGTGATAAGGTCATCTATGAATCAAAATATTTTTAAGCTGTGAGCTAGATTTCTTATATAATAATGCTGATAACAAATTTGCCAAATTATATGAACTGGTGGCTCCCATTGCTATTCCTCTAGATTGTATATAGATATTACCTCCAAATTTAATATAGTTATTACTAATACACAGTGAAATTAGTTCTTTCCAATACACCTTGCTACAAACTAAGCTGTTATGAAATTCATTGTAGAAGTAATTTAGTGCCAATTTTAAATTTACATATATGCTGGTGAACAGGTTTTTTGAATAATGTATACACTAATTTTGTCTCATTGTTTTTGTTGTGTTCTAATATTTTATGACTATTGCCAATGAATTTGAAATTTGTAATGCCAAAAGCTTATTGCAGTAAATTTGTATATTTTCTGCAAAAAGGTTTAATTTTAATTCTAGGTATTTACTGGGTGCTCCTATGTAGCTGCCTGTACATGAAGTAATAAATCTATACTTGGACATAGGAGCAGCCAGTAAATACCAGTAACATTAAAGATATTCAAACCTTTGGCTTTCATAGCCTTTTTCACTAGTATTAATCTGTTTAATTTAAAACAGTTCAATAAACATGAAATTAAATGCAATGCCACATATTAGAATAATCTTTGTATTTTCACTAACTTTGTTTTCTATGGTAATATGGTTTATCCACAAATCCAGGGAATGCTATGGCAATCCTGCTTCATATATCATTGCTAACTTGTACTTCTACTGGTTTGAAATCTCTTTCCCACAGGATATTTTTATATTTAGATATGTAGCTGATCTTTGTGTGCTGAATCGTCCAAATTTTCTCAAAGATCTTGGCCATCTACATTCTCAGAGCTTATCTTGAAAAAAACTAATTTTTGCAACCAAAATGCCAATTACTTTGATCTTAATATTAGTATTAATAGTGGGCATACTGCTATTAATCTTTATAATAAATACTATACCTTCAACTTTGCGATGGTTAATTTTTCTCAGTGGTTATCCAATATCTCTAAAAGTATCTAATATCATTGTCTCTCAGCGTATCAAGTTTGCCACCATTAGTAATGATTCCAATATTGCTAAATCTAACATCAGAAAATTCTACCTTAAACTCATTGGCAACTCTTTTCTTTTGCCTTATTTGCAGTATCACTTTCATAAAGCTCTTAATTTTATCGATTTTAAAAAATTTTGCCAGATCATATTGATTTAAAGCAGATTTCTTACTAAATTTCTATAACATTTTGTCCATCTACATCTTAATTTTGGCATGGTGAATAAAAGCTTAATCTGTTCACTTCACCCTTATTCAAATGAAATATACATTATATTTAGATTAAATGTATTTATAAATCATAATACTGTTACTAATTGTGAGTTCAGTATATTAAGGTTAGGAAGACATACTGATATTATTCACATTAAAAATTTATATGTAAAGATTATGAAGAGGACTTCTAAATGGGAACTTGTAAGAATATCCATAAATACACTAACTGTTATATTTAGATTAAATGTATTTAGAAATCATGTTACTGTTACTAACTGTGAGTTCAGTATATTAAAGTTAGGAAGACATACTGATATTATTTCACATTAAAAATTTATATGTAAAGATTATGAAGAGGACTCCTAAATGGGAACTTGTAAAAATATCCACAAATACACTAACTGTTCTTCCTTTTTATTAATTGCACAGACTAGGTCATGTGAAAGGTATCTTATAATTTTTTCAAGGGTGAAGTTACTAGCAAATACTTTGTTAGTAATTTTTTTTTTAAAACTGCAACAACCATTAAACTTTAATGGTTGTTGCATACAATCAACCATTACATTACATTTATTGCAATTAAATTTGAGATAGTGTATCTTTATTGCAAAAAAAAGTTTAACTTTCAAACAGCAGAATAATTTATTCTGATGTTTTTAATCTTTTTTTAAAATAAAATTAGAATAAATTAATGTTCTGTTTTACGCTAATACTTAATTCTTTACAGGCTGTTATTGGCTTAATTCGTAACTTAGCACTCTGTCCAGCAAATCTTGTTCCCTTGAGAGAACATGGTGCTATATCGCGACTTGTACATTTGTTGGTACAGGCATATCAAGATTCTCAACAGGTAATTATTGAACTAAACCTTCCTTTTACATTCACGGTAGTTATTATTAAATAATTTAATTTTTAACTGTACTCACTGGCTAGATGCAGTCATTTGATTATTGACATTAGAAATGTAATAATGCATTTAAGATGAAGTAAGTCAAGAATGTACTTTTGAACCAAGATAATGATGAGGAAATTAAACTTTCTGAAAGTGATAAACTCTGAGAAACCTATAGGTAAAAAGAAATCCAAAGAAGAAAAAAATTAGTCAAGAAACACTTATCATGGTGAACTGAAGACGGCAAATGAAAAGCAAGATAAACACTGACAAGGACAAAATTGAGTATCTGAGTTATGCAGAGCCATTAGAAAGTTATTATATTATTATTTACGAGCATTAGCAACTAAGGCCATTTTGCTCTGGGGATATGCGGTGGTCATTCCCTGACCTTTCTGCATCCTCCGTATTTGGTGGCTCACAGGCTCGAACTCCGGTCTAATCAAGAAGCATGTGCTATGTACTGCTGCTCCTGCCCACCTGGCTACAGAGGCGTCGTCATTAGAAAGAGACCCAGAGAGGACATAAGAAGATTTAACACAAGAAAAGTAGAACAAGTATTAAGGGAAAACAAAGGACTTAAATCAGTAGCCATGAGCAGTAATACAGAAAGACAAATGATACTCAAACTGAAAAATAGCAATGATGTACTTATAAATAGCAGAAAAGGCATAATCCAAATAGCAGAAGACTATTATAGAGAATTATACAAGGAGCGAGGGAATGATCCAGCATCTGGCTTTATAGGACAGGATTCTCAACTATGGATCACCTTCACATGATATTGCAGCTAATGGAAAAAGCAAATGAATATAAAACACCATTATGCCTAGCGTTTGTGGATTATGAAAAGGCATTTGACTCCATACAGCATAAGGCAATGTTTTGGGCACTGGAAAGACAAGGCATAGATACCCAATACATTGATTTTGAAGAAAATTTATGAGGATGCTACCTCCTTTATTAGACTAGACAAAGTCAGTAGCAAATTTAAAATTGAGAAAGGAGTTCGAACGGGAGACGCAATGTCTCCGAAGTTGTTTACTGCTGCTCTCAAGGAAGCTTTCAGAAGATTAGTCTGGTCGCAGAAAGGGGTCAGTGTGAATGGAGAGTACCTAAATCATTTACGATTTGCAGATGACATTGTGATCATAAGCCACGATCCCAAAGAATTAGCAGAAAACCTTAATCAGTTATGCAGAGTTAGTAAGGATTTCGGACTAATGATGAATATGGCTAAAACAAAAGTAATGATGAACAAGTGTGCCACAGAAAGGGACATAATCATTGAAGTTGCAGTAATTGAAAAAGATGAATTCATATACTTATCTGGGACAAATCATTAGCTATAATAATGATAAATGGCTGGAAGTCGAGAAATTTCGGATGGATAGCATTTAGGAAATATAGTCAAATACTGAGGAACAATATCCCAGTCGATTCCGGTTATTTGGGACACATCGGGACTAGTGCATTTTGGCCCGATTAAGTGGTTGCCCAAATTATCCAAAGTTTCACATAAATAGTTAAAAATACAGTGGACCCTCGCTTTACAATTGGTTCACTGTACAATCAAATCACGTTACGATGGACTCACCATAGTAAAGTATCGTTCCCTATACGATGTGTAGTAAGCGTCGGTCATTGTGATCACGTTTGTGAATTAAATTTTAATTCTATTGAACAGTGATTCTAATTAGTGAAAATAGGAGGAATATTATCCACAGGCTATAAAAATAAAGATATATTAAGCACAAATTTACCATTTATTACCTTATCAATTGAAAAATTAAATGATACGTGAAAATTGGAAGAATATACATGATAATTGGAATAATTAATACGTACTGTAATATGTACATACTAACTAGTTGACATTTCTGTTCACTAACATTTGTAGGTGGAGTTTAAATTTAAAACAGTAAAAAGATAAGCAATCAATAACAAAGAACACAGCACACACAAATTGCAAGTAACACGATACGTGCAAGTGAGAACAGAATAACAAATTACAAAGCTTTAAAAATAGGAATGAAGAGATGATTCTGAAAATTAATTTTTTTATATGATTGAATATTCCATGGAAGTGTAAACACATTTCACCATAATAACCCACAGAATTCCAGCTGTCGGTATTATTGCAAATTCAACAAGATCGAGTTTACTATCCATTTATGATAGATTGCACTACCAGAAAAGCCAAATAAACAGGTGACTGCTAATTGTTTTATTGGTTGTGACCCCCAGAAATCCAACCGAACCACGTGGTATGGTCGGAGACAATTGTAGTTCTCAAGTGCTGCGGTCTCCTGCCCCGATTTAAACGGCATGTTATCCCAATCCCTGGCTATTTTCTTGATTGGGTTCTGTTTTTTTAAGATTTGCCCAAAATAAATGGCTGCCCTGATTAATCGGTGGCCCAAAATAACCGGAATCCACTGTATAATGAACCAATGTATACTCCTCACCATAACTTATGAAAGTGAAACTTGGTCACTCACCAAAAGAATGGAAGAGAAGCTGAAAACTACACAGTGAAGAATGGAACCAATTATATTAGGAATCAGACTATTGGATAAGAAGAGAAACACGTGGATTAGGCAGAAAACATAAGTAAAGGACATGCTTATGAAAACTAAAGAACTGAAATGGACTTGGACAGGACACATAGGTAGAAGACATGATGACATATGGACTAAGAAAATAACCGAATGGTACCTAAGAGGAGCTAAAAGAAAACCTTGAAGACAACAACAGAGATGGACAAATGAAATTTATGAGTTAATGGGTAATAAATGGATGGCCATTGCACAAAACAGAAGAAACTGGAAAGTTGCTGGAGAGGCCTTCATCTTGCAGTGGATTAAAAACAGCTGATGATGACGATGAAGTCAAGAATTCTGAGTTTCTCAGTTGATTCTTCACCATTTTCAGAAACACTGATTAGATACTCTTTTAGATGTGAACTTACTTTAAGTAATACTTCTCCAGAATCTAGCAATGAAATATCAGTGGTCAAAAGCTTTTCGTCTATATATTTTTAAATATAAGTTCCTATATTTTAGGGCCTACAGTTTTTAATTTTAAGAATTAAAATTATTTAATTGTATAAAAGTATTTAAGCTAATGAACATGATATACTCTTAGAATATTGGAAAATAGTATTCCACTTAATATTATGATTAAATTTTAATTACTGTTAAACTAATGTTATGTTCATTTTACTTGTCAAAATTAATTTTTATGTATAAGTAATCCAAAAGAAACGTGAATTCATTTTTTATAAGTAATCTTTTTTTTTTCTATAGCCAAGATCTAGTGTAGTGTCCAACTGCAGTGACACTTATAGTGATGGAATAAGAATGGAAGAAATTGTAGAAGGAACAGTAGGAGCACTTCATATTCTAGCAAGAGATGCCCATAACAGGACAGTAATCAGAGGTTTAAATGTAGTTCCAGTGTTTGTACAGGTTTGTGCAACTTGTCATATTTATAAATATTGTTAACCCCTTCTGTCCATCTTAGTATTAGTATATTTCTAAATAAGATTATGAAACAAATGAATTGTTGGAATCTTGATCTAAATATTATCCCTGACTAAAAACTCTATTCTCAAATGTTATTATTGAGAATTTCAATGATTTGCAAGTGCTTAAGGTGGGAATTTTTGTATGGGAATGCATAGGGCTTGCACTTGAGTTATTAAACCTCACTTAGCAGAACTAATTTGCCATCAAAGTGATGAAACTCACATCAGAAGTTGGGAAGAAAATCAAGTTTCACTTCAGATGGCAGTGACATGTTCTTCTTCCTCCTTACAAGGTTTAATTTATGAATTGCATAGTAATAATAGTAGTACACTTTAATAGAGATAATTGTACTTCAATATATTATATTGAAGTACAATTGTATTTGATAGAATGGAAGTACGAATTTTAATTATTGATTTGGAAATACAGTAGAGTCCCGATTATCCAAGTTAATGTGTACTGAGGGAACATCAGATAATCAAAAACTCAGATAACATGGAAGGTTTGGTAAATTATTATTAAATAATGTGATGTACACTCTATTTTCAGTTTAGATCTACTTATTGAACATAATGACTTTTAAATTATATAATAAAGCACTTTTAAATTTATTTACAATTGTTTTATTACAAAAATTAAAAAAAATATTTTACATGTATAAAAATTACAAGTGATACACGAGAAAAATGTACACTTACAGTTGTTAGCACCACACTTTAATATCATATAAAAAATTCCTTAGTGGGTTTCTGTTTCATAGAAACTCCTCGCTTTTTAGCTGCTATATTTTGTAGGCACCTAAGTAACAAAACATCGGTGGGCGTGGTATCCTCCTTTTTTTTTTTTTTTTTTTTTTTATGAAAACCCCAAACACGAAAGGTATCAAAACCTATAGTACTTAGTACCGTGCATGGGTTGAAGGAGAAGTATGGGGGGGAGAGGGATGCCGGAAAATGAAAAAGACCTGGGAGTAATTGTGCAGTCAGATATAAAGTTCTCTGAGCAATGCAGACAGGCTGCCAGGGCAGGTCATGGGGTTTTGTCAATGATATATAGGAATTTTGCTAGCAGGGAAAAGGAGGTGATTATCCCTCTGTATAAGGCAATGGTCAGGCCATGCCTTGAGTACTGCGTACAGGTCTGGAGGCCTCATTTTAGGAAGGATGTAGATTTACTTGAGCGTGTACAGAGAAGGGCAACAAGATTGGTGAGGGGAATGAAGGGATCCTCTTACCAAGAGAGGCTTAAGTTCTGCAAATTGCAGTGGCTGGAGACTAGGCACCTGCGCGGTGATCTGATTGAGGTATATAAGGCCTTGAATGGGTTGAGCATGCTGAATTCTGATGGGATCCTTCCACTTGTTCAGATTACGAACCTAAGGGGGCATAAATTCAAATTAAGAAAAGACAGATGTAGAATAGATGTGCGGAAATTTGCCTTTAGCCAGCGGGTGGTTAATTGCTGGAACAAACTTCCATCTGTCGTTGTGGAAGTTGATAGGTTGAATAAATTTAAGAAGGAACTGGGACAGGCATTTGGAGGGAATGGTGTGATTTTTTTTTTTTTTTTTTTGGCTGATGCTGCATAAGCTCATACATTTGCTTTCTTGCATCACAGGCCACTACTACTACTACTTTGCTCTAGAGACTAAACATGGGTTTCACCACTTCAAGCCTCCAATAAGCAAAGTGGTGGTATTTCACCGGTTGATGAAAGTCATCTACCACCTGTACCACCTGCTGTACAATATAACGTAAAGCTGACTCAATATCATATTAGACCTTCCACGTGCATCCTTTTTTTGTATTTTCTGTGCACTCTTCATCATTATCTTCACTTTCATCTTTTTTGTTAGTCAACAAGCTTTAAAATCATGTCATCAGTCATTTCCAGCTATTCAGAATTCACCACTCTTTAATATCCTTTGTTGCAAGAATTTCTGTAACAGGAAGGTTATTAGGTAATTCTAAAAGGGTTTCCTCACCTCTTTGATCTTCATTTGCCATCTCGTTCTTGTTGGCTTCATTTTGGGAGCATAAAATATTTTTCCAGGATTTAATAAGAGTAGATGTTTTTACATTGTTCCATGCTTCTGCCAACCAGTAAATAACATCCTTGATATTTATTTTTTTTAAGATTCTCAACAACACTGGTCCCTGTTCAGGATTTTGAAGCAGATGTTTTAAGAGACGTTGCCTATAGTTGTTCAAAATCTCCAAAACACCTTGATCTAGAAGTTGAAGAATGGATGTCACATTAGGTGGCAAAAACAGAGCTCTGATGTCACCAAAAACTAGTTCATTTTCGTCTGGATGGGATGGAGCATTGTCTAAAATTAAAAGTGCTTTATGAGGAAGTTTCTTTTCATTCAAATATTTTTTTGTGCTAGGGACAAATTCTTCATGAAACCATGTTTTAAACAAACCTGAAATTTGCATAATTAACAGCAAACATTTAAAAATTTTTAAAGCTCAAGGGTTCTTGGACTTTCCAATGAGAGCTAGTTTAATCTTATGCCTCCCCCCCCCCTGGTGAATTTGAACGTGCCAGTACTATCATTCTCTTCTTGCTTCATTTATAACCAGGAGCTGATTTTTCTTTTCTAGCTGCAAGTATTTTGGATGGGAGCATTTTATAATTCAGGCCCGTTTCATCACAATTGTAAATTTGATCCAAATTCATATTCTCTCCTTGAATAATTTTTGCTAATTTAGCAGTAAATGTTGCTATTTCTTTCGTACTAGCTGATAATTTTTCACCAGTGATGTTCAGATTTCTAACTCCAAACTTTTTTTTCCAATGATGCAACCAACCAAAACTTGTGGTAAATCGTTCTCCCCTTCATTGAAATGCTTATGAAATTCTAAGGCCTGTAAAGTCAGTCCAGAAGTTTATTCAAATTCTCCTTTCTTCATTGTTTTTCTATTCAAAATTTCACTATCACATACAGATGCTCTTTGTGAACACCATTTTTTAATTTCTGCTCTCTTTCTCCTCCAGTCCCCTACAGTCACTTCACCAACAGCCTCTTTTTTTTTTATTGTTTCTCCTTGATCCAAGTGTTTGATCGCATTCAACTTCATATCTAAAGACACAACAACATGCTTCCGTTTTCCACTCATAGTGCTTACACTAACCCTAATAACATAGATGAAACATGACAAATAAAAACATTAGAAAATTAAAGAGTAAAATTTTAAAATCTTTTTTTATTAAATCTGTAAAATTAGAGAGTAAAAAGTTACAAAATCAACAAACGTAAAAGATAAGCGCAGCTCAACAGTCAACTGGTGTGAGTTCCTGCTCTGTACTGAACTACGTACTCTTGTCTATGATAAAAAAGTATATACAACTGTTCGACAATTCACCTTTAATAATGCAGAACCTAAATGTGTCTCGGTTAATCGGGCATATACTGTATTGAAATCATTAAAAAGTAACTATAATAGCACAAATGTATACTGAATGAAAAGCTGCTAAAATGTCTAAAAAAGACTGCAAATCAGCTTATTTTTCCAATTGTTTGCAATTTGTGATGTCAAAACAGGGCAGGTGAAGGTGGAATGATTGTGCATAGCACAGTGCACTTGAGAGAGAGAGTTTTGCTATTGATAAGGATTTAAATTTTTTGTTAAATTTGTTGATAAGGAATTCTGCTAAAACATTTTAAGGACAAAGGAATTACTTTAAAAATTTTTTAAATTTTGGAAATTTGCCTATCTGTGAAGAATTTTTTCAGTATGATGTGATTACCAATAATCCAATCTGGTATATGATCAACACTTACTGCAAATTATTCAAGGGGACATATCAACATTCAAAACCACCTTTCAACATGAAAAACCAACATTCAAATAATTAATAAGATAATTAATTAAAAGAGGAATATTATCTTGGTTTCTTAGTGCACAACTAGCTCAGCTTTCTATGTCCATATTCTGAAAGGAAATATTGAAATCAGAGGAAATATCGAAACTCTAATTTAAATTTTCTCTGTTGACTGAAAAATTAAAAAGTATTGTACAAGTTGAGTGAAAGATATCTTTTAAAGTTTTTGTGGATCAGTGTTTTGTCCAAAATACATTTTATCTCCTGTTACTACTGTGATTTTGAGATATTACAGTTCATGCGTATTTTTGAGATTGCTAGAGAACTGAGTGTTGAAGATACTGTATTCTAAGTAGCTGAGTACTTAGAATACAACATCTTCAACCTAGCAAGTCCCATGGTAGGCAAGTAAATATATTTCACTGCAGGATGTGTTTAGGGTTGCTGATCAGTTTGTTACTTTAGAAGATTGATTTTCTTATATTAAATCTTAAATATCATCTTAAATGGATGAAATGTCAGTGAAGAATTATCAGGGATCATCCTTGATAACTTTGCACTGAGTAGAAATTTGAGGATAAAGTATGATAACAAAATTATTTTTTTTGTTGGGGTACAGGGCATTATTTCCAGGTTATACTCTAAGCATGAATTAGCTTCAAGCAGTGTGACATGTTAAAGTCACTGACTAGGAGGTATTCATCAGAGAATGGAATAGAGGCAAAGAACAATTCATTTTAATTCCCATGACTAATATCCATTAGTGGTTCAGCTGTTGTTGCTTTTCTTATAATAGTCTGATTTACAGTGTCAGTTAGTCATTTGTGCAAATGCATAATTATATAATTTCACATTTAAAAATAAACTTATTAAATGCTGGTTAACATCATAAACTCAATTCCTGATTGGAGTTTTTCAAATGATTTACAACTTGCAGATGCAAAATTCAAGGCCCGCATTGTGAACAAATGTACGATGTGTGCCTGTTAAAAAAACAGCTCTGCGGATGCAGCTGCTACACACCAAATTGCCACCTGTGAAACAAAGGGACAGCAGTTTACCTCAAACATTTTCCTAGTTGGCTGCCAAGTCATGTTCCAGCATGTCCATTCAGTGAGACAGGTTTTTGTTACCTTGTGTTTTTTGCAGTTTGCTGGAAAAATGACAGACAAAAGAATTGAACAATGAATCAACCTCAGACTTTTAACAAAACGAAAAAAAAACTGCAACTGAAAGTTAAAGAGTTGTTATGTCAAATTTATGGGGAAGATACTATGTCAAGAGCTCACATGTTTGAATGGCATAAAAGATTTTTAGAAGGAAACGAGAACATGGAATTAAAAACTATGAATGGCCAGCCCATCCATGAAAACTGATGAAAATGTCAACCAGGTAACAATATTGATTAGAAGTGATCATCATTTAAGCATTAGAATGGTTGCATCAGAACTCAATATGGACAAAGAAACAGACAAATTTTAACTGAAAATTTAGGCATGAGAAAAGTGTGTGTGTCAAAATGTTGCCAAAATTTTTGAATGAAGGACAAAGAATGAGAAGACTCCAAGTTTTTAAAGATGTTTTTTTCAAAGCATCTTTAGAAACTTGGATTACAGTATTCAGAAAGTCGTAAGCAGACTTTCTGAATACTGTAATTACTTGTGATGAAAGGTGGCTGTTCCACTATGACCCAGAAACTAAAAGACAGTCAATGCAGTGGAAGACAAAACAGTTACCTAGACCAAAAAAAAGCAAGAATGTTAAAATCAAAAATTGAAAACCATGCTTTTTTTTTTCTTTGATTTTAAAGGAATTATTATGACTGAATAATGCATAATCAGACTGTCATCAAGCATACTACATAGAAGTTCTGAGAGAATGCATGAAAACATTTGAAGGGCGAGACCTGAATTGTGGAAGTATGTTTGGATGCTCCATCAAGACAATGCTCCAGCACACAGCATGCTCTCTGTTCATCAGTTTTCCCTAGGCGCCTCCGTAGCCAGGTGGGAAGGAGCAGCAGTGCGTAGCACACGCTTCTTGATTAGACCGGGGTTCGAGCCCGTCACCACCAAATACAGAGGATGCGGAAAGGTCAGGGATTGACCACCGCATATCCCGGAGCAATATGGCCTTAGTTGCTAATGCTCCTAAAAACCAAACAAACAACAGTTCATCAGTTTCTGACCAAAAAACAAATCCCTGTGTGTGATCATGCACCTTCTTGGCAGACCTAGTCCCTTGTGACTTTTTTCTCTTCCCTAAACTGAAAAGTGTACCAGGAATCCATTTTCAGTCCATTGAAAACATTCAGAAAAAAAAAAAAAAAAATACCAAAGTGACTTCTAGAAATGTTTCTGTGCTTGGAAGAAACATATAGCAATAATTTTGAAGGAGATAACTTGTAGGGTGTGAAATACTTCATTATATTTATTTTATTGTAACAGTCTCATTATTTAATAGCCACACAGTTCAAGAATGGTTTTGATAATATATAATATTGCCATTCTCAACATGCTTCAGATCATTTGTAATCAGTAAGATACTTAAAGGATATTGAAATTAAATGGTGGTCTACCTACAAGTTGGTAACTGGCAGCATGTTGGCCAGAAGTGACAATCAGTGATTTGAGTGGCTCATCAGATGATTCCATTTAATTTTTCCTAATAAGGTATCATTGTTAGCATCTTAAAGAAAAAAAAAAAACGAAAGAAACAGGGATAGTGGTGTTGTAATGTAATTTTAAAGTGAAGCTTTTTAAATGTATGTTAAGAACATTTGCCTAACAAGTGTATATTTACCTTTTAAAATAATATGTAGTTTGTTATAAAAGGCTTAAATGCAAATGATGTCAGGTGAATATAAAAGTGTAAACTTTAAAATGAAAGAGCAATATAGAAAAAGGATGTGGGTTTTGTTATTATTAATATCTTTATACTTTACATAGGTGTGAAGTTTTTAAGCCATTTCATATTAAAACGCCAATATAGTTTTTTTATTATTTTATTTTCAGTTATTGTACAGTGAAATTGAAAATATTCAGCGAGTATCAGCAGGTGTACTCTGTGAACTTGCTTCTGATAAGGAAGGAGCAGAGTTAATTCAAGCTGAAGGTGCAACAGCTCCTCTTACAGATCTTTTGCATTCTCGAAGTGAAGGTGTTGGTAAGCATTTTCCTTAATGGAATTATAATTACTATTTGGAATGAAAAATTTTAAAAAGAAAACAGGGGTTGTTAATGATTATAATTAACAAAACTGGACTTTATATTGTGCATATTTGCTTGCATCCCCAGTTTCTGTTTGGGCATTGTTTTTTTTTTATTATTTTTTTTATTGTTTACACTGCTTATTTTTTTTTTTATTAAATTTTTTCTGACTAATCTGCATGTATTTAATGTTTTGTTCAGATTTTATCATGAAAATAGCTAACATTTTTGACTTTATATAATTTTTGCTAAGCTTAGACAAGATTTATTTTTGCATCAATGGTCTTTTGTTGGCTAAAATGCATGTGCATGTCTTGTTATGTGTAAATCTCCTAGCCACATATGCTGCAGCAGTTTTGTTCCGTATGTCAGAGGATAAACCCCAAGATTACAAGAAGAGACTATCCATGGAATTAACCAGTTCTCTGTTTCAAGATGATGCAAGTCCATGGCCAACTACAGTAAGTACAGGCCTTTTATTAATAATTCTTACACACAATAAATTGTTTATTGTTAAGTGAATGTTTATTCTTACTGATAGTATAAAAGGTGTGGTGAGAAAGTTTCAAGAACGGTCAGTAAGATGATGTTGCTGTGATAAGGCTGCCAGCACGTTTTTTTTTTTTTTTTTTTTGCATTTTTCATTTATCATACAGTGATCATGTTTACATGCATTTATTGTGACCGTTTGTGCATGTATTGTGTGTGTGTTAAGTATTAATTTAATTAAATTGGGTTTTGCTTCAGAAATGTAAAAATGTCTGAAAAATTTAAGGAGCAATGCATCAACCTGAAATTTCTGATTAAATTGAGGAAAATTCCACCAAAGTTGTAAATTGTTACAAATGATGTATGGAGTCTGCAGTCAAAGAATGATTTCTCAAGTGGCATAGCTTTCTGAAGAAAGAGAAAACATGCATGATGATTCACAGTCCGTCTGTCTGATGATAGCAAAAATTAATGAAAAAGTTAAAAAAAAAAAACTTGAACAAAGTGCAGTTATTCCATTCTAAGAATGACCATCAGAGTAAAGGAAGCAATTTGATTTGTGAAGAGTGTTTATCAAATTGAATCAACAGTCTTTGAATGAAAGAGGTCTATGGGAAGATGGTACCAAAATGCTTCACTCATGACTAATTACTGAGGAACAGCTTTGTATTGACTTTTTAGACAAAATTCAAGCAGAACTAAACTTTGTGGATAATATAATCACAGAGGACAAAAAAACGAAAATCAGTATGATCCTGAGATGAAATGGCAAAGCAAACAGTGGAAAATGGTGAGTTCTCCAAGATCAGAAGAAAAATAAGGATGAGAAGATCAGAATTTGAGAACTTGTTATTTTATTTGATTAAAAAAGATATTGTTCATTCAGAATTCATTCTCCAAAGACAAATTTTCAGTTGAACATTTTGTCTTCAAGTTCTAAAGTATGTGAGGAAAAAGGTGTGAATTTTGGCTTGATAAGTGATGTTGCATCACAACAACAATGTGCCAGCTTACATTGCATTATCACTAAGGAAATTGTTGACAGAAAAAGGGATCCTTCAAATGGAACACTCTCCCTCTGCCATCCAATTTGGCCCCCATCTGACTTTCTCTCCCTTCTGTGATACATGCTATTCTTACCATAATGATTAGCATTAGCATAGGCACATGATGCAAGAAAGCAAGCTTATATAGCATCAGCCACGAAAAAAAAAAAAAAAAAAAATCTCATTTCACCCATCCACTTGCTCCAAATGTTTGTCTAGTTCTGCCTTGAATCCATTTAAGCTATTTTAAGCTATCAACTTCTACAACAACAGATGGAAGTCTGTTCCACCAACCAACTATCCACTGGTTAAAGGCAAATTTCTGCACATCTATCCTACATCTGTCTTTCCTCAATTTGAATTTATGCCCTCTCAGGTGATTATACTGAGCAAGAGGAAAAATCCCATCAGCATTGAGCATGCTCAAACCATTCAAGGCTTTATACACATCTGTCAGATCACCTCGCCAGTGCCTAGTCTCCAGACACTGTAATTTGCAAAACTTAAGCCTTTATTCGTAAGAGCAACCCTTTGTTCCACTAACCTTGTTACCCTTCTCTGTACTCGTTCCAGCAGCTCTACATCCTTCTTGAAATGAGGCCTCCAGACCTGTATACAGTACTCAAGGTGCGGCCTGACCATTGCCTTATACAAGGGAATAATCACCTCCTTATCCCTGCTAGAAAATTCCTGTATATCATTGACAAGACACCATGAGTTACTCTTGCAGCCCGTCTGCACTGCTCATAGAACTTCATATCTGCCTGCACAATTACCCCCAGGTCCTTTTCATTCTCTACCACTGTCAGTGTAGTTAGTAACACAGAGTTGATGCGTTGCTCTGGGGTTGCTGTTTCCCATATGTAGTACTTTACATTTGTCAATGCAAAACTCATTTGCCACCTCTCAGGCCATCTGCTCAGCCTTTCCAGATCCTGTTGCAGCAGCATAGCGTCAGTAGTGCCCTTAACAACCCTGCCAACCTTTGTGTCGTCTGCAAACTTGGACATTAAGCTTGATATACCATCATCAAGGTAAAATGCAGCCATTATCAACCCACTGCACGATTGAAGCCTCCTCAACAGTTCATGCTGAGAGAAATGGACCATAATCTGCCATGCTGGTCCAGTCGACCATATTCAGCAGTCAGGGGCTTGAACCAGGTCTACTCAAAGAGCGTGTGCTACTGCACTCCCCACTCCTGACCACCCGGCTACGGGGGCCGCTTTTTTTTTTTTACCATCATCAATATTATTTATAAATACAGAAAAACAATAATGGACCCAACACTGAACCCTGAGGGACCCCACTAATAACATTAGTCCACGATGAGCAGTGTCCATTGATTACCACTCTCTGTCTTCTCCTCCTCAACCACCCCTTTATCCATAGCAACAGTTTTTGCCTCCATTGCCACACTGCTCCAATTTGTGCAGCAGTCTTCCATGTGCAACAGTATCAAAAGCCTTTCTAAGATCCAAGTATATAATATCAAGGTTATTCCCTGCATCCAGTTCTTTTGTGACTGCATCATAGTATCCAATCAAATTGGTCAGGCAAGACTTCCCCTTAACAAAACCATGCTGTGTCCGAGCTATAACTGAAGTTTTCTCTAGATGATCCTGCAGTGCTTCTTTAACCAGTGCCTCCATTAATTTTCCTGGAACAGAAGTTCACAGGTCTATAATTACTTGTGTTAGCCTTTGATCCTCCTTTGTGAATTGGGGTCATATTTGCACATCTCCAGTCTATGGGTACCTCCCCTGAGTCCAAGGAAGCTCTCATAATTATGGTTTGCTTACTTCCTTTGCTGCCTCCTTTAATATAACTGGATAGATCCCATCCACCCCAAGTGCCTTTATTGTGTTTATCTTCAACAATTTCTCCTCCACTTTACTCTCAGTTATTAGAAGATTATCTAGCTTACTGCCAGAGTTGAATACACCTCTGGCATTCCCCTCGCTGAATAACTCCTCATGTGTGAATGTCGATGCAAAATATTCATTTAGTTTGTTAGCTACCTGAGCAGGATCATCAACAGTTGAACCATCAAGTGGACCAATCTGATTCATCCCCTTCCTTCTAGAGTTTACATAAGTAAAGAACTCTTTGCTGTTTTTCTTCGCATCCCTTGCCAAGGATCTCTCGTAATCTGCCTTCGCCTGCCTAACCTCCTTTGTAACTTGGTTACAGATCAACTTATATCTGTCATAGGCTTCTGTGTCACCTGTTAATTTGTATGTATCCCATGCATTTTTCTTCTCTGCCATATGTTTCATTAGTTCATCTGACATCCATTTAGGCCTAAACCTTGAACAATATTTCTTATTTGGTATGTAAAGCCTAGTAGCTTCCAAGATAAGTTCTTTGAATGCGTCCTATTTTGAATTCGCTGTTGGTAACATCATCAGTTGGTCCCACTGTATAGAATTTAAATACTGTCTCAGACCATCGTAGTCGCCTTTACGAAAGCAATAACCCTTCCCTTTACCCCTGATGATAGTTACCTCTTTGAGTAAATCCCACTTCAGTACACTGTGATCACTGCCACCTAGTGGCTACTTTATCTGCAGATTCTTAATGCATGAAGAATCACTACTGATAATCAAATCAAGAGTATAACTCCCTCTAGTTGTCTCCCGAACATGCTGATGTAGAAAACAATCATCCAATAAATCCATAAAAGCCTTGCTAGTGTGTGAGTGACCAACCCACAAATTCCAGTCAATATCTGGGAAATTAAAATCCCCAATTATAAGAAGACACTCTGATTTACTGGCCCACTTTATTTCCCTGTACAGTTTCTTATTATACTCATCGGCATCATTAGGCCTATAGCACACTTCTACTCTCAATTTTGATCTCCCAATGCTTATGTCACAATAAACTGACTCGACACTGCACTGTCCAGCGATGTCGACTGGCTTCACTTCCTTGGATTTTGTGTTTCTTAACTAATAGCATAACCCCTCCTCCCTTCATATCCTGTCTATCCTTTCTGTAGATGTTGTACTCCCCAAATTCCATTTCTGCATTCCTTATATATGTGTGACACCACGTCTCTGATATCCCAACAATATCTGCCTTTGATGCTTTGAGCAATACCTCAAATTTATCAAATTTATTTACCAAACTCCTAGCATTGGTGTACACGCAGCAAATATACATGCACCTCTTCCTATTCTTAGCTACCGTAACACAACCCATGTGTTTACTTGTACTGCAATGACTCCCAGCAGTCTCTGAAACATCCTGCATCTTGTTTTCCAGGCTTCTGCTCATTCCAATAGAAGCAGTGCAAGAATCACTTTCACCTCTGATAGTGGCTACTGTTAATCTATTAATCCTTGTATCCCTCTACTATTATTATCACTACGCAACCACACTATTATCACTACATGCGAGCTCACATTTTACTAAAGCACATTTCTGGAGTTCACTATCTAAAAAAAACAAAATCAATTTGCAGTTTCTGGTTTATTGGGCTTTTCTGTTGATGAAATATATTATAAACAGGTAGTAAACTCGATCTTAATACGGTTTTTACGTTATAATGGGGACACACATATCACCATTATAATGTGTGTCATTGATATGTGTGTCCCCTTCACTAAAATCTTCAGTCATATAAAAAAACAAATTTTCAGAATTTATCTTCATTCCTATTTTTTAGGCTTCGTATACTTGTTTCTCATATCTCACTAGTGCAATTTATGCATGCCACGTTTGTCATTATTGATTGCTTATTATTATTTTATTTATTTTTTTTACTCTTTTAAATTTTACAATCCTAAAAAAAAAACATTTGAGTGAAAAATTTACTTGTCTGAAGTTATGTAATTTGGGCATGCTTACATAAGTCAGGGACTTACTGTATTTAAATTATTGTATTTCTGCTGATATATTGTTTGTATTTTTTTTTATGAGGGAAGCAGTAAGTCAAAATTAAAAAAAAAAAAAAAAGTTATCAAATTCCGGAAACCTGATGCATGAAAGTAGTAGTAGTAGTAGTAGTAGTGGCGGCATGTGATGCAAGAAAGCATGTGTATGAGCTTATGCAGCATCAGCCAAAAAAAAAAAAAATCACACCATTCCCACCAAATGCCTGTCCAGTTCCTCCTTAAATTTATTCAACCTGTCAACTTCCTCAACGACAGATGGAAGTTTGTTCCAGCAATTAACCACCCGCTGGCTAAAGGCAAATTTCCGCACATCTATTCTACATCTGTCTTTTCTTAATTTGAATTTATGCCCCCTTAGGTTCGTAATCTGAACAAGTGGAAGGATCCCATCAGAATTCAGCGTGCTCAACCCATTCAAGGCTTTATATACCTCAATCAGATCACCGCGCAGGTGCCTAGTCTCCAGCCACTGCAATTTGCAGAACTTAAGCCTCTCTTGGTAAGAGGATCCCTTCATTCCCCTCACCAGTCTTGTTGCCCTTCTCTGTACACGCTCAAGTAAATCTACATCCTTCCTAAAATGAGGCCTCCAGACCTGTACGTAGTACTCAAGGCGTGGCCTGACCATTGCCTTATACAGAGGGATAATCACCTCCTTTTCCCTGTTAGCAAAATTCCTATATATCATTGACAAAACCCCATGACCTGCTCTGGCAGCCTGTCTGCATTGCTCAGAAAACTTCATACCTGCCTGCACAATTACTCCCAGGTTTTTTTCATTTTCTACCACCTTAAGTGTAGTACCACACAGTTGGTACGTTTCTCTGGGGGTTACTTCTACCCATATGCAGTACCTTGCATTTGTCAAGATTAAACTTCAGTTGCCACTTCTTAGCCCATCTGCCCAAATTATCTAGATCCTGTTGCAGTAGCACACTGCCATTACTGTCATTAACAACCCTGTCAACCTTTGTATCATCTGCAAACTTTGACATTAAGCCTGATATACCTTCATCAGTATCATTGATAAATATACAAAACAACAGTGGACCCAACACCGAACCCTGTGGGACTCTACTAATAACATTAGTCCACGAAGAGCAGCACCCATTGATTACCACCCTCTGTCTTCTCCCACTTAACCATCCTTTTATCCATTGTAGCAACTTACCCTTAATACCATTCTGCTCCAATTTGTACAATAGTCTTTAATGCGCAACAGTGTCAAAAGCTTTCCTGAAATCCAAATAGATGATATCAAAATTATTTTTTGCATCCAGTTCCTTTGTAACCACATCATTATAACCAATAAGATTTGTCAGACAAGACTTTCCCTTAACAAACCCATGGTGTGTCTGAATTATTGCAGCAGTCTTGTCTAGATGATCCTGCAATGCATCTTTAACCAGTGACTCCATTATTTTACCCGGAACAGAAGTTAAACTAACTGGTCTGTAATTACTTGTGTCACCCTTCGATCCCGTTTTGTGAATCGGGGATACATTTGCACATCTCCAGTCCGTGGGAACCTCCCCTGAGTCCAAGGATGCTCTCATAATTATGGCCAAGGGTTTGCTTAGTTGCTTTGTCGCCTCCTTTAATATAACTGGATAGATCCCATCCACACCAGGTGCTTTTCTTACGTTTAACTTCAACAATTTCTCCTCCACTTTGCTCTCAGTTATTACAAAATCATTAAGTATCCTGCTACAATTTGATAACCTTCTGCCATTTCCAAACCTTAACTCCTCGTGTGTGAATGTAGATGCAAAATACTCATTCGGTTTGGTTGCTATCTGGGCAGGATCATCAACAGTCGATCCATTGATATCAAGTGGACCAATCAGATTCATCCCCTTCCTTTTAGAGTTTATATAAGTAAAGAAATCCTTGCTGTTTTTCTTAGCATCTTTTGCCAAGGATTTCCCATAATCTGCCTTCGCCTGCCTAACCTCCTTTGTGACCTGATTACAGACTAGCTTATATCTGCCATAGGCTTCTGAGCCGCTTGATAATTTATATGCATCCCATGCATTTTTCTTCTCTGTTACGAGTCTCATTAGTTCATTTGATAACCATTTAGGCCTAAACCTTGAACAGTATTTCTTAATAGGTATGAAACTTTTAGTAGCTTCCACGATTAATTCCTTGAATGCCTCCCACTTAGAATTTACTGTTGTTAACATCGTCAGTTTATCCCACTGTACAGAATTTAAAAACGTTCTGAGACCACTGTACTCACCTTTACGGAAGCAAAAACCCTTTCCTTTACCCCTGATGGTAAATATATCTTTAAGTAAATCCCACATCAGTACACTGTGATCACTGTCACCTAGTGGTTCCTTTATCTGCAAATTCTTAATACACGAATAACTGCTGATAACCAGATCAAGAGTATTACTTTCTCTGGTTGCCTCTCAAACATGCTGCTGCAGAAAACAATCATCCAATAAATCCACAAAAGTCTGACTAGTGTGTGAGTGACCAACCCACAATTCCAGTCAATATCTGGGAAGTTAAAATCCCCCATTATAAGACATTCCGATTTACTAGCCCACTCTATTTCTCTGTACAATTGTTCATTGTACTCATTTGGAGTCATTAGGCCTATAACACACTCCTACTCTTATTTTTGCTTTCGCAGTGCCTATGTCACACCAAACTGACTCAACAGTGCACTGTTCATCTATATCAACTGGGTGCACTTCTTTTGATTTTATGTTTTTCTTAATTAACAGCATAACACCTCCTCTCTTTCTATCCTGTCTATCCTTTCTGTACACATTGTACTCCTCAAATTCCAGTTCTGCATTCCTTATATCTGTGTGACACTACGTCTCTGCTATCCCAACAATATCCGCCTTTGATGTCTTGACCAACTCTTCAAATTCATCAGATTTATTTACTATACTTCTAGCATTGGTATACATGCGAGCATACATGCTCCTATTCCTAGTTACCCTAACACATCCCATATACCCACCTATTTCAGGATGACTGCCATCCGTCCCTGAAACCCCCAACACCCCTCGCTCCAGGTCGCTACTTATTCTAATAGAAGTTGAGAATTCTTACAAAAGCAAGTCATTGCTTGCTGTTGTAACTAGTGCTAAACATTTTCAAAATTGTCAGAAAAACTGTTGTTTAAGTATACCATACAAGTAGAAATGTGTAGGGGTGTGGTCAGGGCTGTAGGAATGAATAAGAAGTTCCTACCCCAAAACTTAATGGTCTAATCATTAATGGCTGTTTAAAGAATGTCTTTCTTGGTAACATATGCTTTATACAGCCTTGCATTTTCATGCAAAGTTGCATGAAACTTCCGAAAAAACTTTTTCTCACAAGTTCTTTCAGAAGTGTGCAGTACAATGCAACGTTTGCGATATCTCCAGCCCTTTTAAAAAGCACTAGAACACCTACATGACAGTTGCAGAATGCAGTTGGAATTTTCTCTGCTGATAGTATAGTCTTTGTGATGAGGGTGAACCCTGTGCTTCTGTTGCATTATGTACATTTGGATCTGGATTGAAAGGGTGAATCGAAGAATTTAGCATATCATCTCCCTCCACGTTATAATAATGACAATATTCCATTGCAGCTTCTGTGTAGTGCATTTTGTGTTCAATTTTCACTTCTCTTGGACCCTTATGTGCACACTTTTTTGAAATTTGTGGTGATCGTGCATTATGGGGTAGGCTAAGCCATGAGAATGCCCATAGCAGTCTGCTACGTTATTGATCTTTATTCATCTCAGCTCAGATCATGGATTTCACTACTGCCACAACTGCATAACTCTCAGTTTCAACTGAGTTTCCTGATCTGAGTCATGAAGTATTGAAGAGCCATGTGAAAAATTTTAAACCTATTTGTAAACAGCTTTATATGATAAACAATTCTCACCACACACTGAAAGCATTTCTTTGATATTCTTTTAGCAGTTTGTGCACAGATAAATCAAGAAATGGAGAATAATTAGAAAAATAAGCACTTCAGTCTGCATAGCATGAAGCATTTCTTTGTGAATACCCTCAGCCAAACATCCATTAATCTACAGGAAATGTGCAACAGTAAACTGTTCTTCAGTTGTACCTCCTGCAACACCATCTTAACAGTGCAAAGAGGTACAACTAAATGGTATGTTATGCTGCTGTGGGTTATTAGGTATTTAAGGAACTGCATTTGTTATTGACCTCCCACATTTCATTTACTGATTGTATTTATTATGAGTACCTTGCCTATCAGATTGACATAGTGGATAAAGATATTGTTTTTCATTTGAAAAGGTTACTTGGATTTTTTTTTTTTTTTTTTTTTTAATACTCCAGGATGGCCAAATAAGGTAACAAGAGTTTACAAGATAGGGAAATATAATATAACCATTTTTCAGGGATGGTCTCCATCGACTGGAGATATGCAAATTTATTCCCAATTCACAAAGGGGATTCAAAGGGTGACACAAGTAATTATAGACCTGTTTAACTTCTGTTCTGGGGAAAAAAATGGAATCACTGGTTACAGAAGTGATGCAGGATCACCTAGACAAGACTGCAGTTATAGATCAGACACAGCATGGGTTTGGTAAGGAGAAGTTTTGTCTGACCAATTTGATTGGATATTATGACGTGGCCACAAAGGAACTGAATGCCAAAAATAATTTCGATATCTTGGATTTCAGGAAAGCTTTAGATACTATTACACTTGGAAGACTGCTATACAAATTGGAGCGGTATGGCATTAAGGGCAAGTTGCTGCAATGGATAAAGGGATGGTTGAGTGTGAGATGGCAGGAGTGATAATAAATGAACACTGCTCTACACGGACTAATGTTATTAGTGGAGATCCCCCCAAGGTTCGATGCTGGGCCCATTGTTGTTTCGTGTATTTATTAATGATATTGGTGAAGGTATATCAGGCTTAATATCCAAGTTTGCACATGATACACAGTTGGCAGGGTTGCTAATGACAGTAAAGACAGTATGCTACTCCAACTGGATCTAAATAAGTTGGGAAAATAGGCTGAGAAGCGGTAACTGAAGTTTGATATTGACAAATGCAAAGTACTGCATATGGGTAGCAGTAACCCCAGGGAAATGTACCAACTGTGTGGTACTACACTGAGGGAGATAGAGAATGAAAAAGACCTGGGAGTAATTGTTCAGTCAGATATGAAGTTCTCTGAGCAGTGCAGACAGGCTGCCAGAGCAGGTCATGGAGTTTTGTCAATGATATATGAGAATTTTGCTAGCAAAGACAAGGGGGCGATTATACCTTTTTATAAGGCAGTGGTCAGGCCACACCTTGAGTACTGTGTACAGGTTTGGAGGCTTCATTTTAGGAAGGATGTAGAGTTTCTAGAAAGAGTACAGAGAAGGGCAACAAGATTGGTGAGAGGAACAAAGGGGTTCTCTTACCAGGAGAGGCTTAAATTCTGTCAGCTGCAGCATCTGGAGACTAGGCACCTGCAAAATGATCTGATTGAGGTGTACAAGGCCTTTAATGGTTTGAGCAGGCTCAATGCTGATGGGATACTTCCACTTGCTGAGATTAAGAACCTGAGGGAGCATAGATTCAAATTGAAGAAAGACAGTTGTAGAATTGATGTGCGGAAATTTGCCTTCAATCAGTGGGTAGTTGATTAGTGGAACAGACTTTCATCTGTTGTTGTGGAAGCTGATAGCTTAAATAAATTTAAGGCTGAACTAGACAGACATTTGGAATGACTGGATGGGGTAAATTGGAAAGTTTGTTTTTTTTTGGCTGATGCTCTATAAGTTTGCTTTCTTGCACATATGCCTCAACTAATGCTAATGTTTAGCAGTCATATGGGCTTGATCCATATACATGTTTCGAGCCCATACATGGCATATCTGTTTGTAAAATCTTCTCCAGACAAAGGCTTACTACATTTTTGAAGTTTACATGTCTATTCTTAAATAAAAATTTATCCAATATCACATTCAGGCCACTTTCAATATTTCTAATATTTAATTCAAATGAACATTGATTTTTATATTGACCAAACTTTTTTCATAGATTGTAACTTACAAATTTTTTTTAATTTTTTTTTTATTATTTCTTTATCTTGTAATTATGTTATGGTTTTACAATTTGAAACCAATATGAATGCATATGCATGTTACATGACAATATAATTTTTACATAATACATATGAATTTATTTTTTTTTTATTGCAATTAGGCAGGCGAAATGGATCTTTTGGGACCTGAGGAGTCATATCATGAACAGATGTACCAAGGACCTCCAGGCGTACATGCTGGTGGAGGACGACATAATCTTTTTCCACAGCAGGGTAAAAACCAAATTTTAATCATGATTTATTTACAATCTCTCTCTCTCTCATTCTGTGTTTACATTGTTCTTTGCATTGATCCTGTCAGATATGTGTAATAATATTGTTTAAATTAAATGTAAAACTTACTTTGGCTGTAATAAATGTGTTTTACATATTATAATGATAGATCAGTTATGATTAATAAATAAATAAAAATTAATTTATTAGTGGTTGTTACTTGCTAACCTGTCTCTGGATTTATGATAGAGAATCTGTCTTTTTGGCCCCCTTCTCCATCTTACCATCATAAGTTCTTTTTTTTTCCCCACCTTATTCACAAAAGAATAGTAAAACTATAGCATTTCTTAAATTTGGAATTTAAAAAATTCTGTCAGTTTTTGCTTGTTTTCATTATTGAATGGCCATCAGGTGTGCTAGTGGAAGTTGAAATGCAAGAAATGTTTAGTGCTTTTCTGTTAAGCACCAATTTTTCATTGTACTTTTTGTTACTTTTTTTTTTATGTGTGTGCGTGCATGCTTGTACAGAGGTAATTAATAGTGTCCTTCAGCAAGATGTCAAAGAAATATAATGTAAAATTTCAGAAGACTTATATGCAAGATTTTTCTGTGCATTGTAAAGTCTTGAAAAGGTAGCAGGTTTTCTTTGTATGCTGTGTGTAGATGTGATTTCTCAATTTAAAGTGGTAGGAAATGCAATGAATTCAGATATTTGCAAACAAATAAACATGAGGATAACAAGTACTGTATAGGGAGAAATGGACAATGCACAGTGAAGATGATACTATCATATTTACCAAATGTTTATTTGCATCATTTATCAAAGAACATAGTCATCCTCCAAGTTGTGCTAAAAGTGTGGGTATGTTCAGAAATTTCCTGATAGTGAAGAACAAAAAAAAAAAAAAAAACCAATCGTGTTAGTGAAATTGCATAGAGAGGGAAGGAAGAGGCTCTGAAAAATGTTAATTTTTTAATTGCCACAAATAGCAGTAACCAAGTCTAAGCTATATCCTATTGTGATTGTCTTTCCTAACGAAACAAATCCTATTGCAATTATCTTTCCTAACGAAACAAATCCTATTGTGATTATCTTTCCTAATAAAACAAATTGTCAAATCAAAAGCAGGTTTCTCTCATTGCCAGCATTGGAAGTTACCTCTACAGGGCACAACACTGAGCATCTTCATAGTAATTTCTTGCTTGTGCCGACCAAGTGAAAAGAACTTTATTACTAAGTGAGAGAATACATACAACAACACATAAAATGGACTGACACAAGGCATAAATATTCAAGAGATAACATACATTAAATTTAGCACAAATAATGAACATAACATAGTCGCTTTCAGCTACTGTATGTGGCCGTTGACCTCTCTCTCTTCCTCTCCCTCATCACCGTTCACACATACCAGTAAACCACACTCCTCTTCTTCCTGACCTCACGTACCTATGTACTTGAAGGTCAGCCACACAAAAAAACCCCACTGCTTTCCAATGCTCAGTTGACAAAGGCTACATACAGTAGCCAAAAGCTTCTATGTTATATTCTTTATTTGTGCTAAATTTAATATATGTTATCTCTTTAATACAGTAATACTTCACTTAACAAAGTTGATGCATTTCAGTACTTTAATTCATTATAAGAAACTTCGTTATTGGAGGTAGAAATACCATAGCAAGAATATGGATATGTTCCCGCACTTAAAAATGAGGCACAGATTGTTCAAAATAAATTTATTTGAAATGAGAACGTACGTATTATATTATAAAATATTAAAGAAAACTTCATAAGAGTCAAGTAAAACAGTAAACTTAAAATCTATTATGAAAAATAACACAAAACAACACTAGTGCTAACTTGATAAGTTTTTCAAAAATGCATCTAGGGTCAACTGTCTTGCTTTTTTTTTTTTACGATCCCGTAGCATCTCACTATAACAAGTTAAAAGCATTTAAAACAGATCTCTTCACAATACAGCTTCATTGAAATTCGGGACCATTTTCTGATAAGACATCTAAGGAGTGAGTCACTTCATTTAAACAATTAGACAAGGTCTCTGTTGTTAATATCCTTTCTGGGAGAACCTCTTCATTTTCTGAACTGTTTACTTGTTGCTCTGTTAACACTTGGAGGTTCTCATTTGTTAGTGCCTCACCATGGCTACTTAATAAATCCTGAATGTCAGCAACGTTGACTTCTGCAAAGCCTGTTGCATGTGCCATTCAAATAACTTCTGTGCTAATTGCAGGAATTTCACATTCTATTCCATCATGTTCTGTAACAACATTGGGCCATATTTGTTGCCAAACACCATTAAGACACTGATCTATCACTTCATCCCAGGCTTCTTTGATATTGCTGATTGCTTTCATAATGTAATTTTTCCAGAAATCATTGATCGACTGTTATGTTTCATCATTAGCCTCAGTCAGTTGATTAAAAGTGCTCAACCAGTAGGCATTAAAGGCTGCTATAACACCCTGATCCATTGGCTGTAGCAGCAAAGTTGTGTTTGGTGGGAGAAACAGCACTTCAACAGGAATGCATGTTTGAAGTGAGCCAAGGTTTGAAGGATGACCTGGTGCATTGTCCAGTAGCAAAAGTGCCTTTGGTTAAAAATTTTGTTCACAATAACTTTGGACAGTAGGACAAAAATAGTTGCCAAACCAATCGTTAAACAAGTCCATTGTCACCCAGGCCTTTCTATTTGATTTCCATGTTATCAGCAAATTAGGTTTGAAGAATCCTTTCATAGCTCGAGGCATTTTGGAAATGGTTAAACAAGCATTGGTTTTAGCTTCGTATCCCCCAGATGCATTTGTGCCCAATAACAGTGTTAATCGGTTCTTGGCTGCTTTAAACCCAGAAGCTCTTTTCTCATGTTGGGAGATGAAAGTTTTGGAAGGCAAGCATTTCCAGAATAGCTCGCTTTCATCCACGTTACCAAATTCTGCAGGTATTTTTCTCATTCTACTACGGCTTGCAGTTGTGCAGGAAATTCTGCAGCTGCCTGGATGCGGCTCCCCCGTCAGTTGAACTCTATGAATTCTTGCACGTTATTTGAATTTCTCAAACCAACCATGAGAAGCTGCAGAAGTGTTGGTGGTTTCCTCAGCTTCCTATGCCTTTAAATGGTTAAATAAGTTTAATGCTTTGTTTTGAATTATCGCCTGGGTGACTGGCATATGACAGTCATATCATCTACCCAAACACTTAGCATTTTTTCCATGTTTTCTATAATGTTACTACGTGTGTGTTAATTTGGACGCGGTAATGTCACTAGAATTTAGCACAGACTGCTTAACTTTATCAGATTGATTTAAAATAGTTTTTAAAGTTGATTGTGCTAACCCCATTGATTGCACTACATGGCATTTCTTTTCTCCAGCTTCTATCCTCCTTATAACCAGCATTTTGGTTTCTAAAGATATCGTTTTACGTTTTCATGACATACTGGGAAATTATTATTTAATTACATATTTGATAAAATATATTAAAACAACTACAGTAGGTACGAACGATATCAATGACAATTAACCACTGCTCTGTATATTATGAAGTGAGTTCTAGCTATGTCAAAAATCCCTACTGCAAACTTTCATATGTGCTCTACAGCGTTTTTTGCCAACTTCGTTATAAAGGAGCTTTGTTACCAGAGGATTCGTTAAACGAGGTATTCTGTGCCTTGTGTCAGTTCTATTTTGTGTTATTGTGTGTACTCTCTTGCTTAGTAATAAAGTTCTTTTCACTTGGTCGGCGCAAGTAAGAAATTACTATGTATCCAACTCCTGACCTCACAGGGTTCTTCAGTCATGTTCTTTCCACGTGTTACCCCGAGACCTGGCGAGTGGTGAGCCAGTTACAGAAGCTATATATCAGCAATACCAAGAACAGACAGCATCTTACCTTCGCCCACAGATATTTTGGCCACAGGATCACCCCCAAAAGCTTGCATATTAAACTCCCTTTTCAGGATACCAGACTCAACACACTCATCAGCTATTTTCAGAGATGCATTTTAAAATACTGGATACGCAAGCTCCACACAGATATAAGGAATACCGAAACCGAGAAAACTAAGGTAAGTGATTTCCACGGGGAACGATTGTGCAGCTCCCTGTTTTGCTCACTCGTAACCATTATCGTCAACGAGGCTGCCACCACTGCGGAAAACGTGAGAACTCGTCAAATCTGCAAACTACAGAGACTCGTCAAAGAACAGGAAACTAGGAACTACCAGAGGTACAGTGGCCACACCAATAATGATTCATTCTAAATTTGAGCCACCAGTCCTTGCTGCAAGAACAGCTGGACATTTTAAAGCTTGTCCCAAAAATTGCCCTTACCTCCCAACAAATTCCCGTCACACAGACTCTTTTAGGAGTCAAAGCCAGCCTCTCAGGATGCTCCAAAGAAACCACAATGGATACACACTACATGATCATCGAATTAATTAGATCAGCAAAAAAAGATCAAACCCAATCTCACTAAGGAGCAAATCCATCACCTAAAACAAATCCCGAACAACCCTGGCATTATTATTGTACCTGCAGACAAAGGGCTCATGTTGGTCATTATGAATCAACAGGAGTACCGAGGGAAAGCTCTGGAACACCTTGGCAATCACACAACATTCTAGGCGGGCTGCCCACCATTTGTGAACGTTCTCCAAAACAAAGTAAACTCTCTAAGGAAGAGGCTCAACCAGGCCAAAATTAGCAAAGGACAATACTGGAACCTCTATGCCACCAGCTGCAACTGGGGCCACTTCTATTGTCTGCCGAAAATCCATAAACTGGACCCCCCCACCCCCCCGTGCCTCATTGTTTTGGGATTGGATGCCCCTACCCTCGAACTGATACGCTTCATTTCCAATCTCATCAACCTGCTGGTAGACCAGACAGACTTCACAATCCAATCCAGCCAGGAACACATACAATGCTTAAAGAACCATAGCATCAATGACAAGACCTCGTCTCCTATGACATCACCTCCTTATATACATGCATCTCCATCTTGTGTGCAGTAGATTGTGTTCGCCGTTGACTTGAACGCGACCACACCTTATGTGATAGGACAAAACTTTCTGTGTCGGATATCTGTGAAGCAACACAACTATGCCTCAACCATTCCATCTTCATATTCAAGAGCACCGTATACAAACAAACCCAAAGCCATGGGTTCTCCCATCAGTCCTCACTTAGTCATGGAGGAGTTCAAAACCGATTCCCTTTCTGATCCCCCCATCACCTTTTGGCATAGATACATGGACAACACCCTCACCACACTCCCCCAAGGCTCCGAGATGACATTTCTATGCTATCTCAACAGCAAATCACCTGCTTTAAAGTTCCTTTTTAAACTGAGAAGGACCAGTTTAAAAATGGGCCCTTCTGTTTTTAGATGTGTGGTTAAAGAGAGAGGGTTCACAGGTCACGTCAGTGTCAGAAACCCACATGTGCTGGACAATCACCAACTACCATTCCTGTCACTCTGTCACACAACCACCTCACAGCGTTACCCGGTCATTAATGAGCAGGGCTTGGACACATGTAAAGAAATGCATAAGGTCAAGTCTGACCTCAGCAAATGTGGCTACCCTGAACAGACCCTCAATTACTAGGAATTACAGACATCACGCTGTCACAACACCGGATACTCCTTATCTGACACCTGCCAACCTGACACTTCTTTTTTTGCAGGCACCACCTGCATCCCATTTTACCCTGTTTTATCGCACGGTATAACCAGAATCATTTGTAGCTACAACATCTGCACCATTCAAACACCCAGAAAGAAACTGCAAGCCACATGCCCCCCTCTAAAAACACTGATTCCACCTCTGAAGCTGAGCAAGATCATTTGCCGCATGCCCTCCCAGGACTGCAATGCAAGCTACATCGGGGAGGCAATCCGTCATTTGAAAGACCGGCTGAGGGACCACCACACTGCCATCACTAGAACTGACTTTGCCCATTCAGCGCTAGCTGCTTGCTGTTGGCAGGTGGGACATGATATCACACCCAACAACACTGAAATCATAGGCTTCTCTTGCAATTTCAAGATTTGCCATTGGCTGGAATCGGCACACATCAGTGTCACCGGAAGTACAATCAACAGGGACTGCTGCACCTGCATACATCCCATCTTTGAGCCTCTCATGGTCCGTGAGCTCGGCAGCTGCCTACGATGGCAGTCACCTACCTCAACCTTCTCCCTCTCTTCACCTCTCTCTTCCTCTCCCTCGTCACCATTCACACATACTTGTAAACCACCCTCCTCTCCTCCGTGACTTCTGTACTTACATACTTGAAGGTCAGCCACACACATAAAACCATCGCTTTTCAGTGCTTAATTAGTTGACAAAAGCTACATACTGAAGCCAAAAGCTTCTATGTTATGTTCTTTATTTGTGCTAAATTTAATATATGTTATCTCTTGAATATTTGTGCCATGTGTCAGTTCCATTTTATTTTTTATTGTGTGTACTCTCTCGCTTAGTAATAAAGTTCTTTTCACTTGGTCGATGCAAGCAAGAAATGACTATGTATCCAACTCCCGACCTCACAGGGTTCTTCAGTCAACTGAGCATCTTCTTCTGAACAATCTGAAAACATGTAGGATTCCTTTAACAAACTGTGCCACTCAGTTTTGATAACATGCCTGTTATGGTAAACCTGAAAACTGGAGTAGTAAAGTTTTAAGAGGAGATTGAGTACTTGGTGGTAATAAGTTGTCCTTGTCATATCATTAATATGTGTGCTGAAAGGGGGCTGCATGCCTTCCTGTGAAAGTGAATGAATATTTGGTAAACATTTATCACTATCCAAAAAAAGTGTTAAGAGGAAAGATAGTTTTAAACATAGTTTCAATGCATGTATGCCACTCACTGATGTAAAAAAAAAAAAAAAAAAAAAAAAAGATTTTGAAGCATGGGTACATGTTGGCTGCCTTGTGTAAATGTTTCACTAGGCTAGGGAAACTTTTATACAAGAGCAGTGGCAACCTCTAACAAGTCTATTTAAAGAAGAGGTTAGAAGTGATGAAATAAGCCGTATGTGCAATTTTCAGAGATACTAAATTGAAAAGTACAAGCAGTCACCAGTGAGTGGTACTTATTCTTATCCAAATGAAGTTTTCAAAGAAGACAAATTAATGAACTCCTGAAGAAAAAGAGCTTCTGAAACTGAGACTACTGGTGAAAGTAATCTTAAACAGGCCAAGCAACCTAATAATGCTGGGCATTATGTTGAAAGTTTGTTCATATTCCTCTCTTCTGATATGAATCAAGCAACCAGCTCACTTCTCTTTAATGTTATCCCAATGTTTGAAAATCTTAACATAGCTCTTGAATCCAACATACCTTCCATCCATGTATACTGATGTTATTAGTTCTAGGTATGCTCAAGAATCTTATTCTCTGGTTTGCCTAAGACTGTTTAACTATACTAACAAGTTTAGTATAATTAAGTCTTAAGCACTTAATAAACTAACTTTGTTATTATTCACATGGTAAAAGGGTGGTTCGTTACAGAATTAATCTATGTTGAAGAATTTTATGTGTTTGTTATAGCAACAGTTTTTATAATCTGCATTTTGGAAGTTGACCATAGCAGACTAAATCAGAAGGTTTATTCCGACTTAGGCATTTCTACTGCCAAGGTCATCTAGAGTCAAAGGGAGAGGATTCTGTTCTTTTCTTCTGTGAGGATGTAATTTTTTGCTGCATGTGGCTGTTTTGTGGTGCCTAAGTTCTTAATTGAAAAATGATGTTCTGATATATACTGGCCAAAGTAGCACAAATTTAATCAGTTGGCAGTGCATTATTTTCAAATTTGAAATTTCTTGTAACAGCTTCCAGTTACTTGGTGTCATTAAAGGTAAAGAGATGTACGAACAATCTGCCTGATTGTTCATTTGAACAGGAGAGATTGCCTGATTGAACAGGAGAGATTGCTTCTACAGGGATGGGATACACTTAAATAGAAAGGGTGCAAGAATATTTGCTGATGCTATCGAGGCAGTGTTAGGCGGGTCGGAAAACTGCTAGCTTGGAGGGAGACAAAGACAAATAGATTAACAGTAGCCACTGGCAGAGGTGAAAGAGATTCTTGCACTGCTTCTATTGGAAGGAGCAGAAGCCTGAAAAACAATATGCAGGATATTTCAGAGACTGCTGGAAGTCATTGCGGTACAAGTAAACACATGGGTTGTGTTAGGTTAGCTAAGAATAGAAACAGGTGCATGTATACTTGCGTATACACCAATGCTAGGAATTTAGTAAATAAATTTGATGAATTTGAGGTTTTGCTCAAAACATCAAAGGCAGATATTGTTGGGATATCAGAGACATGGTGTCACACAGATATAAGGAATGCAGAACTGGAATTTGGGGAGTACAACGTCTACAGAAAGGATAGACAGGATAGGAAGGGAGGAGGGGTTATGCTATTAGTTAAGAAACACATAAAATCCAAGGAAGTGAAGCCAGTCGACATCGATGGACAGGGCAGTGTCTAGTCAGTTTGGTGTGACATAAGCATGGGTAAATCAAAATTGAGAGTAGGAGTGTGCTATAGGCCTAATGACTCTGATGAGTATAATAAGATACTGTACAGGGAAATAGAATGGGCCAGTAAATCAGAGAGAGTTATAATGGGGGATTTTAATTTCCCAGATATTGAGTGGAATTTGTGGGTTGGTCACTCACAAACTAGCAAGGCTTTTGTGGATTTATTGGATGATTGTTTTCTGCACCAGCATGTTCGGGAGGCAACTAGAGGGAGTAATACTCTTGATCTGATTATCTGTAGTGATTCTTCATGCATTAAGAATCTGCAGATAAAGGAACCACTAGGTGGCAGTGATCACAGTGTGCTGAAGTGGGATTTACTCAAGGAGGTAACTACCATCAGAGGTAAAGGGAAGGGTTTTTGCTTTCGTAAAGGCAACTATGATGGGCTGAGACAGTATTTAAATTCTATACAGTGGGACCAACTGATGATGTTACCAACAGCAAATTCAAAATGGGAAGCATTCAAGGAACTAATCTTGGAAGCTACCAGGCTTTACATACCAACCAAGAAATATTGGTCAAGGTTCAGGCCTAAATGGTTGTCAGATGAACTAATGAGACATATGGCAGAGAAGAAAAATGCATGGGATACATACAAATTAATGGGTGACATGGAAGCCTATGATAGATATAAGTTGGTCTGTAACCAAGTCACAAAGGAGATTAGGCAGGCAAAGGCAGATTATGAGAAATCCTTGGCAAAGGATGCAAAGAAAAACAGAAAAGAGTTCTTTACCTATTTAAACTCAAGAAGGAAAGGGATGAATCAGATTGGTCCACTGGATGTTGATGATTCAACAGTTGAGGATCCTGCTCAGGTGGCTGACAATCTAAACGAGTATTTTTTGCATCTACATTCACACATGAGGAGTTATTCAGGAAGGGGAATGTCGTAGGTGAAGTAAACATTGGCAGTGAGCTAGATGATTTTCTAATAACTGAGAGGAAAGTGGAGGAGAAATTGTTGAGGATAAACATAAAAAAGGCACCCGGGGTGGATGGGATCTATCCAGTTATATTAAAGGAGGCAGCAAAGGAAGTAAGCAAACCCCTAGCCAAAATTATGAGAGCTTCTTTGGACTCAGGGGAGGTACCCATAGACTGGAGATGTGCAAATGTAACCCCAATTCACAAAGGAGGATCAAAGGCTGACACAAGTAATTACAGACCTGTTAGTTTAACTTCGGTTCCAGGAAAATTAATGGAGGCACTGGTTAAAGAAGCACTGCAGGATCATCTGGACAAGAATTCAGTTATAGCTCATACACAGCATGGTTTTGTTAAGGGCAGGTCTTGTCTGACCAATTTGATTGGATACTATGATGTAGTTGCAAAAGAACTGGATGCACGGAATAACTTTGATATTATATATTTGGATCTTAGAAAGGCAAATTGCTGCTGTGGGTAAAGGGGTGGCTGAGGGGGAGAAGACAGAGTGGTAATCAATGGACACTGCTCGTTGTGGACTAATGTTATTAGTGGAGTCCCTCAGGGCTCAGTGTTGGGTCCATTATTGTTTTCTATATTCATAAATGATATTGATGATGGTATATCAAGCTTAATATCGAAGTTTGCAGACGATACAAAGGTAGGCAGGGTTGTCAAGGACACTACTGACACTATGCTGCTGCAACAGGATCTGGAAAGGTTGAGCAGATGGGCTGAGAGGTGGCAAATGAAGTTTAACATTGACAAATGTAAAGTACTACACATGGGAAACAGCAACCCCAGAGCAACGTATCAACTCTGTGGTATTACACTGACAGTCGTAGAGAATGAAAGGTACCTGGGGGTGGTTGTGCAGGCAGATATGAAGTTCTCTGGGCAGTGCAGACGGGCTGCAAGAGTAGCTCATGGTGTATTGTCAATGATATATAGGAATTTTTCTAGCAGGGATAAGGAGGTGATTATTCCCTTGTATAAGGCAATGGTCAGGCCACACCTAGAGTACTGTATACAGGCCTGGAGGCCTCATTTCAAGAAGGATGTAGAGCTGCTGCAACGAGTACAGAGAAGGGCAACAAGATTAGTGAATGGAACAAAGGGGGGCTCTTACGAAGAAAGGCTTAAGATTTGCAAATTACAGTGTCTGGAGACTAGGCACCAGCGAGGAGATCTCATAGAGGTGTGTAAAGCATTGAATGGTTTGAGCATGCTCAATGCTGATGGGATTCTTCCTCTCGCTCAGAATAATCACCTGAGAGGGCATAAATTCAAATTGAGGAAAGACAGATGTAGGATAGATGTGCGAAAATTTGCCTTTAGCCAGCGAGTGGTTGGTTGGTGGAACAGACTTCCATCCCTTGTGGTGGAGGTTGATAGCCTAAATAAGTTTAAGGCTCAGCTGGACAGGTATTTTGAACGAACAGAATGGTGAAGTGGGAGTGGTTTTTTTTTTTTTTTTGGCTGATGCTGCATAAGCTTGCTTTCTTGCATCAAATGCCTCTACTAATGCTAATGCTAACTGTTGCTAAAAGGCTTTTGATACTGTTGTGCATGGAAGACTGCTGCACAAATTGGAGCAGTGTGGCATTGGATGCAAATTGCTGCTATGGATAAAGGGATGGTTGAGTGGCAGAAGACAGAGAGTGGTAATCAATGGACACTGCTCAACGTGGACTAATGTTATTAGTGGAGTTCCTCAGGGTTCAGTGTTGGGTCCATTGTTGTTTTCTGTATTTATAAATGATATAGATGATGGTATATCAAGCTTAATGTCCAAGTTTGCAGATGATACAAAGGTTGGCAGGGTTGTTAAGGACACTACTAATGCTATGCTGTTGCAACAGGATCTGGAAAGGTTGAGCAGATGGGCTGAGAGGTGGGAAATGAAGTTTAACATTGACAAATGTAAAGTACTACATATGGGAAACAGTAACCCCAGATCAATGTATCAACTCTGTGGTACTACGCTGACAGTGGTAGAGAATGAAAAGGACCTGGGGGTAATTGTGCAGGCAGATATGAAGTTCTCTGAGCAGTGCAGACGAGCTGCAAGAGTAGCTCATGGTGTCTTGTCAATGATATACAGGAATTTTTCTAGCAGGGATAGGGATGTGATTATTCCCTTGTATAAGGCATTGGTCAGGCCACACCTTGAGTACTGTATACAGGTCTGGAGACCTCATTTCAAGAAGGATGTAGAGCTGCTGGAACGAGTACAGAGAAGGGCAACAAGATTAGTGAATGGAACAAAGGGTTGCTCTTACGAAGAAAGGCTTAAGTTTTGCAAATTACAGAGTCTGGAGACTAGGCATCGGCGAGGTGATCTGATAGAGGTGTATAAGGCTTTGAATGGCTTGAGCATGCTCAATGCCGATGGGATTCTTCCTCTTGCTCAGAATAATCACCTGAGAGGGCATAAATTCAAATTGAGGAAGGACGGATGTCGGATAGATGTGAGGAAATTTGCCTTTAGCCAGCGGGCAGTTGGTTTGTGGAATAGACTTCCATCACTTGTTGTTGAAGTTGATAGCCTAAACAAATTTAAGGCTCAGCTGGACAGGTATTTCGAACGAACGGAGGGGTGAAATGGGAGTAGTGGTTGTGCTTTTTTTTTTTTTTTGTCTGATGCTGAATAAGCTTGCTTTCTTGCATCATATGCCTCTACTAATGCTAATGCTAATCATTCTGTTAGTTTCAGTCTGAGAACCTGCCAGGTACTATTATGAAAGGATAAAGAATTAATATACAGTGGTTCTTGGTTGTGGAATTGGCAAGTGCACAAGATTATCTTGAGTCATGCTTGACATTTTAACAATTCTTCATAGCAGTGCTGAGTGTGAGAGGATATTCAGCCAGATGAGAAAAACAAAAATTGAGTTCAGATCTTCTCTTTTTGGAAAGCTTTAGAAATCCTCTTGACTGCCAAGTCTAAGATAGCAGAGCCATTGTTACGAACAGAACTTTGACTCAAAATTTCTGAAGGGACAAAGTCCACCAGCGTATCTTTCTTGAAACAGTTATAATCTGTAGATAGCTAACACACAATCCAAGCAAAAATCCACAGACTGAAAAACCCTAGGTAAGTTAATGATCTAATGATTAAGCATTACTGTACTACTAAACCATCCTGTGGCTGTATTTTGGCAAACCATCCCATGGCTGTATTTCATTATAAAATGCAAGTTTTATTAGTGAAATTTAATTCCAAGTCCGGAGTCTAGATTTTAACCCCCCTCCCATGCCTTTACAGAAAATCTTTTTTTCTTTTTCTTTTTTTCCTTCTGCTTTTTCCAAAAAAAAAAAAAAAAAGAGCCCTGTTTTGACTGAAAAATCTGCTTCCATCCTGCTTACAATTATCCAAGCTT
This sequence comes from Mastigoproctus giganteus, assembly GCF_048544385.1. Lineage (NCBI taxonomy): Eukaryota > Metazoa > Arthropoda > Arachnida > Uropygi > Thelyphonidae > Mastigoproctus > Mastigoproctus giganteus. The sequence continues at coordinate 20,165,467 of NC_143587.1, forward strand.
CAGCTTTTCAAAAGTCAAAAGTTGGCAGTTATGTTGTAGTCAGGAAATGTCAATGTAACGGAATGCAAAAAAAACGTCATAATGAATTGTTGAAACCACATTACCATTCTTTTTTTTTTTTTTTGTTTTTTTTTGTTTTCTCACAAAGAATCAGTAGCTGAGTATTTTGCTTATAAAAGTTTTACATATTCAGGTAGGTTAAAGATAGTTACAACCATTACAACCAGTGGTGTTCTGGAGCTGAGTATCCGAATGACCCCGACACTTTGGACAGTTTAAAAAAAAAAAAAAAAGAAAAAAAGAAAAAATTCAAATTTAAGAACTAGTGACAATATCGATGAATTATTTTTCATTGTGGAAAAGGTCTTATTTCTTTTTAACAAAATTTTTGTTTAATGAAACTTTGCAGGCAAACAATCAATTTCGTTATATAGCAGTCTGACTGTAGATTTATTTCATTAGTTTATCCCTCTTACAAAAAAGTCCAGGAGAGGTGAGTCATGTGATCAATCGCATTGCACGGTATTCCCCACACAAAGGATCATGGGAGATAGGCGGCCGCAATTAAAATTTGTTCAGATCGCTGGTACCCCTACTTCCTTTTCGAGAGCCGGTTGTTAAAAATTTACCAGCACATCCCTGGTTACAACAAAACACAAAACAGTTCACTGTGTTTTGGGCATATAAAAAACAAGAATGCAGCCCATTGATCACTCTGTAATAATATAAAATTTTTGGAAGGTCATTTAGTTGAATACTAGCTATAATTTTATCTGTTCAGAAATTATCTTTACCCTTTCATCACCTTTTCAGTGATGCCTTATTCTCAGAAACAGTTATTCAGTAGCTTGTAGCAGATGCCTTTTTTTTTTTTTTTTTTTCTTTTTCTTTTTTTGTCACAAGCTTATCACAACTATTACTTTCACTGCATTCCAGTAACCTAAGCTTTCATTTCATTCCTAGCATTCTTTTTTCTCTAAGCTGTTGTTCACTTAAATTGCATTCCATTCTGTTATGGAATATTGTTCCCATATATGGGGAAGGCTCCAAGTTTTCCCTCCAGAATTCTTTGGTGCTGTTCAAAAGAGAGCATTCAGGTAATGTAATGATTATATTTTCAAAAACCATTCATAATAACTATTCCATACAATCATTTGGTTTCTGCTGCTTGCTTTTTCTACAGATGTCTCTATAGCACTGGTCTTCAGATTTGTAATTCCACCCCATTTCATTCACACCAGTTCAAATGCATTTGTATACTATCCAGAATTCATTCATTCACAATTCAACTCTAAACTTATCAAATTAAGTTTTATTTTTCATTTATTTCCTCTATTTTTATTCTTTTCTCTGTAACAAACTATTTCTTTATTTCCTTAAAATTTTAATGTACTGAAATTCAAGTCTAGTGTTAATAGTTTTCGTCTAGCCTCTCAGTCCATTCATGATACTAGTGGTGTATATTTTAATAAACTTTTAAATTAGGGGCAATCAGTTTAAAAAAATGAGACAAATAATCATATGAAAAAAAATTTAGTACAGTATATAAGAATTTTTAAGACTGCTCTTAGAGTATGATACCATCTTTCATTGTAATTCTTATTATGCAAGAAACAATACTAAAGCTTATTTTAGGCATTCAATTTTTAAATTATTTCCTTTTTTTTTGTTTCCAGGATTTGATTCTCAATTACCAATTGATTCAATGGAGGAATTAGCTTTGGGTGGTCCACAAGGTTACCCAGTGGATACTAGTATGAGCCTTGGAAGTCCTCCAGAATTAAATTTTGATGAGCTGGAGCCAGCACTTTCTGCTCCTCAGCAAGATGGTGGTGGCCAGTTAGCAGCTTGGTATGATACTGATCTTTGAATAAGTGCCGTGCCAACTTGGTCACAAACTGTAATACGTAAAGATATATTTGATAAGCAGGGTACCATGTAGCAGAATTTTGGTGCTTTTACCTTTTAGCCCTGAGGTAACTAGGCGAATAACAAAACCATTTTTATATAAAATTGTTTGAGTTATTCGCTTCTTTTTATAAATGATTTTATATTTAAATTTACATTTTATATAAAATACCAGCTGTAGGATCTGGTCATATTTTTAAACCAATTTGTATGTTTACAAACATTTTAAGATGTGATAATATACATTGGTCACACACACACACACACACACACACACACACACACACACACACACACACACACACACACACACACACACACACACACACACACACACACACACACACACACACTTTATTAGACTGTAGCATTTCGTTTGATAATTCTGTTGTTGATTATACTGCTTCATATATTTCCATTGTTTTATTTTTTTTGCCAGTTTATTAAATCACATAGTGAAAGTGAAGTTGAATAAGTTTAGTTAGTACTTAATTGTATATTACTATGTTATCTGTGTTTTTTTGTTTTTTATTCATTTTCTCCTTAAATGTAAATATATAACATTTTTTAAAATGTATACCTTTAGTTTTTGCATAAGCTTTGCTGAATAATTGCAATATTTTCTCTCAATTTGTAATGGGAGAATATTACAGATTCTGAACTGGGGTGTATCTATTAGTATATACAAAGTGATTGTTTGCATATATTTTGGTGAAATTCATTTGGCAGCTAAAGCTTTAGCTATTTTATAACAAATTTTATTTTGTAGTTTGTTTAATAACTTAACAAGAATTGATTTGCATCTATAATATTACTGCATCTTCATTTTGCTTCATGTGTACATCATAAATTAACTTTCACTTCCACAGAAATGTAATATTCACCTGCATTCCATACTTATATATATATATATACACAGGTATATTAGATATGCTGTAACTGATTTTTTTTTTTTTTTTTTTTTAAATGAAATGCAAGTAAAGTAACCAAGATCCTAACTTATTTATTTTTCATTGAAAAAAAGTATCAGAAATTTTGTATTTATTGCAGTTATTTAGAATGCATTTATTATTTTGCCATATTTTGAATCCAGTATTTTCATGTTTATATACATTTTTTATACAAAACTTTTCAAAATTAATAGGGCTTTCTTCTACGTGGTTTTAGAAAAGTATCTTTAAATATTTTCCTCATTACTTTTATTGGACATTTCAAGTACAGTTTAGTATTATGTAATTTACTCATGGATAGTTGTTACTTGTAACAAAATATTTAACAGTTAAAAGTGGGGAAGAGGTTTGTATCTCTAATTTTCATATACCTTGTTTAATAATTATTGTCATAGTTAGTTTTTGTACAACCTTACACTTCCTTTCCCCCGCAATCTTTATATACAGAGTGGCTGAAAAGTTGCATTTTGTTTCTTACCTTTGGATCAGATGTGCACTGTGTGTACCACCATGCTCCAAATAAAGCTGGATACATCTTAGGTCCTTTGCAACTTTTCTGTGTTATCTGGAGAGGTGATGTAAGTGAAGGCTTCTCATACATTGGCAGAGAATTCATTATTGATATTCATTTATACCAATGTGTAGCAACTTGAACTAAATGAATCCACAGAAAGACATTTTCAGTGGTGATTAGAGCAGGACTGAATGAAGACCAAGAAAGTAATATAGGATGTTAGAAGAAAAACACAACCATTGACTTGGAGGGAAACCGTATTGAAGTGACACATACACCCAGCAAGTGCCGAATGTGCTGGAACATTATGTTGTACATTATCATAGTTTTATGATTGACTTGGATATCAGCTCTGTAACAGTTCCTTGCATTCCATTATATTGACAAACATGTCAGAGTAATTTGGCTAATGAATAACTGACAGTCATATATTTATCCACAGCATAACATATAATGGCCATCCTTAGTAAAATTAAGATTCTTCTTTTGTCATCATTTTGCAGATGGATGCTATGGTAGATGACACATCAGAGGAAAGGGCCTTTCATGTGTGGTTCTAATTCTCTACACACAAAATGTATGAAAAGACAGATGGGGTGCAGTTACTTTTTAGCAACTCTGTATGTACTAAATAAATAAATTAGGAAGAAAACGAGAATTAAAAGTAAGCTCTTACTTGGTTTTTTTTTTTTTTTTTTGTTCTATGTCTGTAAATAATAAATAGCCTTTTGATCTAATGTAAATATAAAAATGAATGGAAGTGGATATCCTGCCACTGTATAAATAGTTGAGGTTAATTAAGCTTAACTAAATTAATACATACCAGACATATCATTCATAATTATAATGCCATACATAGCATACATTTAATACATACTATAATTATTTAAATATTGTGTACCCATATTTCAAAAGGCAGTTTTAACAATGTGAATTTGAATACAATATTCATCTAAAATAAAAATGATGCCCACTAAATAATTGACAGTAAATCTTTGTAATAGTGTAATAGCACAAGTACCTTGGGGACTGCATTTGAGTGCATATTACAACTGACTGGTAATTCATATTTTTAGATGTGTGTAGTAAACAAAAATTAAATACATTACTTAGTATTAAAATGGCAGAATAGTGTAAGGAAGCAAAGCTTAGCATCTGCCATCAAAACCTAACTTAAAAAAAAAATAATAAAAGGTCTCTAACTGTTTTATCTACTTCCATATTTAACTATTTAGTTATTCTTCTTCACTGCCTCTTATCACCATCGATATTGTTTTCATTATTGCAGTATTCTTTTTAGCAAATTTTTTAAAACAAATTTTAAAACAATTTGGCAATGTATTAATGTTTTTTATAATTTTTTTCAAAAAAACTCAAAAGAGCAGTGTTAGCATTGTGAACAAAATTTTGAATTAATTTTTTGTAAAATCATTTGTTTTTTAAGAAAAAAATGTTTTCTGTTTAAAAATGGATGTGGGTTGAAAAATACATTCTGTTCCACCTCCTCAAGCTGGTTTGTTGATGTAAATAAACAGTTAAAAGTGTTAAATCTTGCTTGTTGTCAGTATGATTGTGGCTGCATAAGAAATCAACTTTGACTAACCATTTGCTTTCCTGTCTTCACATGGACTAAATATGAATGCTACCAAGTTTTCAGGTGTGATATCACCTCATTTTGGTGAGTAATGGAACTGTAATGGAGTAATGAATACATTTTTGTAATGCTTTTTGCATCAGTTGCTTATGTTATAACATCAGGAATTACAAAATTATGAAGAGAGCTTGTAAACAAACAGGGTCATTTTATTTTTATCACATCTCTTTGTTGTGACAGATCTACTACCTCTGCCCGAGACTAATTCAGCAGCAGACGAAAATGCTAGAAAACATTCCTTCAGTATTAGATAGGATTTAAACCTTGCAAAATGGCAGGTGTGCATCATACTGATTGCTACATATATTTTTTATATGCTTTTTTATTTTTGTATAATTGATGAAATAGCATTAGGTGCCGAGATTGTTAAGACATTTCAGATAAGATGTTAATAATCTCGGAAATAAGTTAGTCATTTATTTCCCTTGTGCAAGGGAAGTAAATGATATGCAGAGATGCATAATTTTTACATGTGAATATTATGGCGTGCTGCTAGACTACTTTTTCACTCTGGTGAGAAATAGTCTAGATAACATCATGTTCTGTCCACTTGACAGCCAGCATTATTACAGCACTTTAAATGGTTAATCATTTTGTTTTTTTAAAGCCCTTTATTTATAATGTAATGTAGTGATTGTACAAATTTATTATTATCAGGAATTCAGAAAAATATTGTGGCATAATCACTATATAGAATCCTAAAATCTAATTTAAATGTCAGTTTGAAAAAGTTGCCCATTCAAAAAAGACACTAATGTTGCTTAATCTCATATATTATGTTTTTTTTTAACTAAGCTGTATAAATTTGACAGGTTAACAGTTTCTGTTAATTTATAATTAAAAAAATTATCGTTTTTGTGTAATAAGAAAAACTTTTGTTTCTCACTATTTAAAAATAGTCTATGCAAAATATTTTTCCAAAATAACACTGATGAATGCAAGTTTATCTTTGAAATTCATGAAGCAGTTTTAGTTTGTTCCAAGAGTTAGAAATGGCCTGTGCTTTTTTAAATTCAAAAAATTTAATATATCTCTAAATTTTTTATTCATTATTTTGAATGATTTTAAATATCAGTTAGAGTTGATGGAAGAGATATAGCTGGCTGAGTAGTTCCTATGCATTTGTCATTTAGATTACATAAAAGTTAATTTGCTGTATTCTGTTCGTGCAGAATGCAGCAAAATAATTTCAGTATGTGTGTAGAAATAAATCATTCAGGTTACATAAGTAATTTGCTGTATTCTGTCTGTGCAACTTCAGTATGTATGTAAAGACAAATTTCATATAATTTTTTGTTCACCCATTGATAAAATCATGGAAAACCCTTCCACACAGTAATTTATTAATTTGCTGGCATGTATACATATGCATGGTTCATTCATTAAGAGTGAATAATCTGTCCAATGAACTGAAAATCTGTTTATTTTATTATATAAAAAAAAAATAAGGTATTGGATTAAATTAGTTGGATTCTTTACTGTTTTTTTTTTTTTTTTTTTATTTAATTGAGGCTATTTCTTGCTAAGACCCATGTTATCCCATGTAATCTTTAGGTTTCCATCTTCTTTGTAGTCCCCAGTGGGATGCAAAATGAGCATTCTTGTTAAGTTCAATTATGAATATGAAGTGGGGGGGAGAATATTAAAAACTTTGCTAAGCTATGGAGGAGGGGTGCCATTATAAACTAGTAACCACTACCTTTACACCATGTACTAATGAAACATTTTATTGGACATTAGAGCAGTGGTTCCCAATCTTTTTATCTTTATGAACCCCTTTGTGTAATATATTTAGTGCGCCTCTTTTAATAGTTAATAAATTAAAAAAATTTTTCAACATATTAAATTTATGAAAAACAACTTTTGTAACATATAACGCAGAGCTTGTTTTTAGTAAAATCCTAGTTCTGATATTTTATATATATATATATATATATAAAATTCGGTTTATACTCCACTATGATCCCAAGGGAGCAGGGGAGTTCTGAACTTCATTGTAATTGTTTGCTTTTCTGCAGCTGATAAACTAGTGCAACTGTTAGCAATGGCCTGTGCATTTTTTGTAGCAGTGTATGCGCTTGATTTTCCAGTGTGCATACGCAAGGCTTCTGAGTTTGTTTTGGAGAACACAGAACTTAAAAGTTGTTAACAGAGGTGTAAAAAATTTGTGATTAACTAACAAATTTTTCTTTTGAATCCCAAAAATTTTTCTTATGAACCTCTAGGGGGTTTGCAGGTAAATACTACATTCAAAGATCTCTCTCTCTCTCTCTCTCTCTCTCTCTCTCTCTCTCTCTCTCTCTCTCTCTCCCCCTCCCCATCATACAATATACCAATAACAATTAATTTTACAAAAAATAATTAAAAAACATTACGCTTTCATTAGCAATGACAGTGTTTCTTATATTTTTTTCTAAATTTAGTTCCTATAATATATCTCCTAAAAAAAGGTTGGAAAACTTCTTGAAACATACAGCCTCTATAGCTTTAGTGCAGTGATACTCAAACTGTGGATCCCCAACTAGGAGTAGGGGTTACAGTGAATTTTCACTAAATAAAATTAAACTAAAATTACGTTTCATGAAGTGAGGTTGCAAGAACAGAGATGCTTTCAAGGCGAAGGTGGGGTCACATGGATATGTTGGAAAACAACTGCTTTAGTGTACAGTAAATTAATTCGTTGTACATATTTTAGGGCTGAATATAAAACGGCCAATGCTCTGGTGAAACTTAGCATTTCAGATATTAATTTGTTTCTAGAAAATTTGTTTATTTGTTAATTTGTTTTTAGAAAATGTAAAATAGTGTTAAATATTACCTTACACCTTCCAAAAAAGTATGCCATAAAAAGTGAATAGCTAAAATTTTTAATGAGCTTATTGTGATTTATTGTAGATGTTTCAGACATTCAGATTTTTGATATAAAGAATTGTAAGAATATATTTGTACAAGTTCTGATAAAAAATAAAAAAAATTGAATAATTAATTTTTAATGAACTTTATCACCAGAACTGTACTGGAATATATAAATTGGTATTTTTTGCTACCCATATATTTCACATTCAGGCTGTGTATCTTTCTGTTAGTGTATTTTCTGTCAATGTGATCTATATTCTAGAATAAATGAAAATAAAATTTTACAGAAATGGTTTTGTCACAGTTATTTTTATTAATATTATATCTATAGGTTGACAATTTACTTTTAATTTCCTACATTATTTGAATTACACTGCTGCGACTAATAACATGAATAAATAAATAAATTTTTCTTTATTTTTATAATGGCCTTCGTCAGAATAGTGCCCATGCTCCTAAACCTTGCATGACTTTTTTTTTGTCGTTGTTTTTTACCATGTGATTATTGTGCTAAATTATGTGTCATGATATAATTCCTCTGTATTTAATATAAAGTACATTGGCAACTTTCTGAATATTCATAGTAGTGGATGCGAAGAATAATTTTGACATTGTATATTATATATTTTCCAAAATTATAGGCATCTGGTAATTTGCCAGTCACATGTATTACTTGGAAAGAAACAAATTTGAGATAGATCTTAAACTGTAAACAGTGATGCCTGTTCTTATAGATTCCCCCCCCCAACAACAGTAATTGCCAGTTCATCATCAGCAGCTATTCTCAATCCACTGCAGAATGAAGACCTCTCCAACAACTTTCCAGTTCCTTCTGTTTTGTGCAATGGCCATCCATTTACTACCCACAAACTCATGAATTTCATCTGTCCATCTCTGTCATTGTCTTCCAGGTTTTCTTCTAGCTCCTCTTGGGTACCATTCTGTTATTTTCTTAGTCCATCTGCCATCATGTCTTTGAGCTATATGTCCTGCCCGAGACCATTTTAGTTCTTTAGTTTTGATAAGAATGTCCTTTACTTGAGTTTGCTGCCTAATCCATGTGTTTCTCTTCTTATCTAACAGTCTGATTCCCAATATAATTTGTTCCATTCTTCACTGTGTAGTTCTCAGCTTCTCTTCCATTCTTTTGGTGAGTGCCCAAGTTTCACTTCCATAAGTCATGGTTAGGAGTATACATTGGTTCATTATTTTACATTTCAGACAAATTTGGATATTGCTCCTCAGTGTGTGACTATATTTCCTGAATGCTATCCATCCAAAATTTATTCTTCTCTTGACTTCCAGCCATTTATTATTATTACAGCTAATGACTTAGATAAGTATATGACTCCACCTTTTTAATTACTGCTCCTTAAATCATTATATCCCTTTCTGTTCATCATTACTTTTGTTTTAGCGATATTCATCTTTAGCCCAAAATCTTTACTTACTCTGCATAACTGATTAAGATTTTCCTCAAATTCTTTGGGATCGTGGCTTATGACCACAATGTCATCTGAAAATCGTAAATGGTTTAGGTACTCCCCCTCCATTCACATTGACTCATTTCTGTGACCAGTCTAATCTTCTGAAAGCTTCCTCGAGGGCAGCAGTAAACAATTTCGGAGATATTGTGTCTCCTTGTCGAACTCCTTTCTCAATTTTAAATTTGCTAATTGCCAGTTAGAGTTTAGCATCTGTAACAACTCCACCTACCTTCCTATATTTTTGTGTTCAGGTTTGCATTAAAGTATAGTTCTCATCAGATAGTTGATGTTAATGCCATGGAAAGTTGCTGTTCACTTTGTCTGAATTATTATATAAATTGGTTTCTTGTCTGTTATTTATTTTACAAAATGTATATAATGTGCTTCCAATATAATATAAGGTGCTTCCAATAAAATATAAGGTGCTTCCAATCAGTGTATGAGTGCACATTGGAGAATAGTAAGAAGTAAATGGTAATATAGGCAACAATAGATGTATATCTAATACAGTCGAATCTTCCAAATCTTGAAATTCCTTATCTGGCACCACCCATTTTCCAGATATTTTTGGAAAAATAGGCCGAAACTGACAAACTACTTGGGAATCAGCAAATTTATTTCTCAGATTTCTATTTGCCAAGCCAGCATGTCAGAGCTGGTTGTGCTGATTGTGCAGAGTTGGAGATTTTGCCCCAGAGCCATAAGTTTTACAAGATCAAGAAAGTTGTTTGTTGTATTCTATTTATGAACGTGAATAACAAACCATTGACCATTAATAGTAAGCAGTGGATTACTCAGGTGCTTAATTTTGCAAATTCTTACAAGGAGCATTACACTGGAGTGAGGATTCACTAAATTCCCTGTTCAGTGAATATTTTTAGATTGTCATTTGTAAACAACGTCAACTTAGCAACTTTTAATTCCTTTTTGCCTAAAAGAAAATGCACTAGTCAGAAACATTGCTTTGCCAAAGATGCTTGATATTGGGATTTCAGTGAAGCAGTTTTGTGGAATATTTTCCTTTACACCTTCTAAAATATTGTGTACCGCATACCAGGGGCACATTCAGTGGGGAGGGGGAATATGCTCCCCCTTAACCATGCGTATAAGTGTTCCTAGATCTATCAGTACAGTAAATTTACTGCAGGGTGTGTATGCCATATTTTGAGAGATTCAACTGTATATACAGTATATTTCTTGTTTATATTCCCGCACAACCACCAGCTCAGTGGAGTTTACAATAAATCACCAGTACAAACGTTAATTGTATTCAGCAGTCACAGGCTTTAACCCCAGTCCACTCAAAGAGCACGTGCTATTGCAATCTAGCTCCTGACTACTGGCTACCTCAGACACAGAGTAATCGCTGAATTATGACTACCTACCTAATACCATGTTGGGGCACCATTTGCACGGATAACAGCTGCTATTTACCTAGGCATTGACTCCACTAGATGGCTGTAAGCATCTGCAGCCATGCTGCCTGCAAGGCTTTTTTTCACATGCCCAAATAGATGACAGTTGTGTCCATATGCCACTTCTCATTCCAAAACATCTCACAGTTGCATAATTGGTTTGAGATCCTGCAAATTTTTTAAGGCCAATCAAGATGGGTGATATCTTCACTATTCCTTGGACCGCTCATGCATAGTGCAGACTCAGTAACACGGCAGCATCTTGTAAGACCATTTCTGTCTGGAAAAAAATGCAGCATGGCAGAATGCACATGGTCTCCTAATAGCTGCCAATACAGCTCACCAGTGAAACTTTGGTTCATACCAGGGGGTCCTAGTTCTTTCCAGAGAAACGCTTCATATTAAGCAAAAACTGCCATCTGCCTGGGTAGTGGGCAACATGCATGATGGGTCCATGGATTTGTGTTACACCACACGAGGGCATCTGTCAGTGTGCTGCACCAGATATTTGGATTCATCCGACCAACACACTCATTTCCAGTCCTCCAGTGTCTAACCAGCATGTTGACACCACACCACAGCATTTGCTGTCTACAATAATCAGTGGTGAGCAGAGGGTGTCTCTTTGGTTGTCGGCTGTGGAACCCCACACATCTGAGTGTGTGGCAGATTGTCCTTTGGGTTATTGTTCTTGCATTTTGTATTCTGATATGATATCAACTGTTCCGCAGTGACTTGCAGTTGAGGCTGTACAACCTGCTGTGCCCTTTGCTCACCATGAACATCCATGTGTGATCCTTTACAGTTCTATCGGCAGGAGGTGGTTTGACTCGTTTGAACATTCTGTGAGCAACTAACAAGGTATGCAATTTGCGATATGGAAGCTTGACACGTGAGCTCTCATAAGCATGCCCTTTTGAATCCTATAACTGCTAACGTCATATACTACCTCCTATAACTGCTACTTTATCACTTGGACTTGTGTGACGAGATGCATATTACCACTGTTCGACTTTTTATGTTGAGCTATGTGGCACAGTCCTTACGGATGAGGACAGTCATAATTCAGCGATCACTACTGTATATATTCTAAATGGAAATTATGCACATGTAATGCTAAATTTTGTGAACTTAATTTTATAAAATTCTAAACAGAACTGATAGTTCCATGGTTATATTTTATATTTATATATTTTTTTTCATTTTCAGTAGAATTAAAAGCTTTGTGTTTTTTTTTTTTTTTTTTTTTTTTTTTGATTAGAAGATCAAGCATTAATGTATACCTAAGCAGGTTGAAAGAAAAAAAAAAAAAAAAAAATTTTCTGAAATAAAATTTGGGGTCTGTCCCCTGTGCCACATTATTATAGTTTGTGGTGCTACTCACTGCTGCTAGGTTAATGAAAAAAAGATTTTGGAGTAACTATGCAATCTGATATGAAGATCTCTCATAAGTTTGGACAGGACACTGGGAAAATATGTATTTTATGCCGTACAGGAATTTTGCTAGTAGGAACAAGGAGGTCATTGTTTCATTGTGTTTTTATTTCTTCGATTGGCCTCTGAACTCCTCCGATATCAATCCCATAGAGCACTTGTGGGACACTAGAAAATCATATCAGGCGTCTGGATACACGAATGACCGTACCTGCATTGCTGGCCGCATTACACACAGCTCGATTGGCCATACCATCCGAACGCTTCTGACATCTTGTTGAATCAATGCCATGTCGGATAGCTGCTGTACTGAGGACAAAAGGAGGACCTACGAAGTATTAGACAGGTGGTCATAATTCGGTGATCACAGTGTATATTGCTTTAGTATATTTCCTCTTTTAATTTTTAAAATTTAAATGTAACTTACTGACTACAAGGAAAGGCTGTCCTTTGCATTTTTCTTTTTGATAAAGATGCCTAGCGTGATGAACGTTGCGACATTCAATCGTTAGCTCATACACTGATGTGCAAAACTAAGGACCAGTCAGGTTTTCACCTGTAGCTTCTCATAGGAGCGGCCTGGATATGGGAAAAGCATACCAAAGGAACCCTGTGAGATACAGAAATGATAAAGGAGACAACACCGACATACCAACGGAAACAAAACGGTACAGAGGGACTTGATTCAAAAATGGCAAAATACCACTGGCTACCATGATACAGATGCATCATTGCCAAATATGGAACAAAGGGAAGAGGTGGTCCTCAGTAGAAGATATGGCTACCCCAAATGTCGATGCAGACTTTGCACCGCATGTCCATACTTAGAACAATGTTGTTGATAAGATCTTGTGGTAACATCGTCCATTCCTCTGCCATAGCCATCTTCAGCTGGTGAACATTTTCTGGTGTATGTAGACGTACCACTAGGCCTCTACCCAGAGCGTCCCATATGTGTGGGATTTAGATCGGTAGAACGGGCAGGCCAATCCATACGAACAATGTCCTCACTTTCCAAAAGCATATCAACAGCTGCAGTGCGATGGGGTGTGGCGTTATCATCCATAAACACGAACTTGGGGCCGATGGCACCTCGGAACACACGGGGAAGGATTACCTCAGTACAGTAGCGTGCACCGGTTACAGTACCGCCTTCCAGTATCTAGAGTTGTGTACGTGCATCCAACGCCTCTACACGCGAAAACCTCGACTGTCATATCGATCCCTTTCAGTGATGTTTGCGGGGTTATACCGTGTGCCAACCTCTCGCCAGATTAGCTGACGTCCAGAATCGCTGCTGAGACTAAATCTATTCTCATCAGTAAAAAGTACCTTACCCCATTGCACTGCTGTCCAGTTCTTATGTTCGATGCACCACTGTAAACGGTGTCTCCGATGGGCAGAAGGGACACAGCGTACTGGCCGTCGGGCAAACAGTCCACTTTTGTGGAGTCACCTGGCCACAGTAACCGTGATATCCTGGGTCCTGTGCAGCTGGTTTGCAATGGATCCCGCTGTCTGGTGTCGGTCCCTCTTGGCCTGTAGGAGTATATAGCGGTCATCATTGGGCGTTGTGTTTCGTGTACGACCACCACTGGTCCTTCGAATTGCCGTACCTGTCGTTCTGAAGGCCAACCACGCACGTGAGACGATGCTATGGGCGATACCGAACTTTTCAGCCATACTCCTCGCACTTCGAGCTTCCCAATTATTCGACCCCGGGTAAAGTCATTCAGATGTTGTCTACTGACCATTTCGTTGTCTGTAGCACTATGAAACCAATCGAACGTCTGTAACAATCGTGCTCATCATTCGGTAATTTGCACTTAACTGCTGAACTGCCGCTTTTATCTGTTTATGTGAGCTCTTTCATCACGATTCAAATTTTTGCATGTAGACCAGCTTTCTACTGAACGGCCACAGTTATGCAAATCACCACAGGCTGTTTCATTTGATTTTGTGGTTGTAACCTTTAGAAATAGTGTTGGTCCATAGGTTTTGCACATACAGTGTACATACAGAACATACCTACCCCTCAACGGGGCGGGGTAGGTGCATTTTGTACGGAAACCTATCCTTCTGGTAGATTTTGTGATACTGTAACAGCAAGGACTTCTTTACTTATATAAACTCTAGAAGGAAGAGAATGAATCAGGTTGGTCCACTTGATATCGATGGTTTGGCTGTTGATCCTGTTCAGATAGCTGACAAACTGAATGAGTATTTTACTTCTACTTTCACGCATGAGGAATTCTGTAGGGAAGATGAGAACAGCAGCTTATTAAACTCTTAACAGGGAGCTAAATTATTTTGTAATAACTAAGAGCAATGTGAAGGAGAAATTGTTGAAGTTAAACTTAAGAAAGGTACCTGGGGTAGATGGGATCTATCCAGTATTATTAAAGGAGGCGGCAAAGCAAACCCTTAAACATTATTATGAGCGCGTCCTTGGAATTAGGGTAGTTCCCCACTGACTGGAGATGTGAAAACGTATCCCGAATGCACAAAAGGCGATCAAAGGGTGACATCAGTAATTACAGAGCTGTTTACCTTCTGTTCCGGGGAAAATAATAGAGTCACTGATTAAAGAAGCATTGCCGGATCATCTATACAACACTGCAGTAATAATTCAGACACAGCATGGGTTTGTTAAGGGGAAGTCTTGTCTGACCAATTTGATTGGATACATACTATGATGTGGCACAAAGAACTGGATGCAAAAAATAATTTTGATATCATATACTTGGATTTCAGGAAAGCTTTTGATATCGTTGCACATGGAAGCCTACTATAGAAATTGGAGCAATATGGCATTAGAGGCAAGTTGCTACAATGGATAAAAGGATGGTTACTTGGGAGAAGACAGAGAGTGGTAATCAATGGGCACTACTCTTTGTGGACGTGTTATTAGTGGGACTCCAGGGTTCGGTTTTAGGTCTATTGTTGTTTTGTATATGTATCAATAATATTGATGAAAGTATATCATGCTTAATGTCCAAGTTTGTAAATGATACAAAGGTTGGCAGGGTTGTTAATGACAGTATGCTACTGCAAAAGGATCTAGAAAAGTTGGGCAGATTAGCTGAGAAGTGGCAACTGAAGTTTAACATTGACAAATGCAAAGTACTGCATATGGGTAGTAGTAACCCCAGAGAAACGTACCAACTGTGTGGTACGTTTCACTGGAGTTACACTTGGTGGTAGAGAATGAAAAAGACCTGTGATAACCATCCAGTCAGGTATGAAGATTTCTGCGCAGTGCAGACTGGATGCAGGCCACGCCTTGAGTACTGCATACAAGTCTAGAGGCTTCATTTTAGAAAGGGTGTAGAGGTGCTAAAACGAGTGCAGAGAAGGGCAACAAGATTGGTGAGGTTTCAGTGTTTGGAGACTAGGCACCTGCAAGGTGATCTGATTGAGGTGTATAAGGCCTTGAATGGCTTCAGCAGGCTCAATGCTGATGGGCTTCTTTATCTTGCTCAGATTACGAACCTGAGGAGGTATAAATTAAAATTGAAGAATGATAGTTGTAGAACAGATGTGTGGAAATTTGCCTTTAGCCAGCGAGTAGTTGATTGCTGGAACAAACTTCCATCTGTCTTTGTGAAATTTGATAGCTTAAATAAATTCATGGAAGAACTAGAAGTTTTGGAGGGAATGGATGTGTGAAATGGGACGGTTTTTTTGGGTGATGTATAAGTCTGCTGTTATATTGTTATTTTGGTTTTTAGGAGCATTAGCAACTAAGGCCATATTGCTCCGGGGATATGCGGTGGTCATTCCCTGACCTTTCCGCATCCTCCGTATTTGGTGGTCACGGGCTCGAACCCGGTCTAATCAAGAAGCACGTGCTACGCACTGCTGCTCCTGGCTATGGAGGCGCCGTATAAGTCTGCTTTCTATGCTAATACTAATAGTGTTTTTAACAAAATTTTCCAATTGATCATCATGAAGATGATCCACAGAATTTGAAGAATCAGATAGAGGATCTTTAAAGATTGAGTTATCAAAGTTCCCAAATTATATTACATACGGAAAATCTGATCAAATCATTGGGTGGAGCTGCATTATTTTTAGAAGAATATATGTCAAAAGACATAAGTCGATGATCGGAAACTGTCCAATCTGTATGTACATCCCACTCAGAAATTAGAGAAAATATATTGCTAGTTGGCAGAGTGACCTGATCTTAGATCGCCCCAGGCTGCTACAAAAGGTAGAAGGCTTATTTGGGAGATTAAGGATATGTAAATGATGGGCAGAAATTAAATCTTTTTATAATCGACTGTGGTCGGTAGTTGCCTATGCCACAGTATAGATTTGGAATTTGCATCCATTAGGATAATAACAAGTTCAAGTTCTGGTAAAAGTTCAAGAAGTTCAAGCTTCTAGGTACTGCAAGAATGGATTAATATCTGAAGTTGGCGGATACTACTTCCAGTGAATGCGGTATGTTCCTGTCTTGATTGTAAGACAGAAATATCCCCTGGATTTGGTTTCTTGAATTTCGATCATTCCTTGGATTTGGATTTGGTTTTTCTATGTGGTACAACACTCTGGATAGTGTAAAAAGAAAAAAACCTGGTGGTAATTGTGCAGCCAGACATGGAGTTCTGAGCAGTGCAAACCAGGTGCTAGGGCAACTAATGGGGTTATGTCAATAATAAATGGTAATTTTGTGAGAAGTGATAAGGAGGTGATTATCCCATTGTACAAGACAATGGTCAGGCCACAGCTTGAGAACTTCATACAGGTCTAGATGCCTCATTTTATTATGTGGATCTGTTGGAACGGCAAAGAAGAGTAACAAGAATGATGGGGGGGGGGGGGGAATGGGTACTTTTACCAAAGAGACTTCAGTTTTGCAAATTGCAGCATCTGGAAACCAGGCACCTGTAGGAAATCTGATTAAGGTGTTTAAGGATTGAGTGGATTGAGTAAGCTAAATGCTAACGGATTTCTTCCTCTTGATCAGATAACAAGAAATTGAAATATGGTTGCAAGATGTATGGAAATTTGCCTTCAACCAGAGCGCAATTGACTGTGACAGCAAACCTGTAGCTGGTGTGTGTGGAATTGGGTAGTTTGAATAATTCTAACGAAGTAAGAACTAGACAAATTCTTAGAGAGGATAAACAGGTGATGAGAATTTTTTTTTTTTTCATGATTCTCTGTAAGTTTTCTTTCTTATATCATCTGCCATTACTACTAATAATATGAAACAATTGTAAAACTTTTTGTCATGGTTAACTCCAATGGCTAGTAATAAGGAGGAAACTACTAGTGTATGCGGACCTCCGGATAGTTATCCAATGGGACAGAGGTAACTTAGTTAATTCCAATCCTTCTAAAACTCAGTCCTGTCTTATATCTCACAAAAAGTCTACTACTCCTATACCTATCTTCGATGACACTCAGATTTTTAGAAAAGATCGCATATATTTTATGGATTACTCTGAATCCTAACCTCTCTTCTGTATAAAGACATCACAAATATTGCTTTCTCTGCATCTGAAAAACTGAGTTTTCTCTTTCGCTCTAGGCATTACTTTTCTTCTAAACAACCACACACTGTACAAATCCCACATCCCACTACCATGAAATATGTTCCAAGATCTGGAATAGTACCCCCCCCCCCCCAAACCTCTCTCTCTCTCTCTCTCTCTCTCTCTCTCTCTGGCTTTTAGACTCCATCCAAAGGAGGGCAGTCAGGTTAATTTAACCCGTCTCTTACAATGTCTTTCATTCTCTGTCTCATAGGGATTCTGCTTCTGCTGCATGCGTTTTCTATAAATACTTCCATGGGCACTGCCCTTCTGAATTGGCTTTTATATTCCCGCTCTCTCTTCCAAACTAGTCCGAACACGTGCCGGAACTAGTCAACATCCTTTTCTTGTTCCAACTTCAAACTCACAGAACCGACTTTTCTTCCTTCTCATTTATCCCTTCAATTTCTCTTTTCTGGACCAACTGTCTTTCATGCATTTTCTGAAAATTACAATCTACAGAAATTCAAGTCTAATCTCAACAAGTATCTTCTTTCGTCTTCTCAACCTTCAATCCAGGCACGGTTCTAAGTATTATAGTTCTAATACCTTTCGTGTTTGGGGTTTTCAAAAAAAAGACTATATACAATGGAATTACTTGGCCTGTATAAACAAAAGGAGCTACACTATTTGAAAAAACGATCAAGTTTTATTTCCCCTCTTTTTTTTTAAGCAGGTGTAATAACGAGTTTTAGAAACCTGGAAACTCGTAAATGAAAGTGCGTTTCATATTTCAGCTTTTATGTATAGTCGGGCAAAATAATTTACTGGTTTGGATGAATGTTACAAATTTGCTTCGCATTCGTAAATAGGTAACTCTACTGACAGACATTCTGTTAGCCAGTCTCTCGTCGAGCGGTTGTGACGTCACTTAACTTACTCATCTGGTACTCCATGGATCGTTGTCTATTTTTGGCCACCTTTGGCACTCAAGCTATTTGACTCTTGTGCCAGCTAGAGAGATAATGTGCACGGTGTCCCATAGTGCACAACCTTCAGCTGTTTTTCTACCTTCCTTCCTTCCTCACTTGCCTTATTCGTACTTTCCCAAAATAACGCAGTGCAGTGGATATCCACAAGCTGGCGCTTCCATCGATAAACGCCAGCTTATGAAAGAAATGCCGTTTTTACTCTTGCTTTATGTTTAGTATTTTGTTACACAACTTGTCGAGCCTAAATCGATGGACATTTTTCAATGAAGAAGGATAAACGTTCCACAAGACAAAAAATAATGTGTGATTGCTTCAAGCCCGTTTACCTTTTTGGAGCTAAGTGTAGGCATCGAAAGAATATTATTTTTCTTCGTAGTAAAACTGAACTTTAAAATTTTAGCTTATATATTATTTTGCTTAGAATCTATCTTTACAGCAGTTCCTGTTATTGCAAAGAACTGGATACCATCCCACATCTGATATAAATTCTCCAGTTGTCACTTTTTTCTAGGATATTTTTGATTGCTCATTCACTCGGTAGGAACGTTTTGTTTTTTTAAAATTGATAACAGCCATGTTAATAGATCAATGGTGTGTGGTGATCACTCGCACAGGGCCTGTTTCCGGATTTTTTTTTTCTTTTCTTTTGTTCGGTAGGGATGGAAGAGATTGCTATTATAGGGTTTTAAGCGCATCAGCAACGTAGGCCATATTGCAACGTATAATATGTCGGTAAATTGCGTGCGTTCTGTGGTCGATTTGCTGTTTGCTGCACAAAAAAATTCAAGCTTCGGGGATAAAAAAAAAAAAAAAACAACCACTACCCTCGCTTGAGGTCCACTAACTTGTGAAAAAGACCCATATAAATTCCTGCATCTTTGACAGGATGTAAACTCAGGTGTTTTCCACCCGTTGTTGTGGTGAACGATGGTTATATGAACTGTGCTAACAACGAGGGCAGAGGAAGAGGAGGAAGAAAACATTTTTTATACACAATGTGAAAATAAAAATAATAAACTTAATAAAAGTAGTGTATAATAGTAAAATATTCTAGACAAATATAGCATGGAAATGGCTCAATTTATATATGTATGTATGAGGTACAATCAGAAGTAACAAAACTAATTTTAGAAAATTTATTGGCGTGTATTAGTAAAACAATTCACTATAAACGATTCTGTACTGCTGTCAACTGAAGGGAATAAATCGCTCTGGTCTGGCAAGGGAATTGAATCTGGATCTTTTAAAACGGAAGATAAGTGGCACAGCCACTAACACCACAGACGGCTTCATTTCTTACTTCTCCTCGGTGTCATTTTCAATCTCAAGTGATTAATGACTACTTGCCATATGAACTATAATCAAACGGTGGTCAAAATAAAACAATCCCAAATTCATTTTATAAATATTAGGAGGTGACAGTCTACAACTCAACGACGGGCTCCATCCACCATCTTTCAATGATGTTCCAATTATTAATTCTGATTCACTCTATTAAAAATAAAAGGTGTATTTGCGTGTACACTCAAGGTATTTCATGTCAGAGGATGCCCGTTGTAGAATCTTAAACTCTTTACTTAACTCTTAGTTTGTTAAATTCAACCAAGATCTTTATTATTGTTCTCCTAAAATTATCTATAAAAATCATTCATTTTTATCTTTTAATCTTTTTTCCATACAGTTTAAATTTCGTCATACTAAGTTCCAATTTAAGGTAAATTCCTCGCCATAATCAGCCGTTTTGATTTTCCAGTTGCAATGATGATCAAGATGCCAAGCTGTCAAGGCATTACTACCTAACGGCGTAATTAAAACTCGCTTGCTCGATGGAAGGCTTTATTATTTTCTTCTTATTGAAACTTCTTGTATTTTCACATTCCTGACTATAGTTCTAATACCTCACGAGAGGTATTAGAACTATAGTACTTAGTACGGCGCATGGGTTGAAGGTTGATAATCTGAAAGAAGATACTTGTTGACATTAGACTTGAATTTCTGTAGATTGTAATTTTCAGGAAATATGTATGAAGGAAAGCTGTTCCAGAACACGGAAGTTGAATGAATAAATGATGAAGAAGAAACGTTGATTCTGTGAGTTTGAAGTTGGACAGTAAAAGGATGTTGACTGATGCAGCACGTGTTTGGACTGCTTTGGAAGAGAGAGCAGGAATTATAGAAAAGGCATGCACAGAAACAGAACGTCTACGAGACAGAGAGTGGAGAGACTCTATTAGAGATGGGTCATTAATTAACCTAACTGCCCTCTTTTGAACGGAATGTAGAAGCCTGGGAGAAGTTTTGGGGGCACCGCCCCAGATGTGGGAACAATATTTCATGGTAGGGCGGATTTGCGATTTGTACAGAGTGAATAGCTGTTTGGAAGAAAAGTAATGCCGAGAGCGAAAGAGAAAACCCAGTTTTTTAAATGCAGTGGAAGTAATATTTGTGATGTGCTTATGCCAAGAGAGATTAGAAGTCAGGATAATCCCCAATGCAAATATGATTGGCTTACATAATAATAATAATTACTATTATTATTAAGCCGTGATAATAATTATTATTTTTTAACGAAATCATAAGCTGTATGTAGTATCATTTTATTAATAAACTACTCGAATTCAATTAAAGAGATTTTTTATTGGAATGTATTTCTCCAGTTCTTAATTAAATAACTCCAAATTGTAGAAATATTAAGGATCAACTCCTAAAAAGCATCTGTTCATTTCCCAATTAATGATACTATCGGGAATTGATACCTTCAAATATTTCTCCTGTTCATTTTCAGATCCTTGTTTATGCCTAGAAACTTTTGATTTTTTTTTTTTTAGAGAATGCCAAAAAACAACCACTAACATGATGTGCCTTTTAATTGTATCAAAAAAAAAAAAAACATTTACTGTAGGTTAATAAATAAATAAACACATATACTGTATATCGTTTTTTCTTGTTTGAACTTTTAGCTTGTTTCTTTTCCTTTAGATCTTGGGGACAATGTCCCCAAGTCTAAACCATAACTTCATTTTTAGAATAGTCTTGAAAAGTATGCTTTAAAAGCAATTCCTTTTCAAAGTAGCACTATATAAGAAGTTTGACTACCTGTGATATCGAATATCCACTAGAAATCGATTGGTGATCTGTTTTGATGGAAAGAACTTTCATTCGCTTACACACTGTAGCTGAGTGAGTTGGCGTGTTATTCCTTATATCTTTATCTACCAAGACAGCCAAGGTCACTATCAGTTTTCGTTAATTTGTTTTCTTCAGCATCTAAAACGTCAGTATTTCTATTTTCGTATCGGCTGTCACTCCTTCACTCTCTCTTTTCCCACCAATTAAATTGTTCTTATATCCGAGGATGGTTCCCTCAAAACCTCTCTAAAACCGTCCCTCGTTGGTACAATATTAGAGCCACACTGTATCACCATGTCTAAGATAAAAAACACAAGTACTGAGGAGTTGCAGAGCTGTTGTGTCATACCTACGGTTTGCGAACTGACACGTTACCTTCGTGTTATTTCTTTAGTTTTCAAGGACAGTCTACCGACCCTTAAACTGCCTGAGCGCCGTCTCGTCGCAAGCACAATCCAAGTTTTTCTTACCTTTTTTTTTAGTTAAAGTTTGGGCCTACCATGTTTTGCAACTCTGAAATCTTTCCCAATGATGTTTTCTGATAAAATAGTTCTGAAATCGAGATGAGTAACGCTTTGTTTTTCTTATCAAGATTTCTATAAATAAACAAGTTTCGTAGCTAATGTTTTTGGATATCCATTTAAAAATAAACTTGTATTTTCAACAAATCGGAATAATAACACGAATATGGGAAAATTGGCTGTGGTGAAAGTAAAATCTTTTAAATATGTTATCATAGATAAAATTCACTGGATTTTATTTATTTAATTTAATTTATTATTATTATTTATTTTTTGTATTGAAGAGGCCTTTAAGAATTCCTCCTGTAGAACCCAGACTTTAATCTTTAAACATACCCATAATTTTATATTACAAAACACTAATGAGAATAGAATACAAATCCTTTTCGTATGATAATAATATTTAAGAAAAACACACTCAGTTTGCAATTACCAAAATACACGGTTATTATTTTTATACTGATTGTAAAAGTTATTGTATGACAAATTACTATTCAAATTTTTAATCACATCTGTTTTGCACCACCTCTTCTTATTGCTCCACTTTTTAAATTAACTACCGAAAATACTCATCCAGTAGAAAGCCTCTACTTAAAATAATTAATACAAAAAATAAATAATAATAATATATTACAGCTATTTTTAATGATAAGTAGGATATTCTGTGTCCCTACTTGGCTTTCAGGAAGGACGTAGGACATTTAATAGTTAAAAGTAGGACTGTCCTGCTGAAAGCAAAACGATTGGCAATTCTAGGATGGGAGGAGGAAAGCGCTGAAAGACAGTTTTGGAAGTGTTTAAAACTAATTAAAATATAGCGTAACTAATTAAAACAATAAAAAAAAAGTTAGGTTGAGGATAACCGTTGATACAATGGAGAAATCCAAGAAGAAAAAGAAGAAGGAGAAAATATAGCGTATGTTTGCATGTGTTATGTTGTCATGGCCGCTTAGCTACTTCAGAAGTAACAATCTCCCGGAAAGCTGTTTCCGAGTACTCGTCCATACCACGGGAAGGTGGGACAGTTTCATCCAGTGGTTAGGATTCGTACGGTCTCAGCCATCATACATACATGTTCTGATACTATGAGGTAGCGTGATAGTACACGGATTAACCTATAAAAGCAGTAGATAACAAAGTTCTTTCAATTATACATTTGACTATTACTCAGGTCATCTGAAACTAGCTTTAAACAATTAATTAAAATGTTCAATCAAATCCATATCCTCTGTTTAATTTAATACACAGACATCTAGCGTTGTAGGAACTGTAACTTGTGTATTTTCTTGTAGAAGTAGAGTACAGTACTAGATTTAATATACAGGATGATCCGTAATTCTTGGTATAACCAAGAAGGTACAACCGGCAAGAGGTTGATTCTTCATGAAAAAATAAGTCGAATTTGCAGAATAAAATTTTTTCATACGAAGCTTCGTTTTTGAGAAAATCGACTTTCTAAAAAGACAAATCTGAGTACCACTACTCCATCATTCCTGTCCCCTTCGCCACCTCTAGTGCTTTCCAAGACGAGTGAAGGTCACGTCTCGGCTTGGATTTTTCTGCGTGTTTGGCACCTCATTGGATCCATGACACGGCGAACTTAAGTTGTTATCAGGGCTAAAAGGTGGACCTACTCCCTGTTGAGCAGATGTACCTAATAAAATGGCAGTTCAGCGTATTAGTGCGTTGTTATAATTCTATTATTTTTATTTTCACTATTATCTAGAATATGATACAGGACGTTAGAAAATTTCACAGAAATCTGCATTTGGTTAGTTTTGTTTGGTGTTTTTGTTGTTATTATAAAGTATTATGCTCATCAGCAGTTAGACTATACTGCCATCACCGTCGATTTGCCTGTTTGATGGATCAAAAAAACCGTTCAACCCCCTTCTGAGACCGACTAATTCAGCTACTTTGTGAAAAATCTCAAAATTCCTCGTGTCACTGACAAGTTTCGAACCCGGGCCTTTTCCACCCGGTGTGGGGAGTTGTTGTTATTGTTGTTGTAAGGTTTTAGGAGTATCAGCGACTAAAGCCATATTGCTCTGTGTATACTATTGGTAAATTGGTTCTGTTTGCTGGACGAAAAACCCGTGTTTCCGAGAAAAAAACCATGCTACCCTCGGCTGAGACCGACTAACTCAGCCACGCTGTGAAAAAGTCCCATAAAACTTCCTCATGTCATCAACGGGACTCGAACTCAGGTTTTTTCTACCCGGTGTGGGGAGGACGGTGGTTCTACCAACTGTACTACCCACGAGGGCTCCAGTCTTGGGAGGAAAATGCTGTACTACCGCAAGGGCAGGGCGTTTTGCTTGGAATAAATATGTTGAGGCTTGATATGGGAATTAACAATTACAATTATTATCATTATCATTATTATTATCATCATTAGGCTTTTGCTGCACCGCCCAAAAAAAAAAAAAATCCTGAGTTACCCAGAGAGAGAGAATCACCAAGAAAGAGAAGAATGATGATATCCAGCTCAGGACCCTGGGTGTGCCAAGCCCATACTCACCATATGAGCCCCTAATTAAAACATTTAACACTTCACGTTTTAAAAGGAACAAAAAAGACCTTTTCTAAATCTGTGTTTCTTTTTTTTTTTTTTTTGCCCCTCTCTTTTCGTCCCTGTCTGGTGACAGTTATTCACTTTTGCGTTGAATTGATAAGAATTCCAAAGTAGATTAATAAACGTCGCCTGTAAATAAGTAGTTTATTATATTGAAAGTTCTATACGTATCTCAACATTACAGAGTCGATAAAAATTATTGCATTTAAAACATGGTTATTACATTTTAAATTAAGTAATTTAAAATGTTATTAATTATGAGTAGTTTAATTAATTTAATTTTAATTGTAACAAATAAACATAACGTGTGGCTTTCATTTATTTTTAACCTTTTTTTTTAAGTACAATTTTACTTCACAGTTGGCTTTCTAAATCGCGTTTATTTCAGCTCGTATTTATTTTCATCAAAAAAATAAAATAAAATAAATTTAAAAAAACGGTGGTATAATTAAAATTACGACTTAAAAACAAAAATATCAAAATATACAGAAAAAAAATCGGGCAACTATAAACGCTGAATAAATTTGATAGTTCACTTTTATACAAGTAACCATGACCAATATTACCTGTTGGCTAGTGAACGAGATCTTTAAACGCTAGGTTATTTTATTTTTTTGATATTTTCGCATCTTCTTCTCGTACTTTTACTGGATCACGTGGATGCCCCTAATACCCCATTCTTGGAAACGTGGCGCTAAAAACAGCAAGTTTGTCATCCGCTGTGGCATCATTCCACAGTAACGTGTTCTGCTTGCGCAGAGGGATTATATGAATGTGACTTGTGAGTGGAAGGTAGTTGTGCTCGTTTGTGGAGCGAGGAGGGCCATTTGGAGTTTTTCCCTCTTTCTCTATCTCTTTCTATTTATCTTTCAGTGCGTGCTGAACTTCACGTAAGTTTTCTTTATGAAGTGTTGCATGATTAAATAAATTTCATTGCCTTTCAATTATTCAAGTTACTGCTGGAAATAAAAGCACGTGAATTGATTAAAAAAGACAGGAACATCATCGCACGATATGTTTCAAAATAATCACACTAATGGAGTTATCTGGAGTGGAACTTAGCATTATATTAAATGCGATTAACAAAAAAGTCGAAATCTCGTGATTTTGTAAAGTAATTTTAGCTGTTTAGCTAACATTCGGTTTATATTTAAATTAGCTAAATACATAACTAAATTTTAATTGGAATGAGTTTTGAAATCTCTTTCTTTCGGTTTATTCCTTATAGTGCAGTGTTCCTTCAACCTTTCAGTCGCGATACCACTTCGGAGAACAAAACACCCTGTGGTTCGTCAACTTCCACCCGTTCCCAAAAAAAACTCCCTCGGCTGTGGCCCACAGTCGTACTTTGAGAACTCCTCTTTAAAGTTCTTAATTTAACTTATCTCGAGGTAAAAACTCTGATCCACCCCCTCCCCTCCCATCTTGAGGATAGTGCACAGAATTATCCAAGAAATTGGGGACGGGGTGTTAGAGTAACTTCAAGATAAGTTACGTGAGGAGCTTTATTCTAAGGAGAAAATCCGGCTGTACAGTTTTAGGCACATCAACGACTAAGACCATATTGTACAGTATAAATTGCATGTGTTCTGTGGCCGGTTTTCTGAACTAGACGCCCAGAATAAAAAACCATGCTATCCTCTCCCAAGACCAGCCATGTTGTGAAAAAGGCCCATAAGAAGTTCTCGCGTCATTGACGCGATTCGAACTCGGGTCTTTTCCACCCGGTGTGGAGAGGAAGGTAGTTATATTAACTGTGCGAGGGCCACGACATTATTATTACTATATTTGGAGCAAAATAGTTTTGATGTATTTAAATATAAAAATAACATTAAATAAAATTACTTATGATTTTCATTTAAAGATTTGAAAGGAAATATAAGTTTATTGTTATTTGCTAGCTACTTTATTAATTTTAATGATTATTAAAATCATATTTATTCCTCACCCTTTATTTTTATAAGGTGCCTCTTTTAAGGGGTGTAACTTCTAAGTGGCAGACTGTCTATAAGGTTGACAACACGTATAGCAACAGTATTTTTTAAACCTTATTTACAAATAAGGTTTAAAGAATTTATATTATTCTTTGAACAGCTCCATATTTTAATTGTTATTCGAAATGCGATTAATTGTAAAAGTCCTAAAATAAATTAAAAATTTCAAATAATTCTGAGACGTGGCTAGCTTGGATTAGAGCCAAGTCGACTCAGCTAATAAAGCACCAATTTTTCCGAGATTGTCGTATCCATTTTCTGGTTGAAGAAACAGGACTAGATATCAAGAAACCTTCTTGAGACTAGCTAGCTAGATTCTACTTCAGTATGCTTCAATCCTGAGTCATCGATGGAATTCGAACTTCAACTTTTTTAAACAGTGGCGAGTAACAAATCCAACCAGCCAAATAATTCTGAGAAGAAATAGATTTAGAAACGCATCCTAAATGGTTTCCAAGAGTAACTTCATTGATATAAGTGTATTATGTCTGTAGAAATGTGTGTTAGATTTGCCGATTTGCATGTTGCGCGCTGTAAAACTCGAAATAACTCACTGAGAGAAGCTCTACTCTCCACCTGAGATCAGCTAATTACATCCTCGATTGAAGAGGGGTTTATAAATTCTATCAGTCGTCCACGAGAAGCGAATCCAAACCTCTCCAAACGAGGCCTAAGTGGCGAAACCACTATATTGTTATTTAGGACATTAGTTAGAATGTGAGAAGAAGAATAAGAGAGAGAGAGAGAGAGAGAGGTAAGTTGTTTATATTTATCCTAATCAGCTCGCAGAAATTTCTAAGTTGACCTGCCGAACACTTGATATGTGGAAAGTAGTCACTGCAAAGAGGATAGTCCATTCTACGTTTAGATAAATTTTCTTGCTGAATGTTTGTTACAGTGGGAAAACACACACATGTATTATCTACAACAGATTTACTTATCGTTGATCTCAAACTTCTACCCTTAAATGAAAAAATTTCATGCTCTTCTGAAGAGAGAGAGACGAGCAAACAGCAAATGCTACCCATGGTGGCACAGCCAGTTTAGTAAATTCAAAAATCCCATCTAGCCATGCCCCATTCCTCTTCAATCCCATATTAAAACTGATGTTGTTGTTGTAGGTTTTTAGGAGCATAGGCGACTAAGGCCATATTTTTCCGTGTATATTGTGTGTAAATTTCGCGTGTTTTGAAGTCGATTTTCTGCTGCTGGACGAAAAACTATGCCACCCTCGCCCGAGACCGACTAACTCAGCCACGTTGTGAAAAAAGCCCATAAAATTCCTCGCGTCATCGACGGAACTCGAATTTAAGTCTTTTCCACCCGGTGTCAGGAGGACGGCGATTCTGCCAACTGTGCTACCCACGAAGGCTGTATCCATCAGAGGCATAAAAATCGAACAAGGGAATCACGATATGAAGTGTCATGCCTTATGAGGCAGTTAATTGCCAATTTTTTGTTATTGAGCAACCAAACTGGTCGACACCACGTTAAAATTGTACTTAGAATTGTCCTTTGCCATTTCTACCAGAGTTACGTAATCCTATATTCCAAGAGGGCAATGCTCGACCTCCTACCGCTGCTAAAGCCAGTTTCTTTGCAATGTTCATATGCTCTCCTGGACTGCTACGATTTCTAAGCAACTTTAGCGCCATTCAGGGATATTCCCCAAGAGGATATCAGGCACCTTTTTGACTCAAGGCCACGATGCATAACGGCTTATGTCGTTACTACAGCGGGGGTTATACTTTATAATGATATAGGAAGTGTGTTCAAAAAGTATCTGGATTATTCTCGTTGTTCAAGGTAGAGACAGCAAAGCACTTGTGAGCAGCATAATGTGTCTTATGCTTATTTGCAAGCAGCAAACTCTTCACTTGCTTAACACAGTTTCTTTTTGTTTCTAAGAGTTTCTTAGAGAAACCTTCTTATCAGCTAAAAAACACTTAGCTGATAACGAAGCTGTGTTTTCACATCTCGTAGAGGGTCATTGAACATTGGAACAACTTGTTCCAATGTTTGAGGCAATGAGAGAGACTCGCTGCCAGCGTGTTCGAGGCAATGAGTCTGTCTAAGTTCAAAGCGGAATTAGATTGTTTACCTTATGGGAATAGGAACATTCATTATTATTATTATTATTATAAAGCTTTTCTCCTTTTTATGGGATTTTTCCGCCTTATGACGGGTACTGATACCAAGTTCATGGTGTGGTTGGTTGTGTCCGGTTACTATTTATATAATTGTTACTGTCTACAGGTGTTCAGCATCGCTACTTTCTGGAGTTACATGTAAGTGTTCTCTGGGAGGCTGATTGTTGCTAGGTTCTTATGGAGGCTCTTTGGCACCATACCGGTGGTTGTTACGATGATCGGGATGGTCCTTACTTGTTCCATATGCCACTTCCATTTGAGTTCCATTTGACTTCCTGTCTTAGATCTGAATACTTCCTGATATTTTCCTCGTATATTTCTGGAGGTTGCTGGTGTTGGGCACTGCTATATCGATCAGGTAGGTAGCCATTTCCTTTCTTTGATCAAAAACAAAACAAAAAAAATCAAAAGGCAAAAAAATGCAAAACTTTCTTTGATCAGCTGACAATTTTTCACTAGCTCCTGGCCACCTGGCCGTGTCTGCGAGTGTACTCCGTCTCGGTGATCACACTGCATCATTGCATCCTGCAATAATGTGCCGGAATGTTTCTGGGGCCAGATGACATCGTTGACATGTGTCATCTGTTATTTCAGGGTCTTTGTTGATGTATTCGATGAAGTCAGTCAATCTCCTCACTCCTTCTTTACGGGTTCTGGTCAGTCTCTCGATGGCCGACTTCGGATGGTGTTGGCGCCTCTCGATCATCATTATCCTCATGGATCTCATAATTTCCTCCAGCTCGGTGTTGGTCCAATCTATTATTCCGAAGAAGTACGTTAGTACTGGGACTGCATTAGTGTTTATGGCTGTGACTATGTTCCCGCGACTCAGCTTTAATTTTAGCAGAATCTCAGTCTTCTTTGATAGTGTTTCTCAGTTAGGCAGTCCTTGATATCCTTGTGTTCTAACTTATGGGCTTGCATCATCCCCAGATATCTGTATGTCTCTCCTTGTCATGGCTTCAATCTCTTCAGCGGTCTTCAGCTGGTAGTTTCGTCCGACTGGATATCCTCGATGCAATCTATGTGTCGTGCATTTGTCTAGGAAGACTGCATCCTGATGTCAGTACTAAACTCTTCAGTGATTCGGAGTAGCTGTTGGAGTTGATTCTCTGTTGCGGCATAGAGTTTGATGTTATCCATGTACATCAGGTGAGAGAAGGTGTACAGGTTCTTCCTCCCTTCTTTTAGGGTATATCCGTAACTTCGTTTTATTGAGCATGGTGAACAGTGGGTTGGGTGCTAGACAGAATCATAGTATGCTCAGGGCATCTCCCTGGAAGGTTCCTCTTCTAATAGGTATTGGTCTGGTCGTGATGTTCTCGAGCTTGATGGTGTTCTCCATTTTGTCATGGTTGCTTCTAGGAAGCGTCTCAGGGCTCGGCTGATTTTTGTAGATCTTCATTGTCTCTACCAACCGGCTATGGGGGCACAGAGTCGAAGACCTTGCGGTAGTTGATGTAGGCCGTGTACAGGTTGCGGTGCTTCTTGTAGGCTTGTTCCATAACTGCAGCGTCAATGGTGAATTGCTCCTTGCATCCTCTGCTCGTCTGATTACATCCCTTCTACTGCTCGGTCATGATGGTCTGGCTCTCCAATTGGTCTGATATCTTCTTAGTTATGCAGCTGGTCAGGATCTTATACATTGTTGGGAGACAGGTGACTCCCCTCAACGTATGCATCTTCAGTCCAGTGTGCTAAATAACTTTCATTCATTAGGAATCCATCTAATTAATAATCTTCCAACCAGGGGTATTATTTGCATATTGAGGTGGTCTGTGACTTGCCCTAAGATTCTGTTGGGTCTCTGCTTTAGTATGGTGTGGGTCTTTGTGGGGTCTATTCCCTCGAATTCTGCTGGGGCTTTCTTCCACTCTTCTTCTATTCTGGATATTGCGACCTTGTCTGTTTCCGCTTCAGTTGTTCCGGGTTGTAGTCCTTGTACTTGCTGTTCGTCCTCCAGTCTGGTTCCGTTGTGTCTGTATTCGTTGTTGTTTGTATTTTTTTGTTCATATCCTGCTTGATTTTTTTTCCAAGATTGCAGGAGCTATCAGGTTCTTCGTGACGACGGTCCTTCTCTGGTCCGCTATTCGCCGTTCGGTGACCTGAATATCCGGTAATCGTTTCAACCACTTGTTATATAATCTCGACCTGTACATTGTCATATCGGTCTCTAGCTTGGTTATTTCACAATATGTTTGTATGATGAAAGTATTCTTTTCGTTGCTCCACTCATGCGTTGGCGTTTTCTTCCTTTTTCGGTTGTCACTAGTGCAGTTGCGCGCAAAAAGCATTTCCAGTTGGTTGGACTGGATGGTCCTGCCCTTCCCTAGTGAAAGCTATATGGGAGACAGCGTCAGTCACTCCCCTTTCGTCCGCGGGAGACTCTCCGACTTTTAGAACCGACCCCTCTGCCTAAGGCCTGAACACGAGTGACTTTATCCTGACCACACTCGATGCAATAAGTTCAATATTTCTACAACTCATCTTGGTCCATCTATGAAGGCGAATCTGTTTAGGGTTGACATCCAGTGATGGGTGGTATTTATAGGAACGACACCAGACGGCGCTACTCACTGCCTCACTGCCACTTCGAGCTTGGTGGAGTAATACCAATGAAGCAACTTTCGCGATTTTTTTTTTTTTTTTCGCGGTGGGATTCCAACCCGTGTCCACGATATTGGTGGTCTACCGTTGTAACCACTGGGCTAACTGCGCTCCTTATTATTATTATTATTTTGGATAATACAGAAAAACTCTGCTTCCTTGCATCATTTGGATGCGATACGAAACTAGAACATTCGTAATGGGCCATCTAAAATTCTTTTTAAAGCTATGAAAAAATAATCAATAAATGATGAAATAACTAAAATATTATAAATCAAATCGTTCTTCACTTGTCGTTCGGATGGAGAGGTCGTTCAGTTTCCGATGGGATTCGACTGCTTCAACGGGACTATAGTCAACTGGTCTCAGGTGGAGAGAGGGAGGGACGGCGGGAGGGAGGAATATCGTGATTTATTTGGAGTTTCTCAGCCCCCACAACACGAAAATTGTTCCATAAAGCCCTCATGGGTGGCACAGTTGGTAGGATCGCCGCCTCTCCACACCGAGTGGAAAAGACCCGAGTTCGAATCCTGTCGATGACGGGAGGATTTTTATGGGTCTTTCTCCCAACATGGCTGAGTTATATATATATAATCTTTATTGTATACAAACGTGGTATATACAATAGACCCTTCACAGCAGCAATGCCAGGGGTTTTACATTGGATGGTGGACAATAATAGCCTTGGGGAGACGGGGCCCACATCGAAGTTCGGGCTCATCCCCCAGAGCCAACAATAAAATAGAATCAGTGTCAGATTATTTACAGGATATGCTTTTCACAGTATTTACAATGAAATAATAAAGATATTCAGATTTACATTATGTTATATTAATATTTATCTTCATAAAGATATTCTTGACTTTATTTACAACATATTCATAAAGACATCGTGCTTTGAACATTATTTACAATATATTGGGCATTATTATGCTGCCCTTATCAATGTGCACTTTGCCTGGCCAAGGTCAGGCTCTTAAGGATCTCTCTTCGGTACCTCCGATCCTTCACAAACCTACAGAGGTCGCCGTCAATTGAAAGGATTGTGGGGAGCATCTCCCTGGGGAGAAAGCGGTCACTGAGTGATAGTCTGTTATAGTGAGCTGTGAGCGTGGGAGCTGACCTCAGTCCGGGTAGAGGGATCCTCCATCCACACAGTTCCCAGATGCTTGGCTCGGATATCATTCCGGTTGTCATCTTGACAGTGAGAACAAGGCGTTTTTCAAATACAAGATCTGGAAGTCGGGCAAAGTGAAGTGACGTCGCCATCGCAGTTGTTCTTTGCTGGGGTGGACGACGATGTTTTTGCGTGATCCAACGAAGGAGCCAGTATTCGGCGGAGTACACGCGCTTGATGTTGGTAGGGGCCGCGGACCCCCAAATTTCTGAGGCATACAGTACGACGGAGTATACTGAGCTGGAGTATATGTACCGACGAGTCACATCCAGATCCCTAACGTGGAGCAGTTGTTGTTTTGTGGTCCAGCGCATTTGACAGAATTTTGCTATGAGCTTGTCAATGTGGGGGTTGAAGCTCAGTTTATAGTCGAAAACGACTCCCAAGTCTGTATGCATCTTGACCACTGGGAAGGGAATGCCATCTAGAGGAGCTTGGATTTCCGTGGGTTGGCGCTTCAGAGAAACGACAATTTGGGCTGATTTGGCAGGGTTAATGAGGAGGCCAAATTGATGGAGATAGAATCCTAAGTCGTGTAACTTTTCACAGATATTTTTATTGATGTTTGAGAGATGTTCGCCAGGGTTAATCTGAGTATATATTTTAATATCATCGGCATAGCAGAGTATGTCTTCTCTCTGTTGCACAAACGGAATAATAACTGCGGTGAATAATGCTCCGGAGAGAACTCCGCCTTGGGGAACTCCCGCAGTGATCTTTCTCCGGATTGTGTGTTGATCCGCTTTAAGAAGAATGGTTCTGTCGGAGAGCAGGGCTGTGATAAACCACAACATGTCACCTTTTATGTAGAAGTAGTGTTCTAGGAGGTGAACAAGTGAGGGGATACTGATGGAGTCGAAAGCAGCTTTCAGGTCGATGTAGGTGACAGAAAGCTCTGCTTTAGCTTCTAGTGCACTGAGAATGGTGTTGGTTATCGATGTTAAATTTCTGACTGTGGATCTACCTGGAATGCCATAGTGAATCTGTGGGGGTTTGTGAGGCATGATTTGATTGATGATGATGGAAAGTAATGTCTTCTCCATGAGCTTCAAGAGACTGGAAGAATGAGAAATTGGTCTGAACTGTTTAATTAGGGTTGCAGATTGGCATTTAGGGTGTGGCCTCACAGTATATCTGTTCCAGAGGGGGGGGGGGAAGTATTGCTGCGTTAAGACACGGTTAAAAATTGATAGTAGAGGACCGATTATAAACGAGCTAAGACATTTAATCATGAATTGTGGCACAAGATCGGGGCCTGCAGTTGCAGTGGGTGGCAATCCATTTATAGCAGTTATAAGCTGCTTCCTGGTGATGCGAACGGTGGCGAGCATATCAGTAGGGACGTTGTTGATGGGTAAGTTGCCTAGGTGCATCGGGGCCACAGTGTTTGAGGACCGTGCAATGTGGTCCATCCACAGTCCTACATACTAACTGGGCATGGTTCGCTTAACGCAAAACTCTACCAATTCAGACTTTCCAATACAGTCTCCTGTCGATGTGGGCTACCGGAAGACTCTCCTCACGTACTTTTTGAATGCTCCATTTACGATGATCTAAGATCGGCTCTTAAGGCAACAGTACCAAACTTGTGTCCCGGAGGTGAGAAGATACTCATTTCTGTCAACAATTTCCAGGCCCTTCAAACCTTCTGCAATGCTGCTTTTAATCGCAGGAAGGCTCTCAACCTCAATGTTAATTCAAGAAATGAAACTGAAAATGCATCATAAATCATAATACAACTGTGCGCTGCCTCGTCGTCCTGATGACGTCATATACAAAATTGTTGTGGCTTTCAAGAACACACAAAGATTTTGACAGATGCTGCACTTCTCTGACTCATCCTTTATCAAGACTCTCTTCAACTAAACCTCTGCTCAGTGATACCGTCATCTACCAGAGACTTCTGACACCACTCCAGATTAACAGAATTCAGAATTATATCTAGAACTTGTTCCTGCCGATCATGATTGAATGACATTACAACTTCTGTTTGACAATACACCTTTTCTCTTTGTGGACCACTTTGGGCAGCACTGCATACAGATGTGGGCAAGAAATGGATAAAGATTTTATTTTTATTTTTTAATTTTTTTTTTTTTTACTTTATGCTATTCTCATCCTTATTTCTTCGTCTTCTGCTGTCCTTTCTCCTGGGAGTGTGTGTGTGTGTGTGTGTGTGTGTGTGTGTGTGTGTGTGTGTGTGTGTGTGTGTGTGTGTGTGTGTGTGTGTGTGTGTGTGTGTGTGTGTGTGTGTGTGTGTGTGTGTGTGTGTGTGTGTGTGTGTGTGTGTGTGTGCGTGCGCGCGCTGTTGCCGGCTTGCTGGCGCGGGGTTCTTTTGAATGGCTCCAAATCCTCTTTGGACATTCAGTACGTGACTGTTGAGGTTGGCCATGGTTCTTGCGCAGTTGTGGCCTACCTCCCCGTGGTGTAGACGGACACTGGGCAGGCTTTCCAGGTGATCGCCTGCCTGGTGACAAAACGGCCAGAAACAACTAAACAACACAACAACACACACACTGCACGAACATAACGTTACACACATTTCTGGCCTGTTACAGTGCTTTCTGTAACCATCACAGTGTACAAAGACGGAGATGAACTTTCGTTCAGGTGCCGTCCTACATAAGATACTATACATGTCTACATGTCTACACATCCACAGTTCAAGGTCCAGTGCTTTAGGTAATCCTGTGTGCTGAGAGTCATAAAATGATTTGCCTTTTCGTAGGGTTGAATTTAAATGCTCTTTAATTGCAAATATTTTCTGACGGCTGAAAACTGCCCGGGCTCTGGAGAAGGCAATACGATCTTGTATAGCGCCTGATTCTTTCCATCTCTTATGCAGATTTTGTTTTTGTTGAAAGCTGTTGTTCAGTGCTGGTGTCCACCAAGCTCTCGAACGGGGAGTGATGCAGACAGTCTTTGTAGCACCATAACTTGCAATGGTTCGAATCCATCTGGTCATGAGGTCCACAGCTAGCTCGAGATCACAATTATTGAGAGCCTCCCAAGGTATCGAGGATGCAGCTTCGAGACATCGTGATGGATCAATGAATTTGGGTGCTGTGATGTCTTTTTTTCTTTTTTGGGCCTTGGATATCAAAGTTAGGTGCGGCTAAGTGCAGGAGTATGGCAATGGGTTCGTGATCGGATTGAAATAGGTTTTGAGGACTGTCTTCGAGGTCGCATGGTGCTGAAGAGAACATCAGATCCAAGAGATTAGTCGGTCTCATGCGAGGGCAGCATGGTTTTTCTCCCTGAAACGCGGATTTTTTCACCCAGTAAATAGAAAATCAACCTCAGAATTTACAGACAGTATAATATGGCAATACGGCCTTAGTTTCTGATGCTCCTAAAACCCAATAACAACAACACCTGATGGAAAAGATCTGAATTCGAGTCCCGTCGATGACGTAAGGAGTTCATGGGCCTTTTTCATAACGTGGCTAAGTTAGTTTGTCTCAGGCGAGGGTAAAGTGGTTTTTTTTCTCCCGGAAACTCGGGTTTTTCATCCTGCAAATATAAAATCGACCTCAGAATTTACAGACAGTACACTCGGAGCAATATGGCCTTAGTCACCGATGCTCCTGAAATCTATGCGACATATTACAACGTTCCATAAGCACTTACACACATTTTGGCAGGAAAATAATGCACGATAAAATTTGGCGCAAAAAGATGTGCTAAAACAAACACAAACCAATCACTTATAAAAAAAAAAAACAAATAATTTTCCCCCATTGTTAATAATTCTAATGTTAAATTGATAAATGATGAAAGGAAGCGGAAATTTTTGAATCTTCCAAAAAAAAAGATAAAAATTCTAAACTCATACCTCGTCCTCCCCGAAAGAGTGATTCTCCAATTCCTCTATGAACTTTAGCAAACTATCACTAGTGTGGAAGGCAATTCATTCCGATGGTCTACAGCACCCTACCCCATAAAGTAACTTTCATGAGGTCCAGCCTTCTGTTATTTCCTAATTGTTTTTGTTTCTTCTCTCAGTGAAAATATACCTCCCTCGTTCATTTTACTGATTGCCTTCAGAAGTGTTGTGTATCTCTATCAGTTCTCCTTCGAGATGGCCAGTTGCCAAATTTTGCATTATTACAGTAATTATGGATAGCAGCTTTTTTTTTTCTTTGTATGACATATATTCATCCTCGAAGATTTATGAATTATGAACAGGATCAATTTCCAGACATTCTTTTTTTTTAATTTTTTTTGTTTTACGAAATTCATTTCTGGTTGCCAGGCTTTTGATCCACCTTACGTTTGCTGGAACACACAGAGATCAAATCTTTATTAGGAGAAAAACAATTAAATAGCTCCACCAAAAACATTCATCATGGTCACCCTTATCAGAAGGAGGTGCGTAGTCAGCAACTTCGTGGCAAGTAGTGTTATGGAAGGAAAGTCCTTTAGAACAAGGCTTGAAATGTGATTAAATTATTTCCGCGTGGTATAATTAAATGTAGAATCTATGGAAGGTCATTATTTGACTGATTTATTATAATTTTGTGTTTTATAAACACAAAACTTTTCGAATGATATATTATTTATGTTTGTAAATCCAATGAGGCCGATATCGTGAACAAAGATATATTCAAGAATGGTTATGATAATGTATAATAGATTTATGGTAAATCCATCATCAAAATATAAATGCTTGTGGTTGCCATTTAATGAATTTCAGAATGTCAATTATGCTATTTATTTTTAATTTCACCTGTCCTTATTTCCCACTAAAATGTAATTTCTACAAATAGAAAATACAAGGCTACTGGAAGACTAAGAAGCTGTCACCATGTCTTCCCATTCGATTAAGTTGACAAAAGGTAAGCAATTAAATTAAATTTATTTAATTTGAATTTAAATGAAATGATAATTATATATAGGATATCTAGTATAACTGACATCAGGCCATGACTGGTGTCAGTTATACTAGATTTTCGTATGAAAATTATAACGAATCAATTTTAAGCTATTATTGAGTTGCTATTTCTTTTTATTGGAGTCACGAAGATACTGATCTTCTGTTTTATATTTTCAGGACTGAGTGAGGAATCTTACAGTCGCAGCAGCGTGTCATCTTCCGTGACATCCTCAAGGATTAGCTCCACAAGTATCCAATCATCTGACACTTCAGAGCGATTATCTTCTTTGGCTTCTACTCGTGCGATGGGATCTCTTGAGGATGAAGCCGATGCTTTCCGCAAGACCGCTCTTACCTCAATTGGTGGCAATGATCTTTCTTCCACTGTACGTAGCTCTCTTCGTTCCTCGCTTGATGATGATACCAGCGATTCCGTTATTCGCTCCTCCCAGTCGTCAATGTCCGTTCAGGAAGATGAAAAGAGCTTTTTAATGGAAAAATCAAAAATTGAATCCGCTTATAAGAAAGAAGAAAACAAAACCGAGGAATCAAAGCGCGCCTCTCATGCAGCAGTGTCTGTAAAGACCGAATCAGACGACACATCTACTAAGAAAGTCGCCAAGTCTAGTTTCCAGTCCTCAGAATCGTATTCAAGCGAAATGTCAGAGACGGTAAGTACAAATCCCTGGACTCTCCCATCCACTTTTCCTCTTTGCCCAACACACTGCCTGATCAAAAGTATCCATTTTTTCCCTTCTCTCAAATGTTATACCAAAGATAAAATTAAATCGCGGGATAAAATACTTAATAAAATTTTTTGCAAAAAAAAGTATTATTAAAATTACTGAAAGAAATGTTTTAAAAACGAATGGAACTCTTATTACGTGGGTTGAACAAAAAGTTATGAGAACACTATATATCTCCAATAGCGTTGACTACAAAGGGTGTGAGTGGTTGTGCAAAAAGAATGAATTACTTCATTCTTTTACCGAACTGATATTGCTTTCTGTTGTTAAAAGTGCAACGTATATGTGAAATTAGATATTGACTATTGAGAGGTCTAAACTAGTGGTATTCACTGCACGACCAACGAGGTCTTACCCAATTTATATCCGGAAGTTTTGCAATTGCGTACGAGTGTATTTCGGCTGGCCCCTTAACAATGTCCTATTCAGGTTCTGTTGCATTAATTACATTAGCTTTTTGAAATAAGCCTTATAGAAATAGTTAGCCTCATATAAATGGTTACTTCAGAACGAGGGTAAGACCAGGGTCAATTATAACATTTTTTCCATCCACTTTTATAATGAAGCCGTTTATGGTGAAATGATAACGAAAGGCTGTGTTTTTCGGCCTTTATAACCTTAATTAAGAGAAGTGATCCAAATGCCCTTCCTGCCAGTTTTTTTTTTTATATTGTATAACATGGCATCCCACAAGGCTCTACTATAGATTTCATCTATTTATACTATATCTAATAGATCTGTCTTCGCTATTCTGCCAATATTTAAAGGCAACTCTTCTCTAATGATCTGAAGCATAGAATTGTTAATTTGTTCTCTGATAGCGCAGAACTTCTCTCTCTCTCTCTCTCTCTCTCTCTCTCTCTCTCTCTCTCTGTTCCACCCACTTGGGTAGTATAATTGGAGAATCGCCATCCTCCCCACACCAAGTGGAAAAGTTCAAGGGTGGTATGATATTTTCTCCCGGAAACTCGGGTTTTTCGTCCAACAACAGACCATAGAACACACGCAATATACAGATATATTATATACGGCCCAATATGGCCTAAGTTGCTGATGTGACTAAAAACCCTTCAACAACTACAACTCTCCATTCCGACATCAGTTATTGTACTTCGTATTAAAAAGCCAGAAACTTCAGGAGAAAAGTGGGCTCTGCATCTGTGCGCAAACTCCATCCTCTGCCAAATTTTCAAGGGTACGCCATCCAATAGTTCCCTCAAATTGTTTCACAGAAAATGTTGGTATACCACTCCTGAAAGCCATTCTACTAAAACATAAGGACCAATAAGATTTAACCCAAATAATGAGTATCGAAAATCGTATGTGGGTTGTTTTCGATACAGGTATGAACGTTTCGAGAGTTGACAATTTCGTTTCTTACAAAACGATGATTCTTACGTAACTAGAACATGGTTGATAAATTGTGGATCAAGTATACTTTTGCAAAATGAACCACTGGAAAAGCTTTTATTCATATCAAGTGGCAAAAATTATTATACAGGCGAAATGGTAAATGGATACAACTGCTGTTCATGTAATGTCCTTCATACTCTTGCAGATGAAACAATTGTATAACTTGACAACCTTATGGTACTTGTGGTAGGAGATAGTTGTATAGCATCACCGATGGGACTTGGCATGGGGAGGACGGCAATTCTTCCAACTGTGCTATCCACGAGGGCGAAACTCGAGTAACAGACACGTTGACATTGCTAATATGTACACTGTGCTGCACTCACAACTGACTGATTAGTATAATTCGTGAAGTAGAACTATTCATCTTGGTTCGATACATTTGTTTTGTATTGTTTGAAACCCATTCATCAATCATATTTTTATGACATAAATTTGAACATTAAAATGCTTCGTAGTTTTACACGATTTTGTGATTTATAATTAATATTTAATATCTCCGAAATGAAGACTTTTGAGACATATGTTTATAACAACTTTTTTCTCTTATTTTATCTGTACGAGGGGTTTCCGAAAAGTAAGTAACACATTTTTTTCTTAATAATGGTGAAAGGGAATGAGATGAAACGCGATGGACAGATAAACCCATAGTCACAGCAGACGAAACGTGGATTCATCACTTTACCGTGGAGAGCAAACAAGACTCCATGACCTGAAAACATCCACAATCTTCTGTGCGCCAAAAATTCAAAACTGTTCTCAGTGTCCGAAAAGTCATGGCCACAATGTTCTGGGATCGCCAAGGCATTCTGTTGGTGGATTTCTTGCCGAATGGAGGAACAATCAATGCACAGCTTTACTGTGCAACGTTGGGAAAACTGAAAGCCAACGTTCAACGCAAACGACCAGGACTGACAAGCAGCGTGATTTTGTTGCACGACCACGCAACTCCACACCACTCATGAGTGGTAGCCCCGTAATCGTTGGAAACTCTGTCACATTCCCCCCTACAGCCCAGACTTAGCGCCTTCAGACTTCCATTTGTTCGGCCCTCTGAAAAAACACCTTTCAGGAAAGAATTTCACCACGGATGAGAAAGTTCATCAGGCGGTGCTATGTTTGGTTACTGCGTGTGGGCACGGACTTCTTCAGTACTGGTATTGATAAACTTTATCCATCGTTGAGACAAGTGCATCAATAAAACTGGAGACTTTGTGGAGAAGTAGTGCATGTTCACTTCTTTCTTGGTCTGTAATTTCAACTTCGTATTATTAAACATCATCGAGAGAAAAAATGTGTTACCTTACATTTCGGAAACCCCTCGTACTTCTACGTTTGTTGATAGCAATATTTGAAATACCTTGTATTGCTGCAATATACGCTTCCTGTTTTCTTAGTGAATACCACTGGTTTAAACCATGCTTGCCAAATTAGAATTGGATCAAACGTGAGGTGGAGTGTGGGAGTAAGGTGTAACACTGTGGAACGTCGCGTGGACACGTGAATTGCCATTTTGAACTGCTACTCAGTGAATAAAAGTCTTTCGGTATAATCATGACAGTGTACATTGCAGAATGAAAAGTGTAAAATTATTTCTTTCCTACTGGAAGCTGGCAACTGTAGTTGAGTCGTCATGTGGTGGTTGAAGCAGATCAGCAAAGGCTGCACGCGTTTTGAAGGGCATCCTGCAAACTTTTATTCTTCTTTTAGTATCCCCCGCGTATATGCTATACGTGGTTATAATCGTGGTCTTCCTAAGTTAGTTGGTCTCAGGCAAGGGTTCCATTAGTTTATCTCTTGGAAGCTCTGGATTTTTGTCCCACAAGTGGACCAGAGATACATGTGTATTTTTTTA
Organism: Mastigoproctus giganteus; assembly: GCF_048544385.1. Taxonomy (NCBI): domain Eukaryota; kingdom Metazoa; phylum Arthropoda; class Arachnida; order Uropygi; family Thelyphonidae; genus Mastigoproctus; species Mastigoproctus giganteus. The sequence goes on from NC_143587.1 coordinate 20,207,206, forward strand.
CAGGCGCAATACGGACATCATAGCCTTAATTGCCTTGGTACTTCACACACACACACACACACACACACACACACACACACACACACACACACACACACACGTGGGTAACAACACAGTTGGTATAATACTGTCCTCCCCACACCTGGTGAAAAGACATGAGTTCGAATCCTGTCAATGACACGAGGATTTTTTGTCGGTGTTTTTCACAACGTGGCTGAGTTAGTCGGTCTCACGCGAGGGTAGCATGGTTTTTCTCCCGTAATCTCTGATTTTTCGTCCAATTAAACAGCAAATTAACACAGAACACATGCAATTTACAGACAATATATACAGCGCAATATTGTTTAAGTCGCTGATGCGCATAAAACCCAACAACAACAACATACACACATCTGTGTGCGCGCATTTTAAAAATAATATACAGTATTAAAAATTTACAGTTCTACCAGAGAGGGCTGCATTTTTTTTAATGTTTTTTTATCCCGGACACTTGAGTTTTTTGTTCAGTAAAAAGCAAACACATCTGTTTTGCCGAATGCACTCAATTACAATATCCAATATACCGATGCCTCATAGCCATAGTTTTGGCGCTTACAAACACCGTTCTTTTAATATACATATTTTTGATTCTTAAAAGAAAAAAAGTGTCACTGTTACTCTCGAAGCTGTACTTGGACCTTTACCGCAGAGAAGGCAATGTATTCGTATGCCGCGTTGTTGTGTTATACCAAACATTGAAGGCTTTCGAATCCTAATTTAAAAATAAAACCACTAATGCAATCGAGAGTTTCTTCGAGTGAAAAAAACTCCAGTAAGAACCAAGCAACATGAAAGTAATACTGATTATTGTTTTTGTTGAGCGACACCATAGTCACTTCAATACTTATTCATTCAGTACTACTGTGACCTAAACTGCATCAAAAGTAGAAACATTTGGTATCAGGCAAGATAATGGAAAGGTAGCAGTGTCTATATTTTGGAGATTAAATATGAATATACTGGGACGGAAATATGCTTTTCTCGTGATATTGTCCTACGATATTGGCTGGCGTGCAATATATTAAATTTTGTTCTGACAGAAATCAAGTGCTTACCACAGTGGAGAACGAGAGGAAAACAGTAGATGAGGGACGAAAGTTTCTTGGGGTTTGAACGTCTCTCGAAATGAATGAGCTATTTTTAAAACTCTCTTTTTATATTTCACGTAATACTAAGGCTTAAGGCAAACTCTGTTTACCATAAGTCAATACGTAATTCAAATATTTTATTCTTGTATTTTATGAGTATGTATGAATACAAGGATAAAACTTCTTCGATTGATTTGATCAACAAACCTCCTATAGCAGTAATCAAAATTATTCAAGACAAGTTTTAAGAAACTGTTTTGGAATTGATTAATTCATCAATAGTCTCTATTGAAAACTATTATATAGGCTACAAGAGAAAAATTTCGAATTGTTTGCAGTCTACATAGGGGAAACTGTTATTACTCTAATATTAAACATTACTTGGTACTTCTAGGAAGGTTTACTGATGTTACTTACTTTCTTTATTGTTTGCAATATTCAACTTCAAGAAATGTTTGATTTTTTTTTTTTTTTTTTGTAAAAAATTTAACATTCATCTGCCAGAGAATAAATAATATACTGTATTTTAATCGATATTATAGACAAATACTAAAATTTTATTTTATTTTCACAGTTAAGGCAATGATTGAAATGATTTTTTGTCGTTTTGAAAACAAAAACAATTACACACGATAAAAGAATTTTATAATTTGAACCATATTACAAAATAAAACTAAATCTCTGCAGTTAATCCGAAACATGAAAGGACGTTGAACCTGCAGTACTGTTTTCCAAATCAAGACTTATATGATATATTTACAATAAGTAACTTAACTTAAATGTTTTATTAATACACGATTATACACCAAACATAGCTATATTATATAGATCAGTGGTTCCAGCAGCTTCTTACACCGGCAAGCTCTGTGACATGACTGAAGAAGTAATATTTAACTGCTTCTTCAGCATTCAGGTTATTCAGTTTCCATGCACTAATGGATGATAAATATGTTCGTAATTTAACGAACACCTTTATGTTAAATGTGGAACTTAAAAAAAGTGAAAATTTTAAAATTTGAATCTCAGATCAGTTTTGGTTCATTAAACTGATTTTGTAGATTGAAAAGAAGTTCCACTGGAAGAAGAGTGTTGTAATTATATTAAATACACAATTATATTAATTTGTCATAATTTTATTTAAAACTGAATTATAAAAGTACTTATAATTATACTTCTTATAATTCGGTGTCCGTAATTATTAAAATAAAAATAATTTATAGACGATTTCCTCAACAACACATGAAATAGAAGTGGGGCGCCACTTGTCACAATACAGAAGCAGACGTCAGTTTGCTCGCGAGCACTAGCTGGAGAACCATTGCTATGGAGTATGTTAATTCATATTCATTGCTTTAAGCTGTGTTTATGAAATTTTAATGCTTATTTTAAAGGCAATTATCATTAACTAAATATAGATTTATATTAGCTAATGCATTTATTGTACTATTATTAATGTAATATTATTATTTAAGCAGTAAAGAGTAACACAAAATAAAACTGCAAATAATGCATAATATTTCGCTTTAATATTGCAATTATTTTTTTCTTACTACATTTTATGTTTTATTATTGTTTACTTAATTATCTAAATTACTTTGTGCTTTGTAAATTGCTGTGATATGATTGCTTTCCTTTTTTTCCTTTGCTTGTTGATTTTTTACTAACATTATGCTCACTTCCCTTATAAACTGCGTTTACGAGAAAAAAAAAATTCTATAGCTGTTTTCGAATTTTTTTTTTTTTTTTTTTTTAGTTACGAGATATTGTAACTTTACTTTTTTTTCTTGCAAATGGTAAATTAACACCATACTCGTATTAAATCACTCTCGAAGAAGTATTGCGATTAACGATTTTATAAACAACTTATTGATCAGATATATCTTGACAAATGTCAAATTTATAACCATGATCAATGATTATTGAGTTGAGTTTTTCAGTTAGGGATATAAAACTAGATTTGAAGTTATTGGGTATGAGCGTTTTTTAATCTTTACTTTTGTTAAGAATTTTATTATTTTCTTAATTCGGGAAAATGTAGAAATACACTGCAATTTTTATGTTGATAGGTAACGATAATTTTCATTTCAATCTCTACACAGACAATGAATTAGGGTTATTTTTATGACAGTTTTGTTTTAATCTTGGTGGTTGCTGGAATTAGTATGAACTTGCAGTTATTATTAATATAAATATATAATACTGTGAGTAATACAGTATATTTTGTTCTTTAACTGAGAGTTAAATGTAAAGCTAATAACTTTTGACTAACTATAATGTCTTCCGCAACAGGCTAGTAGCTATGTCACTTGCCACCGTTTGAAAAGTTTAGAATTATTTCTACTAATGGTGTCAGGAAGCATTTTCAAGCAGGGCTTAGTTACATAGTAAAGGCGTAAGGTTTTCCCAGTACCTTTTTCCCGTTACCACAGACAAACCGACCTTAGAAAGCAGGCAATTATATACTTCATACGTTTACCTCATAGCGTAAATTGCCATGGTGTTAATTGAAAAATAAATAATAATAATAAAAAAAAAACCTCGTAACCAAACTAGTAAAATTTATTCTCTTAAAATGGAGATTTTTTAAAAAAATCGGCTTTAAGAGAAGATAATCATGTAACCATACGTATAATCAATGCGAAATTAGAAACGTTTAAAGATTTTATCGAATCTCGTTTTCGGGCTTACAAAAAGAGTTACAAATTTAGTTAGTATTAGAAATTAATTACATGTAGAAAATATTTAAATTAAAAGTTTGAATAGATGGGGGAGTGCTAAATCAGAGGTGACTCAACTAGAAACCTAATATGGTAAGGTGATAGGGTCAGTGAAAGATTTTCCTCACTGCAATATTTCCTGTTATTTGGTATACTAATTATTCATCGTGTTGTTTACAATGGCCTTTTTGGAATGTGGATACGAATTTAGATTGTAATCCTTCATTAAAGAAAATGTAATTTAAAGCAGGTCTGGCGCTTACTGAGATAGACCCGGACCACCGACTTGACATCATTCAGGAGTGCCTCTCGACGGTGGTACCACTTTCGATCCTATTGTCTTTGGGGCGGGAGTAGGTTTCTAGTTCTGAGATTTCAGAAAGCTTTTCATCCGTTATTACAACCTTTTGATAAGCTTCTTGTATTAATTGTAATGTATCTTTGCGGCATTACGTTTCAAAGAATAATTTAAGTTCGATATCCAACTGAGCCCAACACTAACAAACATTTCCTTCTCATTTTCCTCTCCTTTCTCAACCTTTCTTCCTCACCAACCTTTGTGTGGTCCTCCTGCAGTATTTAAAAGAAAGCCGTCTATTTCAGGAGAGAAAAAGCTTTTCAAATTTGCTTTCTTCTGCTAATATGAGCCTTTATTATATTTTGTATCCCCTCCCTTAATATAGAAGACGTCGTTGGGATCCATTGAAGGCTGAAGTAAATATTGGAGATCACAGAAACGTTACACTTCAAGATCTTAGGACGACTTCAACGAATCACTGTGATTATTCTTTTTTTTTTTTTTTTTTTTTTTATTTGTATGGGTGTGATTTTGAGCATTTTTATGTACGTTTTCTTACTCTGAATAAATAAAATTTTGCAAATTGAAAAAAAAAAAAAAAAAATTGTGTTAACAGTATTGGGTACTTTTGAAATCAACTGGCAGTGTGTACTTGGCTTTTTGTAATTATTTTTAAATAAAATGGGAATATTTTAATCACTGTTTCAGATATAAAATTGTATAAAAAGATTATAATTCATATTAATATTTAAGAACAAGCTCACGTATACACGAACATAATCCTAACAATACTTGAACAATTCCCGAATAATACATGGTTTTAAAATTAAGTTCATTGCACGCATGCACTTAAGCCCACAATGCAATGCGCTGTGGCAGTGATCTAAGTGCTGCTGCCTCTACAAAGTCATTTGTATATCGTCAGTCGTTCGCACGCAATCGTTTTAGAGCTATTACGTTATTCAATACATTTTCACTGCATTAAAGTAAAGTAACAAAGAGTGACTTAAATTTTGTTTCAGATTGTGGAAAAATGCATGTGAAGCCTACGAATTGGTAAGACAAGTACGATGCCCTGTCTTTCTCGCGTGTTTTCTCTGGTTTTTAAGATTTCTGGATAGCCGCGAGGTTCTGGAAAACACTGGGGGCATCCAACAACGCTTGGACCCCCAGAAACAGTCAAAAAAGATTCGCACACTGTCTAATCTCGAATGGCTTTTCGAATGATGAATAAATAACTGCACATTAACAGAGAAATACTCGTGCAATTCTGACCTGATTTGAGCAAATGGAAGGTCTGCACCTAGTTCGTTCCGTGCTGTTTGATGAATGAGCAAAAGCTGCTCAGATTTGAAGATTCAAGCTGTTGATGATGATTTCTCCTTGCTGGATTCGATCGCAACAATTGACGAGTGATGGCGTTCCGAATACGATCCACAACGAAGAACACGGAATGGTGATCGTTGATCAACGTGGAATGGTGATCAACGTGCTTTCTGAGATTTTTGTTTTTGTCTATGGCACAAAAAATATCGTTTTCAGAAATCAAAAACCCAAGTGATGTTGATCACTTTCTTTTATTCATAAGGAATTTATTCCACCAGATAAGACGGTGAATAAGGAGGACGATGCACAAATTCTGGATCCCATTATCGAACATAATTAAAAATTATGTTCGACGTTGGTTTAATTTAATTAAAATACTCAGAGAGTACAAAGCAATGAAGTGTAAGAAGGTTATATATCAAACCAATTACGCACCAATTGTGACTATGCGTCTGAAACTTGGACTATGAAGAAAAAGGATGAAGGCAGAATGCAGGGGGCAGAAATAAGATTTGTGAGGAGCATAGCCGGAATGATAAGGCGCGAAAAAATCAGAAATGATGTGATTAGGGAGAGAATGTCAAGAGGATGAACGAGAGGCGTTTGCCAAGAAGAGTATTTGATTTACAATTAAGGAACAAAAGACCAAGGGGAAGACCAAGAATGAGGTGGCAGGACATAAAGACCGATGTCATTAAGAGAGGAGGAAATTGGAGTGAAATCAACGATGGAGAGAAGTGCACGAACAGGGCATGGTGGCGATGCTTCATGCGTCGACCCGTGGAATAGCGAAACGATGACAGTTGATGATGATTCAGAGAGAGATCTCAATTTCAAGAAAAGGAAGCTGGTTCCTGTTGCAGGACAACGCCAGTCCCATTTTGCTCATTTCATTGAGCTTTTTTGTAAAGCGTGGGACCTTGGAGCTGAATCATTCCGCCCCCTCTTCCACCTCTCTGATTTATTGCTCTCGGACTACTACTTTTTTTTGCCCAAAATCAAATCCACGCTGATGGAGGACGATTTGAGGGTATAGAGGACAAAAACAGAAATGTGATGAAGAAATTGATGGTGGTTAATAGAAATGCGTTTAAAAAATATTTCCAACAGTTACACGAGCGATCTCACAAGTGTGTAGCTGCTCAAGACAATTACTTTTAAAATTTGTGGGTTGCAGAGTTTGGAAACTAGACACCTTAGAGGAGATTTGATTGAGATGTTTAAGGCTCTGAGAGGCATCAGTAAAATGAATGAGGACGAAATTTTCAAGATTATAAATGATGCTAGAACTAGGGGACATAAATTCAAGTTACGGGGGAAATGTTTAGATTGGACTGCAGGAAGTTTTATTTTAGCCAGCGAGTTATAAATTACTGGAATAAGTTGCCTACATGGGTGGTAGAGGCTGACAGTTTGGGGAAATTCAAAGGTTGGGGAAATTCAAAGGTCATCTGGACAGTACCTTCGGGTGAGGGAAGCGCATAGGATGATAGGTTTAATTTCCTTTTCTTTTATTAATTATTATTATTTTTTTTTTATCATTGTTTTATTCGGGTTTTTTTGATGGTGCAGCATAAGCCATAGGCTTTCTTGCACCATACGACCATTACTAATAGTAATACTAATACTAAATTACAGTATTAACTTTTTTTTTTTTTTTGTTCTAACGTCTGGTTTCTTTTAAATTGGCCCAGTCCCGGAACTAAACTGTCAAATTATAACTTCTCACTTCATATACTTAAATCAAGGTCATGATTAGATGTAATTTTTATATTTACTAATTAATTGAATGACACTAAAACTTCACACATTTGTAATAAACTGCTTTCTTTTTTTGTGCAATCAGTAACTCAGCTGTTTATATGATTAGATATTTTTAGAATTAAAATCAACTCCAAAAGCGTTTTTTAAATATGATCTTCATGCTGGAGCAAACATTTGGGTCAGAAGGGGAGGGAAAGGAGGGTGAACACTAGCCATTTCCTGAACTTTAGAAAATTTTGCAGTGTCTTCGCAACTCTCCCTCTGCAATGCTTTATCGATCCGAGAAATGTGCGTTCCCAAAAATATGTTCAGTATTTATAAGCACTAATCCATCTAACTCTTATAATCGCAGATTTATTGATTTTTGGATTAATAAAAGTCTTTTGGTAATTTATAAAGAAAGAAAAGTAATTTTTTTACTTTTCTTTTTTCATTTTCTTTCTTTCTGTAATATAAATAATTTTCCTTTCCATTGTAACTGTCTTTGATGGTTAATGGTGAAACTAAATAGTGAAACTAAACATAACAGTTATATCTTATAAAAAGGTAAACTGCAGCCATTATCAACCCAGTGCAGGATGGAAGCCTCCTCAACAATTCATGTTGAGGGAATGGACCATAATCTGCCACGCTGGTCCAGTGGGGGTTGGCAGATCGACCGTATTTAGCAGTCAGGGGTTTGAACCTCGATCTACTCAAAGATCGTGTGGGAAAAAATTCAGTAATAAAGTTGCAAAGTTCAGTTGAACGCCCATCTAAACTGAGTGCACTTTACCCCTTTTCATGAATGGAGTGTTTCTTCAGTAATAGCACCAAGTTTCCTTACTATTCGATATAAATCAGGTGGGCAGATATGTAAGAATGTTGATTGTATACAGTTCACAGAATAAGTCGAAAGATTTAATTGACTGTGAACTGGGCATGACAATCGGCGCTAGAAGCGCTGGTATATGAAAACGGCGATCCTGTGGTCTTAGCACAAGAATGATTTTCTTTTGTGATAAAAATAATGATCGAACTGTGTTCCACAGCCCTTAGAAAAAAAAAAAAAAACAGAAGAAGAGAATACACTTAGTATATGCTCAGGAACGCCAAATGCTGGCAAATGGCTGATTGGATTGCCTGGTCTGAGGATCACGGTTCCTGCTGTGTCATGCTGATGGGAAGACCAGAATATGGCGAAAACAGCATCAGTACATGGATCAATCCTACCAAGTGTCAGTAATATGGGCTGGTGCTGGCGGAGTAATGATATGGTGTTGGTTGCTGTTGAATCAGGAACTTAGCCCATATTGCGTCGTGTATAATATGTCTGTAAATTGCGTGTGTGTGGTCGATTTGCTGTTTACTGGACGAAAAACCCGAATTTCCGGCAAGAAAAAAGCGCCATGCTACCTTCGCCTGAATCAGTACAGCATCAGTACATGGATCAATCCGGTAGGATTGGTCCATGTATGAAACATTCCATAGAATGTTTCATACATGAAACATTCCATAGAATGTTTCACGGAAACATTCCATGGAATGTTTCCGTGATGCACACTGGAGTGCAATGTTCACAACGACAACAATTTATAGATAATCACACCAAATTGAAATAATTTTCAGATAACAACAGGTTATCTGGCAATTGTTTCCGAGCAGGCGCACCCCTTCATGGCTTCAATGTACCCATCTGCAAATCGGTCCTTTCAACAGGGTAAAGCTCCAGTCATAAGTAAAGCTCCGTGTCATAAGACCAGCATTGTCCAGGAACATGCCTAATGTGATGGCCTCCTCACTATCAATTCTTAACGTACATAAATATATACATAAATTTTTAACATACATACCATATAACGAATTGAAGATTTCGGTTGAAGATTCTGAATTTATTAACAAAGATCCGTTTAATTTTATGCATATTTTGTAATTTTTGAATTCAGACGCATTTTGCATTTGAATTTTAAGCATAATTTTCTAAATGCATGTTTTGTTAAATTGTAATATCAATTGTATAATAAGCATACGGAAAAAATACCAAAAAAGCTTGAGAAGGGAAACCTAGGCTACAATTCAAATTTCGCGCCTACCTCAGTTACTACAGCAGCCAAGTTCTTTCAGCAATACAACATGATGTTGTGAACTATGGTATGGAAAGATTTTTCTTTCACGACGAAGCAATAAATAAATAATTTATTTCCTGTTATATCGTAAATAACTGCTTCATGGGAACAGTTGTAACATTCACATTTGGAAAGTTTGTAACACATAGTTGACTCCAGCAATGTTTACATATATAGGCTTTCACTTTATATAGAATTTTAGCATTTTTTGTTCAACCAGAGAGAGAGAGGTTCTAAACCATCGGAAGATGAATTAATAACCTTGTAAAGCTTCAAATCATTCATTAACTGGATGTTGGCAGGCTGCAAAATGGATAAAATCGGTTAGGCATAACGTAAACACTTCAAGGCCTAAAGGAGAACATTGTGGGACTTCAAAGGATCAAAAAAAATTGAAGCCTCACCTTCAACGCTAACAGATAAATGGCGATTGCAAAGCAGCTGTTTAAGTAAAAAAAAAAAAAACCACATATGGGTATTTAAAGAGAGGAATAACGAATAAAGTGTATGAATATGGAGAGAATGGAAAAAGTGGATTTTTTAAAATAAAACTGCATTGGTGATGAGAAAAGAATGAAAGTAGGTCAGACAGATACTGAGACACTCGCAAATTAATATTTCTTAGATTTTGACGACAGCATTGAATAGAGTGACAGAACGGTAACTAATGGGATCGGTTCCATCTTCTTTGTAAATTGGAGTTGTGTGAGGGTACTCAAAAACGGAAGAGCAGTAACCATTATGAAGATAATAGTTGACCAAAATGGTTAGAAATGGTTAGAGGAACAACAGGTTCGTTTCTTTAAAATAGCGTAGAAAGAGCATAGGATTACGAGCAGTAAAATCTTATAGTGACGTGATTCTAGATTCAAATCATGTCAATGATGTAGAAAGAATTTTTAGGAGCTATGTTACAGTGCAGCCGATTTAGTCAATTTCGGATATGGTTTTTATCTCCTGAATACTCGGGTTTTTCATCCAGTAAACAGGCAACCACTGGGCGAAGAATACCTGCAATTAAAGAATATTAAAACACACAGACACTGACGCCTCATAGCCTTCTCGTAGTTGATTGAGTTTAACGCACACACAGAAAGAACATAATAATTGCGTAATTTTTTTTTTTTTAATAAAATTATTACAGGAGCAAAATCTTTACGATATATTAATTTTCCTAGTATTTGTTTATACATGTATTTAACAATGTTGCGCCACTGGGAAAAAACTGGGTTTTTTCCCCAGTGGCGTGAATCTTCAAGCATGAATCCTGAGCACGTAGGTATTTTTCACTTATTTATACATGTATTTGCAACAATTGTGAGAAGCATTTGAGTCAACATGAACCAGCTTCCTCCCTATGGCACACTTTTGATATCTCGTTGAGTCCGTGCCACGACGAATCTAGGCTTTTCTGAAGGCTGAAAGTACTGAGAGGAACCTATTCGCTATTAGGTATGCACCTAATAAACTGGCCACTCAGCGTAATTTCAGCCAACATTTGCCACAATGCATACAGTAGGAACAAAATACAGTTGTTTGTTGTATGTACATCAGCGACTAAGGCCATATCGAGCTGTATATATATATTGTCTAGTAAATTGCATATGTTCTGTGGTCGATTTTCTGTTTGCTGGATAAAAAACCCGAGTTTTCCGGAGAAAAAACAATGTACCTCGCCTGAGACCGACTAAAACTAAGCCACGTTGTGAAAAGGGCCTATAAAAATTGCTCCCGTCACCGACGGGATTCGAACTCAGACCTTTTCCACCCGGTGTGGGAAGGACGGTGATTCTGCCAACTGTGCTACCTATGAGGACAAAAAAATATACCTTGAAAGGATAATATCGAGTGATGAATCGTGTTACAGCTAAGGATTAAACAGTTAAGCATTAGCTACAACTAAGCATTAACATTAAAGTTCGGCGGGGAAAGTTTATACTTGTTTTTACATTTACTGACATATGCTTATTGTCTCCAACATTGTCTCCAAAATTGTGATTGCTGACGATCATGATATTCTAGATTAACATTCCGTGTAGGTAGCATAGTGGTTATAATCACCGTCCTCCCCACACCGGATGGAAAAGAACGGGATTCGAATCCCGTCAACGAGAAGGAAATTATGGAAATTTATAGACTGTTTTCCCTCTTTGAATGAGGTAATCAGATTCAGGAGTGGACAGCAAGGTTTTCTTCCCCGGAAACTGATTTTTTCATCCAGAAAAACTGGCAAATCGACTCAGGTCGGAAATCAAAATATTCATAAGTTATCTATATATAGAAATCTTGTTGAAATTGCATTCACAGTTCACTAAAGCTCATGGTGGCCATATTAGATATTCGGGTCTCTCAATTTGTGGTGAATGTCAGATGATAGAGCAATGGATGGCTCCTAGCGAACAAATTGAAATAAATAAATATTAGAATGAAAGTAAGCAACTTGACGTAATAAATTAAGGAAAAAATTATTAGAATAAGTAATTAAATAATGGGTGTGTAGGAGATGCTGTCGAAGTTTACTGATGATTTAAAGGCAGGAAGAGTGGTTAAAACCAGAAATGGATTATTTTATTTTTGCTTCAAAATGACTTAGACCAGTTGCAAAAAAGGTCTGGAAAATGGCAATCGAAGTGTAATGTTTCTGAATACAGTATAAGGTTTGCACCTAGGGAACATAAACTTAAGAATTACTTACGAGCTAGAAGAGTGAAGTTAAAAGTGGTTCAGAACGAAAAAGACTTAGGGGTTACAATTCAGTCAGATATGAAAATTTCCATAGACAGGATGGCATTGTCCCTTTATACACGAAGATGGTGAAACTGCATTTAGAATATTGTGTTCAGGTCTGCGGATCACAATTGAATTAAGACATAGAATGACTAGAAAGAGTTCAAAGATGGGTAACCAGATCGGTAAGGGGTGCTTAATCGACTCATATGAAGACCACCTTAGAAGGTGCGCACTGCAAAACTTGACAACTAGACACCTTAGGGTGGATCTGACAGAAGTATTGAAGGAATCAGTAATAAAGGCTCTGAAGGTAATCAGTAAAATAAATGTTGGTGGTATATTTTCTCTGGTAGAAGAATTGGGGCACAATTACAAACACAATTACAATCTAGGGGCACAATTACAAAATTTTGGGGAGTAACAGAAGGCTGGATTTCATAATCCGATGTTGGAGGAGGACAATTTGGTCAAGTTCAAAGCGAAACTGGATAGCCACTTTTTTGGCAACTGCAAAGGTACGACTATTAGGAAAAAAAATTAAAATTTTTTGGCAGGTTCACAAGTCCTCTTCCTTGCATCATTTGGCCATCATAATACGTAATCTTAACGCCAATACTAACTTACCGTTTAAAAAAAGTGCATGGTTTCTCCACAGATTCTGGTGGTATGATTAAATATCTGATCGCGAAAAGAGAAAATAAACAGAAATAGGTCAGAAATATTTGCGAAAATTTCTTCAATTAAATGAAAAGAATTTGTATGGCATTTGTATGGCAAAAGAGAGAAAGAGAGAGAGAGGGAGAGAGGATGCAGGATGGGAGAAGATGCACGCTAACCAGCATATCACAAGATGCTATTTAAAAGCCCTGTATCCCTATTGAAGCGAAGACGCAGTATTTCAATTTGTTGAAATTGAATAACTATTTCGGGCGTGGAGATTTCATTTATGTTCGTGTTTGTCACTTCTGTGTCTCAGTAAGTACTGCTACTGCTGTCTGTCTTTCTTGGCAAGTGTGGAAGTAAGGTCGTATTCCAGAAATATTTCAGCTCTGAGGTACAAACTCATCCACGTGTATACGTTTCATTTTCCTCCTGACGAAGACCAAAATAACGGTGACTTTTTCGGGTTGTTTTTGAACGCCAATTTCATAAGAAATGGAGCGATTTTAACACATCAAATTCAATATCGTAGAAGAATAATAATAGGACTGCTCATTCATCTGGAAATAAAATTTTTATAATGAAAGAATTGCAAGTGGTTAGTTGGCAAACTAATGATAATAATAAAACGTAAATTATTAACCATTTTCAGCGAATTAATAAATTAGTGGGGAGAGAAGAGTTTGACATTATAGCTAATATTATTTGTAAATTATTATTTATTTATTGCCACATAAGTTGTCCATTACCTTTTACTTCTGCATTTTTTTCAAAGTGTATGAAATCAATTCAAAATTAAAATAAGTTGTATGGCATTGCTCACAAGTATTAACTGGTCAATTTCATAAAAACGGTGCCTTCAAACACCGTTTATAAAACAAAAGAAAGACCCAAGAAGCAAAAAAAAAAAAAAAAAAACATTAAAAATATAAGACATGAAAAACAATTTTCTACAAGAATTGCACAATTATACTTTTCCCTCTTATATATATATTTTGGGTACATTTTAAATAAGTTTAGGTTAGCAAACAAATCGTTGTTGTAGTAGGGTTTCAGAAGCATCAGTGACTAATGCTATATTGCTCCGTATACTGTATGTAAATTCTGTGTTCTAGTCGATTTTCTGTTTTCTGGATGAAAAACCCCAGTTTCCGGGAGAAAAAAACATTCTACCTTCGCCTTAGATCGAATAAATCAGCCACATTGCGAAAAAGGCCCATAAAAACTCCTCACGTCATCGATGGGATTCGAACTCAGGACTTTTCCACCCGGTGTGGGAAGGACGGCGATTCTACCAACTGCTAACCACGAAGTCTCAATTTCGAGAACACTTAACTAAAGCCACATATAGAATACAAGAGCAATTATATAATTTAAACTTTTGGAAAGTATTGAAGTTTTAGGCTTTATTTTTCTAATAGCTACAAGGGATGAGACCAATTGCGCCATTTGGAAACACCGAAGAGACAGAAGTCACAGAGCATAGCTTAAGAAGAAGCTCTCTTAATTCAAAATCTTAGTCACTATAAACTGTTGGAATTAAAACAGACAGTTATTTTTCATGTGTGGTAGCAAACTCTTAGTTTATTGACAAATACTTTAATGAAGTTACACACACATTTACCTACTATTCACATCAATGTCCTGAAGTATTGGTTGATAGATTACGTTCCTGGAGAAACGAGAGTTAATGGTTCCCGTCATCAGACCAAAAAATAATAAAGTAAAAAACAAGGGAGAGAATTCTAAACCAGAATAAGTGATATAAGTCCGTTTTAATTCAAATCACAATAGACAATGTTTGGTATATTTACACAACGAATTAATCATTATGTTTTAGAAAACTGAGGATGTTCGTACCGTCTTGTTGATTTATTGCCTAGGAGAGCTAAAGTAATTTCAGAAGCTGATGATAAAATTCCCTGAAAAATTTCGAGCCACATGCGAATCCCAGTACAACAACATCTTGTTGGCATCTTTACTGACAGGCTACGCTATATATATTTATAGGATGCTAACAATGTTATGGAAACTATATGACCAAGCTCTCACAATAAAGAAAGCTTTTCCTGGAATGATGATGTGCCAAAGTTTTTAAACCACGTAAGCAGCACAGTTGTTATAATCACCGTCCTCCCCACACCGGGTGGAAGACATGAGTTGGAATTCCTCAATGAAGCAAGGAATTTTTATGGGCATTTTTCACAACTTGGCTGAGTTAGTCGGTCTCAGGCGAAGGTAGCAGGGTTTGTTTTTTTTCCAGAACTCAGGTTTTTCGTCCAGTAAATTGAACACAAAAGAGTAATTTATAGACAGCATATATGGTGCAAATGACCAAGAAAGCAACCAACCAATTTTCGGGAGAAAGTTTCCAATTTTTAAATAACATTTGAAGACAAACAATGGTAGATATTTTACTCGGTTCTTCTGGTCAAATTATTTTCTTGAAACTATTTTGTTGTTGTTTTTTTATTATACAACATATTTCACTCGTTAGCTTTGACCACTTGGATCATTTATATTCTGCCTCAGAGTTTGCGATGCCTCTTGCTATCTTCATCCAAAAAAAAGTATATATTGAAAAGCTGGATGGGTCTGTCTTAGTCTCTCACCACAAAATGTTAACTGGAAACTCTGATAGGTTACAAATTTTAGATGAGGTCCACATCCATAATTTCCTTTCTCCATTTGCATTAAGGTGAAAGTATAAAATATTCCACCTTATAAAAATAGTCTCGTGTATAGTATCGTACAATTATCATCCAAACATAGATAATGTACATATAAAATAATAAGTTGCCGTCCAGTAAAGTTTGCAAGGGACCATTTCAAAGTTTTATTTAAAACGTTTTGTAAGTCCTCTTTTCCCACAATTATAGAAAGAAATTACTATTCATATTGGTGATACTTTAAATCTTAATTTACTTTAATGAAAATAAAATTAGGTAAATTTCATTAGCTTATAGTGCCAGAACTTGGGATAAGATTCGGCTAGAATCCAGAAAAGTAGCCCGAGTCAAATTTAGTGTTGTATATGTGCTTGGCAATGAATTCCATTAATCGATGAATAGATAAACAAAATATATCTTTAGTTTATTTATCTGCAGATAAGCTAAATTTTCTAAAAACTAATATAAAACATAGAACAGAGAAGAAACCTGGAGGGAAATATGTGGGATTATTTTAATAATAAAAAATTTGTTTGAAATTTAACTGAAAGGGAGGACAATTAATTTCGAAAATACGAAAAAGGTAACATTTTCGCCTATCTTTATTGGTCATCTAATCTCCACGTGTTCACCATTATTTTGTAATAAGCAATCAAGAGGGGGAGGGGGCATTGCCTTTTCCACAGATACCTTAAATTTCCGATAGAATGTTCTTTACCTCCCAAAGGATTACGTCCTTCAAATCTGAAAAATCTGTTATTGTTGAACCTCGTTAATTCTTTGAGATTACTTGTGATGCTGAGGGATGACCACTTCTAGGCTTAGATAGTTTTCTTCGAACACGTTACAATATTTAATACGGTTCTTCTCGAACAAGGAGCCATTTCTTCAGCCATTTTTCAGTATTTGATGCACTCTGAGGACTGCAATATCACTATTGACATTCTTGTAATATAATTTAATTAAAAGTACTTTATCTGTAGGCAATATTTTAAAACAAACCTGCTTGGACCTAACTATTCAAGTTGGGGCTACAGCTTTTAGCTTTTTCATCTTGACGAACAATAAGACCACGACGAGCAAACACTCAAATTCTCCAGTCCCAGATAGAGTCATTCCTGTTTTATACCGAACACAAATGCTAATTTGTTTATTAGCATAAATGCTAATTTGGAGTGAATAAATCGCTTAACCCCTGTGGTTAAATCCCGAACTGATTTTCAAACTTGTGTGAAAAACTCCCACAGATATTGACCTTCAGTTTTCGAGTTTTAATTTTTAAAAGTTTGAAATGTAGTCTCTTTCTTGTTTTAAGACTATCCCTGGCTGTATTGCACAATTTCTGTACCAATTAGTGAATTGCAGTATTTCTGCTGCAAATTCGTTCACTTAGCCACTTTCGACACTTAGCTCTCATTCGAAAAGCGGGGTTTCGAATCCAGCTTTTCTAATGGGTATAAGTATAGGAATTTTAAAAGCCTTTTTAATTGGAGCTGTAGCTCAGTTCATGGGGCAAGGGGAGTGGACTTTCCACGTTAGTTATTGCAGGTTTTTAACCTACACAACGTGCAGCCCATAAACACTCCCATTGGTACAAATAAAAAACCCATAAAACTCACAAATGACTCAATCGTTTTCCTTGTATGAATTATTATTATTATTATTATTATTATTATTATTATCCATGTGATGCAAGGAAGCCTGAGGCTTATGCTGCACCAGGAAAAAAAAAGTTCCCAAGTAACCCTTAGAGAGAGAGAGAGAGTCAAAAGTAGAAGGGAATCACCAAGAAAGAGAAGAATGATGATATCCAGCTCAGGACCCTGGGTGTGCCAATACCTTCCAATAAAAAAAAAACAATGAAAAATTGAAAATCATGGATAACAGAAAAGAAACCTGAGAGAAAGTTAACAGACATTAAAGGAGTAGATATAATAATGATATGACAAACTGCACAAACCTAAGGAACAAAAAATTTCTCTAAAAATTCCGAAGAATTTGTCTCTTTTCTACTAAATTCATTAACTGGATTTAAATGTTTTCTAAAATAGATTATTAAATAATACAAAAGACATGAACTTCAATCTTAAATTAGCTGACGCTTAAATTGGGTCTCTCTCTCTCTCTCTAAGAGTGCAGAGAGAGAGAGCGAGAGAGAGAGAGAGAGAGAGAGAGAGCGACTTCTCACAGTGCAGTACTAATTATCTGAATCTCCTCCAGGACTCAAATTTATTAGAAGCAGGCCCTGCCCTAGAATTTCTAGGACTTGTCAGAAACAATCTGCTATTAGTCAGAAAATTTCCAGCAGTTCTATAGCTTGTAAAAAATCAAAGCACCGCAGTTTCAACACATTGGTCCTAAATTTCTGTCCGCCTCCATAAACTGTGCTGAACTATTTATTAATGACATTTTAAAAAATCGAGGACATCTTTGAGTAAAAAGAACACGTGTTTAAGAAATTTGCCAAGAGCTAGAAAATTCAACAGCCGGAACGTCAATTAGCATGCCCAATTATGTCGTGGTAGATTTTGCTAGATGTTCCAAAGAAGCGTTGCTTCAATGAGCTGTCTGGAGGTATCACTTTTTTTGTTTTATAAATCTGCTCCAAATTTTGCTTCTTCCATTTATGTTAATGGTAAGATAAATCCAGAGAAGAGAATTGCGTATATGTTTAACTTATTTTAAGCAGTTAGTAGTGACGATTTCAGAAACTGCAGATGAGGTTGTTTCAAGAACACACTAAAATTACTTACACACGCTTCTATAGTGTATAGATATTTATTATAATTATTTATAACCTCTGTTCTGAAACGTTTTTATTTTTGGTATTCCTAATAAAGTCTCAATTAATTATTATGACCTTTGCACAACTCACAGTTGCGAATTTTTTTGAATAAAAAAATCCAGTTTTTTAACCAAAAACAGCTTTAAAAATTAATTAACTTCCAGTGAATCATTGAATCTTTGCACGCATCTTCCGCATATTGGACACTGCTGATAATGTTAAAAACGAGCATTATTTTTGAGATTTAGACAAGCAATCATTTCCTTGATGGACAATATCAAAATTCCGATGTCCTTGTTTGGGACCCATTAGGGGTCCAACGGCTAAATTACCAGAGGAACAACGGTACACGACACTACACATATACAAAATCCATATACCTTTAAACCTCTGGCATTGACAGCGTTCGGTTTCACACCCACAATGTATACTATGCGGAGTTGGGGGCGGGGAACCCCTGGTGCCATTTGACACTAAACACACTACACTCTGTCCTTATAAGTATTGCACTAGATACTCGTATAGGGTTTATGATCATAATCCATATACAACTAACCAAATGACTTCTTCTTATTCGGTTTTCTTATTTTATTGTTATTTTAACTTGATTTAGTTTGATTGTATTTTAAAATTTTCCGGTTTCATGGATGCCCTGTGGTGATAATTTCGTATCCAGTGTGTTATCCCATTATAACAAGTTTGCTTATTTTTTTTTTTTTTTTTTTGAATTCTGTGCTGACTGGTGGCAGATTTGGCGATCTTAGAAGGTTTTGCTAGATTTCTCTAAATTTGTCAGAAAATATTTATGCTTTTCTTAAGTGATTTTGCCATTAAAATTCCTCAGTCTTTATCAAGAGTTTTGCCACTAGAGACGTGCAATTTTTCATTTGTCCTTACAGGCAGCACAATTTGTAGAATCGCTGGCCTCCCCAAATCAGGTGAAAAAGAGTTCGAATTCCATCGATGACATGAGGAATTTTTATGGCCTTTTTTTCACAAGGCGGCTGAGTTAGTTTGCCTCAGGAGAGGATAGGACGGTTTTTATTCCTCGAAAGTGGGGTTTTTCATCAGTAAAACAGAAAAATCGAACACAAAACACACTCAATTTACAGACATAATATATGACCTCGTCTGTAGCACAGATGGTAGAATCACTATCCTCCTCACACCGGATGGAAAAGATCCGAGTTCAAGCCCCGTCGATGACGTGAGGAATTTTTATGGGCCTGTTTCACAACGTGGCTGAGTTAGTCGGTCTCAGACGCAAGAGTGGCATGGTTTTTTCTCCCGAAAACTCGGATTTTTCGTTCAGCCAACAGAAAATCGACCTCAGAACACCCGCAGTTTAGAGACAAAAAAAAAAACCAAACTATTATTTTTAGGCTACCCAAATAATTAAATTCATCTACCGTGCAGTGTCTTATGGTCTGTTAATTGCTTCTGTTCTATGGTCGATTTTTCTGTTTTGCTGGACGAAAAACCCCAGTTTCTGGGGGGGAAAACCTTGCTATCTACGCTTGCAGTTTAGAGACAGTGTACAAGGAGGAATGTGGCCTAAGTTGAGGATGGTCCTAAAACCAACAACAACGTAATGTATACGGCAACATGGCCAAAGTCGCTGATGAGTCTAAAACTCTATAACAAACAATTCTTCATTTAAACACAAAAATTATAACCGGTATATTAAAATAAGCAGGGTTACTTTATTGAAACACTGTATAAAGAAAGTAGCACTATCTTCAGGCCGTTTATTCTTAACTCGTGTCTATTCTAAACTTTCTTACCTAACAGAATCCTTTAACTACAGTTGATTGTCTAAAGTTTAGCAATGGATATTTTTACAACCATTCTCCGGTTCAACTAAACCAAAAGTATTTTCCACTCCCCCACTGTAAGGGTATTGTTTCTGCTTCAGAAAATGCTGACTTCTGTTGCGATAGAGCCAGTGCGCTTCGTTTTCTGCCAAGTACACCAAAATATATGGTTGATGGAAAACTTGATAAACCCTCTGTCATTTAGGCCTAAAAATAGTTACACTTGTGGCTAAATTTCTAATGCGAAAACAGTGTTTACTGAATTTACAACGAAACGCAATAGTTTCATAATAAAACTATAGTAAAATGTATCAACCAAATTCGATTTGGTGGACTTAAAAATTGATTTTTCTTGAATACAAAGAAGTTTGTTTGATTGATCCCACCGTAAAAGTTTAATATGCCCCTGGCTGACATTTGGAGACGAAGAAGCACTTCTTTCTTAAACTGATTAATTCACCTAAAACAGAAACACAAATAAGGATTCTGGCAGCAGTACTGACGTTTGAATATACTAAATGTCCTTCACTATAAGATATAATACAGTTTTATCTGCCATTTTCTTTGTTCCGTATGTGTTTTTAACACAAACAAACATAAGGAATAAATAATAACGCCACACAAAAGGCAAATTTTATTTTCTTGACTTTTTTTTATTAAGTTTTCCTTACTTTTGGTTTTACTGAACATATGTGCAAAAGATTTGGGCGTTACATTTTTAACAGTATTCCCATATCCTCCAGTGTTTCTTTATTTTTGTTGCAGGGTGCTTTATGAAATTCTTTGGAATAAAGAAACTGATTTCAACTGCTTTTGCATGAACAAATGCCAATGTTCGTACACACAGACCTTCTCTGGTAATTTTGTAATCATGCAATCAAGGTTATTTCTATGACGCCTATTTATTCTCTTTCTCAATGGTGCTAGAAGCCTCTTGTGTTCTTGAATGCATCGATAAATGATTCCCATTGGGACTATCTCCTGTCCAAATTTTCCCTTTGTTATTTAATCATTTCCCCAAGTCTTTCATCACTCCACCTTCCCATCCCAGTAATCACTGTCTCGTTTCATCACTCCACCTTCCCATCCTAGTAATCACTCTTTGGTATCCTAACATTACCTGATACGTACTGTATCAGATAATGTTAGGCATACCAAATAAGATGCCTAATTTACCTCATCTGACTAAAAAAACTAGAAAAACCAAACTATTATATTTAGGCCACCTGAATAATTAAATTCATCTGCGGTGCTGTGTCTTATGTCTGTTAATTGCGTGTGTTCTATGTTCGATTTGTCTGTTTGCTGGACGAAAAACCCCAGTTTTCTGGGGAAAAAAAACCTTGCTATCTACGCCTGAGACCGACTAACTCAGCCACGGAGTGAAAAAAGCCCATTAAAGTTCCTTGCGTCATCAACGGGATTCGAACCCGGGCCTTTTCCAGCCGGTGTGGGGAGGACGGTGACGATACCACTGTGCTACCTCGCAGACACCTCATCTGACTGCATGTCCACCCATCTTGCTATTCTCATATTTTATCTTCGAATGATGCTTCGCTCGGTATATTTCTTTCTCCCAGAATTCTAATTCGCTGTTCCTCCATTCTTATATTTCTGCATCTCTTTTAGGTCCAATTGTTTATACACTGGTACGACGATATAGATCAGAGGAGTTTATAATCAATCATTCTAACAATTTTTTAAAAGTATGAGCTAAGAAAGTTCAAACCAGCTTGCTTCATACACTATTGCTATGGTGGAATTTGCATTCCTGTCATATAGCCAAGGCATAAAAAGACACCTTCAAAAGCGGACATTGATCACTCAAATTCTAAGGCCACCAGGACGAGTTACCTTATGCTGCACTTAAGCAACACTTCTCTAAAACCATCTCATCGGTGGGGGGGGGGAGCTAGGCACCTCAAGCAAAACATCGACCCGATGTGGTACCAATAAGAGCCGAAACGGACACCTTCAGGGGATGATAGCTTACACTAATAAGTAACATAATGCTTTTGTATTCAGAGAAGTGTTACTTATTAATGGTTCAGCATAAGGCAATTCGTTGTGGTGGCCTCACAGTTTGCGAGATCAATGCCCTTTCGAAGACTTCACGTCTTTTTATATCTAAGCTGTATAATAGGAATTCAAATTCCACCATAGTCATTTTGACATGATTCGAGCCCAGGCATTGAGCAGTCACATTAGATCAAACCGCAGTCAACTCAAATGGGGCGTATGACTACACTCCTGCTATGACCACACGGCTGTTCAACTTTGATATCCGTGCACATGTTCATTCTACTGCATAATACATTCATTTTTTTTTCAAAATACCGTAAAATACCGTATATTGGCCGTATATGCGAAATACAGCAAAAGAGTATGTTTCGCTATACAAATGTTCTGAACCGTTTCGAGTTTCATTCAATTAGTTGAAGAAAAAAGAAAGAAACAGATTTCGATGGCGGTATGAAGGGTTCAAGTTTATATGATAGCATTGTAATAATCAATGAACTGAGTTGATGTAATACTCAACGTTCATTGTAATAATCAATGAACAGCTACTTTCTTCTCTTATAATAAAAAAACTATAAATTAGTATAATTATTATTTGTGAGATTGCCATTACTATTTTTAAGTCTTGGGGAGGGAGATTCCATTCAGGGCTGGGTCGATTTTGCAATTGCAGAGTATCTGAAGCTTAATCCTATACATGATGCAAGAACTTATTAAGGCTTTTCGAAAGAGGAAAAATTAGTTCAGGCGGAGATGTAAGGATTTCTCTTGAATTTTAATGGGTCTCTCATCTCAGAAAATGATATACCGACATAAATGAAGCGCATGGAATTTACAGAATCGATAACGTTTCATGGACTGAGTTGCCTTGGCCCTAATCCAAACAGTTCGGCTTTTAAAAATTTAGAAATGCTTTTCTCATAACTATGCATTTAAAATATCATTCCTAAAGTGGATTAGAAAATGGGCTTTAGATAAATTAAACAGACAAAGAAAGACGTATTATCAGTATTCTTAATTCATTCAACAATAAGAATATCCCCCGGAAAGCACTTTCTCTACTCCCTTCTCCAAAGAGCGAGAATGAACAGCAAATTTGTTTCGTGTAACAATAGTAGAACTCAAGCTAAGAAAAACTAACAGTAAATGTGCCAAACTCTTTCCATTCCTGATATTAGTTTCTTGTACTAATTAGTAAACCGAACCACCAGTTGGAGGTCTTTATATCTAATTAGCAACAGGCGACATCAGTGCTCAGCTAGTAGTTAAAATTTTTCTACCTGGTAGTGAAGCCAAAGATGAAACACTGAGAAAAACGTCAAGGTTCAATCCTCATTCCATCCTTTAGGAGATTTTATCATTTGATTTTGCATCATTATGCCGAAATATCGGTCTCAGGTGGTATGCTATCAATTTCCCCTTCCTCCTTTCTGTTTTAACCGTAGGGTTCACCCTTAGGAGATCACCTGTTATTCAAGACATTCTGAAAATAATGATTTGACAACGTGTTATCTATAATGATTAATGATTATAAATAAACTTAAAAGCATTCTTGGGCTATCATCATCTTCATCTTTGTCCAAGACTCTCGTCCAAATCCACTTAGAATTATAGTCAAACATGTACTCTATGAATATTACATAATGTTAGAATATAATTATATAATATAATACTGAATATAATGTTAGGTGGCCCTAACATTATATTCAGTCCACCTCACCACCAGGAAGCAGTCACACCTGGGCAGCTGCTTCCTGGCGCCCGTCCCAGGCACGTTTTCCAACCTGGGTCTCCTAAAGCTCTTATTGCGCGAATTGGCACCAATTCCCCACATTATTGGGCTAGAGCCTCAAGCTACTTTGGAAGTTTACCCACCCACCGATGAAAGGCCAATATGCCTTGAAACGGTGCCGTCTGGGTGGTAGTATCCGCCCAGAATAAGTAACAGTAGTCTTCTCCATTGGTGAAGCGTTACTTATTCGAGGTAGTTCAATATTATGGAAACTCGTTGTGAAGGTTTTCACACTATGAGATATAATTAAAACGATGCCAATTTTACCTACTGTACTTGGTAGTTTGCTACGTATAAAAATGATGCTACTACACTAATTTATATGTGATTATAAATAATTAATAATAATAATTATCAATTGTTAATAACTGAAATAAAACTTAAATATAATATAATGTGTAATTAAATATATTAATATAATAGAATAAAACTGAAAACTTAAATGGTGGACAGCTTTTTCTTTTAATTGGGAAACAAAATATTTAAAAGAATACTGTACTCTGTATTTCCCATAATTTTTCCATAAATGGCTACACTTTCAGTTCTTCTCAAAAAGATAAGATTATTTTTATTGCAAACGTTGTTTTTTTTTTTTTTAGAAAAGGCACTTCTGTACTTCTGTGTGGGGTCGCTAGTGAGCAATTCACTGTTTACGTAGTTAATGGATAATAAACGTTGTGGAAATAAACTTTGCGCTTTATACTCTTGTTATGTAAGAAATCATGGCCCATTTTCGGCCCATTAACGCTCGAGAATAACATATATAAAAGAAATCGTGCCTTGATGCAGAAAACAGAAAATAAATTTAAATGGGAATCAAAATAATGTGTGCTGAATTTGCTAATATTAACATCAAAATTAGTACGTGGTGTAGAGCACAGATGCTGAAGGTTACGATATTCCGTGTATTTAAACCTTTTTTGGAGAATGCATAACTTTGCCATTGTAAAAGGTTAGTAAAATTCAAATTATGATTTTTTTTCTATTATTATTTATGAAGCGACGGTATTCTTTATACTTTCGTACATTTAAAATTAATCTTAATTCTGTATTTTAATTTCCAACCACTTACAGTGGAGGACGAAAAAAACTGCATCACTTGTGAATTTTGCAAATAAAGCATTGTGGGTTTCAGAAATGTTCGAAATGCATTTGTTAGACGAAATATATATCTCTGTGAATGAAATCCAATAAAAAGACTCCACCTGATATACCAAATTGTCATAAATGGGTAAAGCATAATTAATGGACATATGAGCAATCACGCAAATGGCAATCATGACAACCAAACATATCTGGGAGCGAGGTTAGCCTGTGCAGACATTGCTCCTTAAAGCTCTTCAAACAGAGAAGTTTTTCCTGATTTATTTTCTGCTTTATTAGTTTAAATTGTCATATTAACTTTTTTCTAGAGTAGCTTTATATTCCTAGTTACGATACTTAGTTTAAAGTTTAACTTAGACAGAGATTTCGTAGATATTACTTAGTATCGGTAACGGTATCAAATCCACTTGTCACAAATTGAACGAGAGGTCTTTTAACCAAATTTAGTCGATTTATTAACCAATTGTTATATCAAATTATCTTCTATAAGTAGATTATAGACCTAGTCAGGATCCTTAGTTTATTCTAAATTGAGATAGCGAGATTTCGAAGCTAATCAATACTTACGAGTCCGTAGAAATACCGTTCGTGAATTCCCGCCATTTTTACACGATAGCATAAGCTTAGTGTAGTGTAGTGCATAATATAATATTGTCAATTAATCAGTAAATCTATTAATCTTGATAAACTTTATTGTCAATTAAATTGTATTTTTAACTCTATAAATATATATAACGACTTAATCGTAACAAATAATTAATACATAACTATAGTGGTACACGTGATACGGAAGTTGTATGAAGGGAACACTAGATACCGAAAAAAAAAAAAAAAAATATATATATATATATATATATATATATATAACATAACTGTTTTGGGATATAACTTAAGGATTTAATTTTTGTTTTAAATTTTATTGAATTAAATTGGAATCATGACTCTGACCAGAGCAGCAAAGCAAAAGGCTCAATCTAATGGGAGTGCTGTGGTTCAGGGGAGAACTGAGGGGGGCAGTTGCCCTCTGAATCACAGTCTATTAAAATGCACTGTTTGCTTGATGTTTGCGGAGCAGTCGGGTACGGGACATGATACTGCCAAGGGGGATGTCTTTGTGTGTGCACGATGTAAGGAGTGCAAGGAAATCAGGCGACAACTCAGCGTTGTTATGGGCCTTTATGAGACCTTGAAGGACAGGGTGGATGCCCTCGAAGGAAATAAATTGAGAGGCCCATCAAGCTCTCAGCTGCCCACATCAACGCCAGAGCTTGCACTTGGTCATCAGGCAACACAGGGGCAGCCCCCTAGGCAGAATGCGCTGTTCCCACAGGAACTAGTAGTTGTTGGTGACTCTATTGTCAGGGAAACGGGGAACATACTTTGTAAAAAGGATAGGTGGAATAGGACCAGGGTATGTCTGCCAGGGGCAAAGGTTGATGACGTTGTAGAGCGGATATCATCTTTTAAGGGCACAAAAGGTGATATAGTTGTACACGTTGGCACTAATGATATTAAGAGTAGGAGACCGGCGGAATTACTTAGCAAGTACAGGTCACTGTTGAAAAAAAGCCGTGAATTAGGGTTGAACTTGAAAGTGTCTGCAATTCTGCCCAGACACGATAGGAGGGAGTATATGATGAGAGCCTTGTCGATCAATTCGGCCCTGGAGGGATTGTGCAAGGCTCAAGGGGTAGAATTTTTTTCAGCCTGGACTGTACTTGTTAACAGGAGAGATTGCTTCTACAGGGATGGGATACACTTAAATAGAAAGGGTGCAAGAATTTTTGCTGATGCTGTCGAGGCAGTGTTAGGTGGGTCGGAAAACTGCTAGTTGGGGGGGATACAAGGACTAATAGATTAACAGTAGCCACTGGCAGAGGTGGAAGTGATTCTTGCACTGCTTCTATTCAAATGAGCAGAAGTCTGAAAAACAAGATGCAGGATATTTCAGAGACTGCTGGTAGTCATTGCGTTACAAGTAAACACATGGGTTGTGTTAGGGTAGCTAAGAATAGAAACAGGTGCATGTATACCTGCGTGTACACCAATGCTAGGAGTTTGGTAAATAAATTTGATGAATTTGAGGTATTGCTCAAAACATCAAAGGCAGATATTGTTGGGATATCAGAGACGTGGTGTCACACAGATATAAGTAATGCGGAACTGGAATTTGGGGAATACAATGTATATAGAAAGGATAGACAGGACAGGAGGGGAGGAGGGGTTATGCTATTAATTAAGAAACACATAAAGTCAAAGGAAGTGAAGCCAGTTGACATCGATGGACAGGGCAGTGTCGAGTCAGTTTGGTGTGACATAAGCATAGGGAAATCAAAATTGAGAGTAGGAGTGTGCTATAGGCCTAATGACTCTGATGAGTATAATAATATATTGTACAGGGAAATAGAGTGGGCCAGTAAATCAGAGAGTCTTATAATGGGGGATTTTAATTTCCCAGATATTGACTGGAATTTGTGGGTTGGTCACTCGCACACTAGCAAGGCTTTTGTGGATTTATTGGATGATTGTTTTCTACATCAGCATGTTCGTGAGGCAACAAGAGGGAGCAATACTCTTGATCTGATTATCAGTAGTGATTCTTCATGCATTAAGAACCTGCAGATAAATGAACCACTAGGTGGCAGTGATCACAGTGTGTTGAAGTGGGATTTACTCAAGGAGGTAACTACCATCAGAGGTAAAGGGAAGGGTTTTTGTTTTCGTAAAGGCGACTATGATGGTCTGAGACAGTATTTAAATTCTATACAGTGGGACCAACTGATGATGTTACCAACAGCAAACTCAAAATGGGAAGCATTCAAGGAACTAATCTTGGTGGCTACCAGGCTTTACATACCAACTAAGAAATATTGTTCAAGGTTTAGGCCTAAATGGTTGTCAGATGGACTAATGAGACATGTGGCAGAGAAGAAAAATGCATGGGATACATACAAATTAATGGGTGACATGGAAGCCTATGATAGATATAAGTTGGTCTGTAACCAAGTCACAAAGGAGATTAGGCAGGCGAAGGAGGACTACGAAAAATCCTTGGCAAAGGATGCAAAGAAAAACAGAAAGGAGTTCTTTACATACTTGAACTCGAGAAGGAAAGGGATGAATCAGATTGGTCCACTGGATATTGATGGTTCAACAGTTGAGGATCCTGCTCAGGTGGCTAACAATCTAAACGAGTATTTTGCATCTACATTCACGCATGAGGAGTTATTCAGGAAGGAGAATGATGTAGGTAAAGTAAACATTGGCAGTGAGCTGGATGATTTTGTAATAACTGAGAGGAAAGTGGAGGAGAGATTGTTGAGGATAAACATAAAAAAGGCACCTGGGGTGGATGGGATCTATCCAGTTATATTAAAGGAGGCAGCAAAGGAAGTATGCAAACCCCTAGCCATAATTATGAGAGCTTCTTTGGACTCAGGGGAGGTACCCATAGACTGGAGATGTGCAAATGTAACCCCAATTCACAAAGGAGGATCAAAGGCTGACACAAGTAATTATAGACCTGTTAGTTTAACTTCTGTTCCAGGTAAATTAATGGAGGCACTGGTTAAAGAAGCACTGCAGGATCATCTAGACAAGAATTCAGTTATAGCTCAGACGCAGCATGGTTTTGTTAAGGGCAGGTCTTGCCTGACCAATTTGATTGGATACTATGATGTAGTCACAAAAGAACTGGATGCAGGGAATAACTTTGATATTATATATTTGGATCTTAGAAAGGCTTTTGATACTGTTGCACATGGAAGACTGCTGCACAAATTGGAGCAGTGTGGCATTGGAGGCAAATTGCTGCTATGGATAAGGGGATGGTTGAGTGGCAGAAGACAGAGAGTGGTAATCAATGGACACTGCTCAACGTGGACTAATGTTATTAGTGGAGTTCCTCAAGGTTCAGTGTTGGGTCCATTGTTGTTTTCGGTGTTTATGAATGATATTGATGATGGGATATCAAGTTTAATGTCTAAGTTTGCAGATGATACAAAGGTTGGCAGGGTCGTTAAGGACACTACTGACGCTATGCTGCTGCAACAGGATCTGGAAAGGTTGAACAGATGGGCTGAGAGGTGGCAAATGAAGTTTAACATTGACAAATGTAAAGTACTACATATGGGTAACAGTAACCCCAGAGCAATGTATCAACTCTGCGGTACTACACTGACAGTGGTGGAGAATGAAAAGGACCTGGGGGTAATTGTGCAGGCAGATATGAAGTTCTCTGAGCAGTGCAGACGAGCTGCAAGAGTAGCTCATGGTGTCTTGTCAATGATATACAGGAATTTTTCTAGCAGGGATAAGGAGGTGATTATTCCCTTGTATAAGGCAATGGTTAGGCCACATCTTGAGTACTGTATACAGGTCTGGAGGCCTCATTTCAAGAAGGATGTAGAGCTGCTGGAACGGGTACAGAGAAGGGCAACAAGATTAGTAAATGGAACAAAGGGTTGCTCTTACGAAGAAAGGCTTAAGTTTTGCAAATTACAGAGTCTGGAGACTAGGCACCGGCGAGGTGATCTGATAGAGGTGTATAAGGCTTTGAATGGTTTGAGCATGCTCAATGCCAATGGGATTCTTCATCTTTCTCAGAATAATCACCTCAGAGGGCATAAATTCAAATTGAGGAAAGACGGATGTCGGATAGATGTGCGGAAATTTGCCTTTGGCCAGCGGGTGGTTGGTTGGTGGAACCGACCTCCATCACTTGTTGTTGAAGTTGATAGCCTAAACAAATTTAAAGCTCAACTGGACAGGTATTTCGAACGAACGGAGGGGTGAAATGGGAGAGGGTTTTTTTTTTTTTTTTTGGCTGATGCTGAATAAGCTTGCTTTCGTGCATCATATGCCTCTACTAATGCTAATGCTAATGCTATATTTTATTGCACGTGTACAAACTGAAATGACAGTTAACTTCATATTATGTACTGTAAATGAGCAAAATAAGTCCTCAATATTTTGTTCTTCCTCCTCGAGCTGGAATTATAGCCTTGCAACGATCTGGCATAGAGTTAATCAACTTATGGATATACGGTTGCCCAATTTCGTAGTACCACATTCTTACAATGCTTTCCTACAGCTCAATCTTACTTTTTTTGGCTTCTTCTGAGCAATTTTAGATGACATTATGTACCAGCAATTTTCAATAGGGTTCAAATCTGCACTGTTGCTGGGCCAGTCCAACACTGTAATACCAGCATTTCTGAGGTATGACTGCACCTTAAGGGAGAAAAACGAGGATAAACAAGGGTGTAATATGTTTTAAGCCTTGTGAGACAAGAAGACAAACTCATCATTAAATCTCAGGACCTTGCAACACAGCAATTTTGCTGTGTTGCAAGGTCCTGAGTCAGAACCTGTTGAAAAATACAGTTTTGGACGTCTGTATGGTGACCCCTAATAACGGTTTTCAAGCACTCCTCCAAGATAGCAGTGTAGGTTTCTGCATTCACCGTTCCGTTAATAAACTTAATTCGACCCATCCCTTTGCTTGTTATGCATCCCCAGACCATCTGACCGGAGGGGAACTTTACAGTCGGTGTTATGCAGTCAGGATAGTATGCCTCCGATTTTCGTCTTCTGACATATCGCTTCCCATCCGAGCCATGCAGGTTGAATTTCGATTCGTCAGAAAAGATGACGGTATCCCATTGCTCTTTTGTCCGTGAAACATGCGTTTAGCACAAGCAAGTCGCTTCTTCCTCATTTGTTGGGTCAACAAAGGCTTCTTGGGCCGATAGGCATGCACACCACATTCCGAAAGCCGTCTTTGGATAGTTCATGCACTTATTTCTACACCAGAGGCCATCTCAAAGTCCAGTTTTAGATCAGGAGCACTAGCATGGCGATTACGAAGGCATGCCGTTTCAAATATCGATCTTGGGAAGGCGTAGTCACTCTCTTACGGCCTGATCCAGGTCTTCTCTTTACATCCCCGGTTTCACGCTTTAATTTCAGCACCCGGGATACTGTTGACTGGTGGCAGCCTATTTTATCAGCGATAACACGCGTAGAAAGCCCTTCCTGGGATAGAGAATGTCCCAGGAAGGGCTTTCTACGCTTTATGTTGCTTACACCTCCGCTAACCAGGATACTAATGAGCCTGTATACCCTGCCAACGCCGTATTTATAGAAACGACTGATGCAATACCTTGCAATTACTGTCTGATTCAATAGAAGCGTTATCTGACGCAATATCTTTGCTTTGCGACAAACAAAATGACTGTAATCAAACAATATCTTATACGTTTCCCTACAAATGTTACTTTTTTTAAGGTGATGCAGTTTTTTTTGTCCGCCACTGTATGAGGAGAAATTGTTGCCGAAATTCATGTTGATATTTTAAATGAACTACTTCATTTTTTTTCTTTATTTATTATTATTATTATTATTATTATTATTATATTGTAATTAAAATAGGGTTTCCAACTTTCAAAAGTGAAAAAAAAAAAAAAAAAAACGGTACAAGCAAAAAAAAAAAAAAAGGGAAAGAAAATATATTATATGCCTTTAGCAGCTCACATTACTTTTTTTTTTTTTTTTACTTCAACCTACAGACAGTATCCTAAGCTGGAAGAAGCATAATATTGCAATTCATGCAACAAATATGACGTACTTGAAAATGATCGCCTTAAACTGGTCAAAATTAACTAAAATATAATAATAACAATAATAAATAATAATAATAAACTATATAAAGTACATCGCCATGGAACCCGGATTGTCAGATGGCACATGACGATGCTACCTGGAAACGATCCAACAGATCACCGCGGATGCAAGGTGATCACCCAGACTGAGTACACTCGTAAACACGACCAGGTAGCCAGGATAATACATTAGAAGCTATCAAGGAAATACCAGTTGATCAAAGAAATTGTCCCCTATTACAAGTACGAACCCCAGGCAGCACCAGAGACCCCAACCCACAAGCTGTACTGGGACCGTGCCATAATAACGGACAAGACAATCTCACACAACAGACCAGACATAAAATGTGTCGATAAGAACGAAAAGGCTACCTATCTGATTAACATAGCGGTGACAAACACTGGCAACCCCCAGAAAACCCATGAGGAGAAAATCAGGAAGTATACGAACCTAAAACTGGAGATCAAAGAGATGTGGCATATGCAACAAGTAACGACCATTCCGATCATCGTGTCAACCACCGGTATGATGTCAAAGACCCTGCCTATCAGCAAGGTCTCCCAGAGCACACCTACAAGGAACTCCAGAAAGTCGCATCCTGAGCACATGTAGGATAGTCAGAAAGTTCCTCGACCAACCAGACACCAGACATAACAACAACCACCCTGTGTACTTGGTAGCATACCAGTCACGGGGTACAGCCCCAAAATCAGGGAGAAATAATAATAATAACAATAGATTAAAATGGAGAGCATCAATTTTTAAATCTCTTTAACAAATGTTTATTGAAATTGTGAAAGTTATCAAAAAATTCTAAGTAAAAAAAAATTAACAGAAGACGTAGCAAACGTGTGGTAACTCGTGCAGCTTGCAATGAAGCGGTACAAAATGTGGTGTGATGATGATAGGGGTTGTATAAGAATTACCAAAGCGGTCACATTACAGAAGTCGATACAAGATTATCGAAAATATGGTCACATGACATCAGTACGGCGTATGATCCACTCCAATGACTAAACAGGCCTGACAGCGGTGAACCATGCTCGATATTAGAATATCTATAAGATTCTGTGGCAATAAATCCCATTCTTCTATCAGCGCAGATCATAGCTCACCAAGTGACCGAGGAATTCTCTGTCAGCGTCCCACACAAGTTCGATCGGATTTAAGTCTAGTGATCGTGTGGCCACGGCAGTCGTTCGACATCATCAGTTTCAAGATATTCTTCCACCACTTAAACTCTGTGCATTGGCGTTGTCGTGCATGAAAAGAAAATCAATATTGATTTTATTTTCATCTGGGCCAATCGTATCTCTCAAAAATCGTCATAGGGTTCCAGGATCTCTTCGCAGTTACGGTACCCTTGTCAAAAACATGAAGAGGGGTGCGGCCGTTGATCATTATTCCACCCCACACGAGAATATCGCCTCTGTAATTGTCCCATTCTATGATGTTGGAGGATGGTACCTCATTCTTCGTTGTCTCCAGATGAAATAATGTCTAGAATCTGTTTTCCGAGGGCCCCTATACCCTATTTTTTTACTGTTAAAGTAGGACGTAGGGTCCCCTGAAAATATTTGCCTAGGGACCAAATACTCCCTTGACCCGTCATCTCAAAGAATCATCTAAACTGCAATCACTTGCCATCCTGAGTACTGGAAATGTGGCTATCCCACTGAGCAAGCCAAAAAACGCCAATGAAGTGATGTGGTCGCAACCTGTACTTTTATAGGCATTAAAAATTTGCATAATGTGCGGCTCTGTAACGTGGTAGATTGATTTCTATTGGATACTCGGAATTTTCATGCCAGGATGCCTATTATATCAAATATTCGCCTTCGACGATACTGTTCATAATAAAATATTAATGAAAAACACTTTGTTCTATTAATTTTGTCGAGCAGTGTATTGTCATAAATGTACAGACGTAACAAGTTCCTTATAAATTTTATTGATGAAATATTGATTTTGAGCAGTCAAAATGTCGACGTATATTTTGCATTTGAGTAGTCAAAGGTTCCTCATTCAGAAAAGAATCATTAGCTTTAAATGAGAAAATTCGCTTCCGAGTAGGATCCATACAAGAAATTATAAAATCTCCAAGTGCAGATTTCCTAAGAAGTATCGAAGGTTGGCAACACTCGTTTTCCCGTGAATTTGGTTCTGAGATATATTTAGATACGTTTCCTAACCAACATTTACTGTCTACAGCTTATTAAGGACAGCGAACCTCTTTGTGTTGTTATCCACTTGTCATTAGTTTTTATTTAATTTCACCTTCTAGACAATTACACTTGTTCTTATTTTTATTGTCCTCAAAACACAAACGCCGTGGTCTACTTCCTACTTAAAATTAGGGAAGATGGCTGGCCTAGACCATGAAGGTCAAATTCCATTTGTGACTACAAGAAACTTGACTCTGGTGTTAAAATTTCGATTGGAAGTCTTGGATATCAGTGCATGACAAACCATGACCCAGATGACTGTTTTACAAAGAATCTTTGTTGAAAAGCTGTGCCGTGTTGAACGTTGTCCAAAGCTAAGTAGTTTTCTGGGGGGAAAGTTGCCAATAACATTGGTCTTCATTCTGTTATTTCTGTATAGCCATTCATTTTGTAGGACGAATTAGAATAAAGTAATAAGTGAAAAATTGTATTAAAACCACTTTATTTTTTATAAAATGTTCTGATATTGCTAGTATTCTGAAAACAAATTAGAGTATATGCAATAAATCCTTCCTTCCTTACCGATACTTATTCTTATTCACGATTTGAGATTACTTTTCTGTAGGGTCCGTTCATGGATATTTAGTCTATAGTACGCAAATTTATAAAACCGCCCCCGGATGAATGCTGGATTTAATGAAAGCGTAGCATAATTCAAACGATAACTGGAATTGCTTTCTGGAAGCTGCAGAATACATAGAAGTAGGCATGTCTTCTTGTTATCAGTCTTTCAAGTTGCAGATTATTTTGGTTTTGAATAGCGCTGTTTCAAAGCACGTTTGAACCTGTCAGTGGACCGGACCCAAAACCACCCAGGCCCACGAGACGCCTATTCAATTGATTTATGACCAGTAATAATAAAAATAATCAAGAATTGCATTTAGAATATTTTACACAAGCTGATAATTTAATTCACGGAATGGCAGTGCCATCGTACAACCATTAGTTTCGGGGAACTGCGAATAGATGGCAGAAGGGTGCATGTCCAAGAATATGCTGACATTGTTGCAAGTTCCGACCTGTCTGTGGCTCGAAGTTAAATGCTACAAGCGTGAATCGTTTTGTGAGGTGTTTCTGGATCATAATAACGGATCATATCTCATGACCAGTTGACTACAAATGTAAGACAAAAGTATAAAATATAGAATGGAAGCTGAGCTTAAATGTAGATTATGAGTGAAGTATATTCTTTGTCTCCCCCCCCCCCCGGATAGGATGATGTGCAGATTGCTCATTATGGTCCCCTGCCTGAGTAGCAGACACCATGCTGTTGCTACTCAGCCCGCGTGATGTGGGATGCTGACACTGGTCAGAAGGATTAAACTCTGACCAGGGTGGGACAGAGCACCACACAGGCGTTCCAACATAAGGATCCCTATGATCTTTCGTTCCTATCACCTGGGTTGGTTGTTCTCTCACTCCCCCAACCTGGGTGCCCCCCTTCTCATGGTGGGTAACCCCTGCTATCTGTCAACTCCCACTCCCAGGGCAGGATAGGCATTCTGGCCTGGGGGACCCCTTCTGTCTCCCCTTTCAACCAGGCGGGCGCCCTTACTACTTCCCCCTTCTTTCTTTCTACCACTTTAATCCCCTCCCACTTCCTATCTTCCCAGCATGACCTTCAGCCTTTAATTATTTTTTTAACTGAGTTTTCCCTGTCTGTACCTTTGGCTACCACAGGGTTTTCCCCGCTAGTGCTTTACACTCCCTACAGCCTGGCCCGCCTCCTCGTGGCGTTGGAAGGTAAACTAGAGGTTTTGGGTGAAACCTAGGCCCCCTAGACTAAGAGACGAGATGAACATCACAAGCCCACACTAATACCGAACACTTATTAACCTACATAAATTTGGCCTTCACAGAGTTTTGTATTCATCACATTGCCCGAAGAGGAGTTGGGGGAACCCCATAGTCGCATTAAAATTAGCACTATACACTATGTCCAATCAAAACATTATGTTCACCTACCAGAGAGGTTATGGCTTCCTCTTAACGCTAATGTAGAGTCCACGCCACAGAGCGAGGCATGGACTCTACAAAGCCTCTGAACGTTGCAGGAAATATGTTGTATTCAGAGTGTGGTCTAGAAGTATGAGGACTCTTTAAGAAATTCCCACGAAAACATCTCCCATACCAAAACACTGCTGCCATCTGTGTGTTTCTGATAGACCAGGATATCGGAGTGATTCCTCTCAGCAGTTTGCCACCGTACCCTCTATCTGCCGTCCACATGGTATGGTAAGAAACGTGATTAATCGAAAAGGCAATTTTTTATAGTTGTAAATGGTGAGCACCTACTCCGCGGCCCATACGGAGGAGGGTTCGTTGAATCGTGGTCTTGGAAACACCGCTGGTCATTCTGCCGTTTTCCATTGGCTCGGCGACTGCTGCTCGTTCACTGTCCATTTATTCTTGGAACACGTTTAACTTCAGCACTTCGCGAACAATCTACAAGATTGGTAGTTTCCGTACTGTCAGGTACCAGATGAAGGGTGGCAACCCTTCACTGGTACTTGACAATCATCCCTTTTTTGTAGTCTGTCAGATCACGTCCCTTGCCCGTGTCGATCAAGTACTTTGTATAGACCCCACATCACGAACCTGCGGTATCACATTTACCGGTTCTCACAGCTACACGTTTTATGAAGGGAGGAACGAACGATTGCTAAAACATTGGGGTGGTCGTAATGTTTTGATTCGATAGTGTATTTTATTGAGGCAGTATTTTATTCCTCTGCAAAATTTTACGGCAGATTTTTCTAATTTTATTAAATTTGAAAAAATGTCAGAAACATTTATAAATGCTACAAGTCTATGGGAGCGGAACAATGTGTAAAGCACAGGTTTGTATGGGTTAAAAGATTTCATGAAGGAAGGGAAGATTAAAACAAAGAAAATTTTAGTAATAAAATATTTCTTGAATAAATGATTTAAAGGTAAAACCTCATATCCTTTCAAACCTGAATCGAAGCAGCTTCAAAATCGAAGGTCAAAATCATGTTGATCTTCATATTCAGTATCAAAGGAAATTTCCATTACGAATTTGTTCCTCCGCAACAAACATTTTATCAAACATCCATCTTAACTTTTGTCAAAAAAGACTGAATCTTTTGGAGAAATAAGAGGATTTTTTTTTTTACATAATTAGTTGGACTACTTTATTATTAGACTTCATATTCAGCCAATGTGGAACAACCAAATTGGGGCCCAGTAGTTTCCGTCCCAATTTATTATCCACAAAGTGTTCTACTACTCAAAAGAACGCTGGAACACGCTATTATAATCATTCGTTTGGCGATGTCAGTGTTCAAACTCTGAGAGACAGGAGGAGTCCTTAAATCTCTCTTTAGTGTGTCTCATGTGTCAAGAGACGTCAGCCAAGAATCAGGGTAAATAATTCAAATTAATAGATTTTCCTTCCAAAAAACATGTCTCATCCATTTAAGATTTTGTATGAGACTCTTAATTACTTGGTGATGGGATAGAGGGAGGATCGATCTAGTTATAGTTATTCATCTCAAGGATAGACATTATAAAGACATGATATAAATAACTGAGAGTTATCCTACCACTCCCCGAGATTTTTGTCGTATCGTCGCTCTAGTTCGATTCTGGATATAAATGCAAAACCCGGTGAAAGACATTGAACTGGAACTGTCTTCTGTTCATTATCAAGCTCATAATCTTCAGGGGGAAAAAAAGAAAACAGTAAACGTGGAAGGAAACATTGCGTAACAAGAATGGTGATGGTATTCTGTATTTACCAAGGTAACCTTGCATATTGCTTTAGGTTCAAGAATCTAGCTTGTGCAGGTCAATGGTTCCTTATGTTCAAGGTAGACTTTCCTGTTTGGTGGGGAATGACGGCAGAAACCTCTACACCTCCGCTTACCGACTAGGTCAAACTCATAATTGGCTAGCTGAAACCCTTCATTCAACCGTGGCGAGTCTGGGGTATAAGATTATAAGCTGAAGGAAATGGAAAATGCATTTATGTAATTCATTAATACGATTTATCGTATAAACGTTTAATTTACATCTAGGGGAAAATCTTGTTTAACTAACCTCGTTAGCTGTCTCTAAATGAGATGTTTTCTTTATGGCTATTAATTAATTAATTGGTTATAAATAATTATTGGTTATTATTTAGCCAGTTACGGCCATAAAGCCAGTAAACCCCTGGCTTTATGGCCGTGAAGGGCAATAAAGATTATCTCTCTAATTATTTCGCGTCTGGTTAGCTATTTTGACACAGTTACCCATGAACTGGATGTAGGGAATAAAACACCTCCGTAGCCGAGTGGTCAGGTGCGAGGGTGCAAAAAAGTACACTTGCGTTGAGTGACCATGGGTCAAGCTCATGTGATTGCTAAATACGGTATAATGCTCTTGTATTCTCTCTATCTTGTGAACTCCTCTCACCTTATGTTGTCTTCCCGAGGTATAAACAGAAACTTTATTTATTTATTTAAATTCTGACCTATTTTTTTGGTCTTAGCAAAGAATTTGAATTAGTTCCTCATGAGAGATTATTGAATAAGCTTTCCGGAATATGTTAGGATCAAGAGCAAGATTCTAAGATGGATCGCAGAGTGGTTGCAGGACAGCAGGCAGAGGGTAATGATTAATTGATATCCTTCAGAATGGTGTAACGTCAAAAGTGGGATCCCCAAGGATAGGTTCGTGGACTACTGTTGTTTCTGATTTATATAAACGACATCGACGCGGGTATACTGGGCGTAATTCCAAAGTTTGCAAATGATATAAAGATGCAAGGCCTCCGCAGCCGAGTAGTCAGGAGCGGGAGTGCAGTAGCACACGCTCTTTGAGTAGACTGGGGTTCAAGCCCCTGACTGCTAAATACGGTCACTCTGCCAACCTTCATTGGACCAGCGTGACAGATTATGGTCCCTTTCCCTCAACATGAATTGTTGAGGCGGCTTCCATCCTGAAGTTGACAAATAATGGCTGCTGCTTAGCTTTTTGCTTTTATAAAGATGGAGAGAGCGGTTAATCATCGGTGCCAAGCAGCGGTCCTTCAAGATGACTTTGACAGACTTAAAGGATTTTCAGAAACTTGGCAGCTATGTTTTAACAGAGCAAAAGGCAAATTGTTACACTTAAAGAATAGCAACCCCAACTTATAAACTTGGTGGGCTGAAATAAAAATAATAGAAGCAGAAAGCGATTTGGGAACCATGATAAGGTTGCCAGGCAAGCCATGGTGTCCTATCAATAATCCTACTGTATGAGGCAATAGTAACACCACACTTGGAATACTGTCCAATTATGGAGATCTCACCTAAAAAAAAAAAAAAAAAAAAAAAAAAAAAGACAGCTTCTTGAAAAGGGTCCAATGAATACCCGCTTAGAGAGATCTACAGAAGGACCACCGTATCAGGAAAGACTTCGTTCATGTGGATTACCGAAGTTGGCAACTACGCATCTTAGAGGGGACTGATTGAGATCTATAAAGCTTTGAGAGGAGAGATTAAAATGAATGAAGGCGAGATTTTCACTGTTATAAATGATCCCAGAACTAGGGACCATAAATTCAAATTACGGGGGGGGGAGAATTAGACTGGATTGCAGAAAGCTTAATTTTAGAAATCGAGGTGTTGATTACCGGAATCCGTTACCTCCGCGGCTAATAGCTTAGAGAATTCAAAGATCTACATGATTGTTCCTACTTGAGGGAAGCACAAAGTTAAGCTAATTTTCTATCTACTTTTTTTTATATTTTATTTTATTTTTTATGTTTATTTTGTATTTTTTAAAATATTTCCTTATTATTTATTTTTATTATTTTCTTTTATTATTTATTATAATATTATTTTATGTTTGGCTGGTGCAGTAAAAATCGATGGCCTCCTGGCACTACACAGCTAATAACAATACCAGAACTAATACTAATACTGTCCCTTTTATCATATTGGATGGTACTCGCTGATGAATCACAAGGTATATAAGTCATGGGCATGTGGATAGTGTCCTCTATATATCGACGTAACACTACTGGATTATTCGAAATGTGCTAACAAAAAAATTCTTCCAACAGATTCACTTGGCCGTTTGGTAGGTGGTACCATCTCATTGGAACTTTCAACTTCATCCGGAGAATCAAATAAATTGTAAAACAATCTCATGGTATCATTCAGCATTAATTATTCGTTGAAAAAAAAAAGTTTCAAGAATACGTTTTCGTGGCATAGCGAACCAATTTTAAATGTATTCAAAGGTTTTTCAAAAACGGGTGGAAAATTCACAGAGGTCCAGATGTAGACTGAGAAGACAAAATTTATGGGATGCTTGGTTCCTGGGCAACGCAAAGCTGTCACCCCTCTCGCTAGTAGACGAACCCACCGCTTGGCAGGTATATAGGTACACTGCATTCACGTAGACGGTAATTCGATGTCGGTATGGATAAACGTCGTTAGTTAACCGACTTTGAAAGAGAGATGATGGTGGTTTCTCCGCCCCCATCGTGGACAGCGTTGTGGGCGGAGAACGGTGACGGATGAACCTGGCCGCCGACATTTGTCTCACGTTATAGCCAACCGAAGTGCGACAGTGGCACAAATCACCGCCAATTTCAAAGAAGGAGGTGCCAGAAACGGCTTTGCCATGACCATCAGACGATCATTAGCGCCGCAATAGGTTATGGGACCGCCGACCCACCAGATTCCCATTGCTAAAATCACGACACGAGACTGTACGTCTCAACTGGGCGAAAGAACTTCGGCACTGGACGTTGAATGATTGGAGACGGGTCTCCTGGTCCGCTGAGTCCCATTTCCAGTTATTTCGAGCGAACGGGAGAGTGCGTATCTGGCAGAAACCACACGAAGCTCTGCAGCCGTCATGTCAACAAGGAACTGTTCAGGCAGGTGGACGGTCCGTAATGGTCTAGGGCGCGTTCAACTGGCACACGTTGGGATCTCTGGTATGTGTCGACGCATTTCTGAACGGTCCAAGTTATGTGCCCATCGTTGCAGACCATCTGCATCCCTTCATGGTCATCGGGCACCCACAGGGCAATGTACTTTTCCAGCAGGACCACGTGCCTCCCCACAAAGCCGTAGTGACTAGAACATGGTTCGAAGAGCATTCCGCTGATTTTACCATCATGGAATGGTCTCCCCGTTCACCGGACATGAACCCTGTGGAGCATCTTTGGAATTGTTCGTTCGAGCTTTGGATCCTCCACCCAGGAATGCGACGGAATTATGGACAGCGCGCAGCAAGCATGGATGGAAATACCCGTG
Organism: Mastigoproctus giganteus; assembly: GCF_048544385.1. Classification (NCBI taxonomy): domain Eukaryota; kingdom Metazoa; phylum Arthropoda; class Arachnida; order Uropygi; family Thelyphonidae; genus Mastigoproctus; species Mastigoproctus giganteus. Next base: position 20,248,266 of record NC_143587.1, read on the forward strand.
GAACGCTTTCGTGAACTAGTGGACTCAATGCCTAGCCGTGTGACTGCCCTTATCCGGGCGAAAGGTGGTCCTACCCGTTACTAGGTAAGTATCCCAAGAATTCTGTCCACCCAGTGTAGATATTTTTCCTGTTTACATAACCAAACAAATGATACCAGTATCTCATCCCTGCACCTTTTTTCCCATATTCTTTCACTTTATGGACCACTGGGATGCAGTATGCACGCAAGTCTAATTTTTTAATTGCCATATGATAATTGAACTTTTTGTTTGATTTATTTGCAGAATTCTCAAGTGCAATGTGAACTTTAATTTTCCTGTCTTTGTCCACACTAGTTCAGAGCGACTGTATTTTTTCTGTCATGCACATTTTCAGTCTCTCGAAAACGATCTATCAAATGATGAATATACACTTACTTCTTGTTTCGAAGTAATTCTTGGAATGCGCAACAGCACTTCTTGCAAGATTGAGATTGAACACTCGATCTTCTTGGATAAAACGCAATTGAAATTAATACTTAAATATATAGTTATCCAATTAAAACGAAAATCCTGCTTGCAAACGGCTTTGTAATTGTTCATTGATTCTTATTACCTTTTAAATGCATTCTTTCCTGGGAAATCCAAAGTAAAATATCATAAGATAATGGTACTATTTGCTCAGTGAAGCGTTACGTCTTATTATCCTTTTTTTTCCCAAAGACAATCGATAAATGAATAATCAGTTAACCATATCTATGGATCAGTTGTCTCACAATTGAGAACTAAGGGGGTAGTTAACAATTCACAAAAGAACTGCCTCATTTCTGGTACATGATTAAAGTTTGTAGTCCCTTTTTATAATCGGTCATCCGCTTCAATCGTTAAACTTAAGTGGTTAAGTACGTTACTATCTTCCTTTTCTTCCTAGTTCATTAGATATCCTTCCTATAAATAGTAGTTGGGTGTTCTTTTGTGCGTGAAGAGTAGCTAAGTGATGGACAGCACGTGGTGTATTTATAGTGGCCGGTTGTGAGAACTAACGAACAACATCACAAAAAATCATTAGTTCAGAGGTACTTGGTGATAATAGATGAAAGACTGAGCTCCTCAATCCTCAAGCGTCCTTTATTCGGTGAATACTTCAGTGCCACACTGTGCTTCGAAGCATTCAACAAGCTTGGATGTTACTTTTATTGTACCTTATGACTCCATTATTGCCAAGGGAACGTTGGATTAAAGTGTTTTTTATCAATGTTTATGCAATGCATCAGACATCTTGAAACATGATTGGATATTAGTGAAATTTTTAATTAATAGAGGTAAGAATTTAGATTTATGAGATTGTTGTTGGTTTGATAAAGTATTATTTATTTCTTCTATTTGGAAGTGCAGTTCAGGTGATATTTTTTACTGCAATTACGAATTTCATTTATATCAGTTTAATTCACTTAATTATTATTATTATACTTGTGTTATTATTTTTCTCTGATGGGGGATTCTAGCCCTTGACGGGTACTAGTACCAAGTGCACAGGGTGATTGTCATGTTCTTTTTGTTTGTGTACGGTTTTAACCCATATTGTTCTGTAAATTGCATGTGTTCTATGGTAGATTTTTCTGTTTTGTGGGCCCTCGTGCGCAGCACAGTTGGTAGAATTGCTGTTCTGTCCCATACCTGGTGAAAGCACCTGGGTTCGAGTTCCGTCGATGACGTGAAGAATTTTTGTAGGCTTCTTTCACAACGTTGCTGAGTGAGTCGGTCTCAGGCGAAGGTAGCATGTTTTTTCGCCCGGAAAACTCCGGTTTTTCCTCCAGCAAACAGAAAATCTTCATAAGATCTTGTGTTGCCATAAGAATAACTATTTGTTCTTATGGCAACACACGATAATGCCATAAGAACATATAGTTGTTCGTATGGCATTATATACGGAGCAATATGTCCTTCGCTAATGATCCTAAAACCTAATAATAACAACAACTGTTTGCTGGACGAAATACTTGAGTTTCTGGGACGAAAAAAAGCCATGCTACCTCGCCTGAGACCGACTAACTCAGCCACGTTGTGAAAAACGCCCATAAAAATTCCTCACGTCATCGACGAGGCTCGAACTCAGGTCTTTTTCCATCTTCTATTAACTGTGCTACCCATGAGGGCTGGTTGTTATGTCCAGCTGTTATTACTGTTGGTTAAAAAACCTTCTGTCTATCCCTTTAGGTATTCTTTGGTAGACTTATGGTGCTAGGCTCTTATGTAGAGACCTCGGCATACTGGTGGTTCACACGATAACCGGGATGGTCGTTATTTGTTGTATATGCCACATCCCTTTGATTTCCTGTCTTAGGTTCATGGACTTCCTGGAGGTTGCCAGTGTTGGGCACCGCTGTGTCAATCAGATAGGTAGCCTTTTCCTTCTTGTGGGAAACTGTTATGTTCAGTCTGTTGTACGGGATTGTCTTGTCCGTTATTAAGGAGCAGTCCTAGTACCGCCTGATGTTCATACTTGTAATACGGTACACTTTTTTTGCTCAACTGGTATTTCCTCGCTAGCTTCTGATGCATTGTCCTGCCTACCTGGTCGTGGCTTTCAGTGTACTCTGTCTGGGCGATCACCTTGCATCCTACGGTGATGTGTTTGATCATTTCCGAGGCCAAGTATCATCGTCGACATGAGTCATTTGTCACTCCAGACGCCTTTGCGATGTATTTTCTGTAGTTCCTGGTGTTGATTAACTGGTCTTGGATGGTGAGCATGAATCCTTCAGTCTCGGGTGGAGCTTCCCGCTCGTAAGCCATACAATGGAAACCATTTTAGCTATTTGGCCTTGATGGAGGTCATTGGAGTGTTTTCGTTGCCCATCTTTTTAGCTTCGTTTTCTCCGTCTGGACTGTAGAGGCCTCCTCGCTTAGGTTGAGTGGGCTATGCCACTTGTCTATTTCCTAATGGCTTGGTGGAGTGCTGCTATATTTTTCTGGAAGTAATCCTTCAGGTTATCTGTTGCTCGATGAGATCTATCAGACCCCTTCCTCCTCCTTTCCGAGCTATTGTCAGTCTCTTCACGGCTGACTTCGGGTAGTGCTGGCGGTTCTTGATCATCATTGTTCTTGTCTTTCTCATGATATCCTCCAGCTCGGTGTTAGCCCAATCTGTGATCCCGAAGTATGTTAGCACTGGGACTGCATAGGTGTTTATGTGTTCCGCTATGTTCAGCTTTGCATGGAGCAGGCGCCTGAGTCTCTCTCTCTCTCTCTCTCTCTCTCTCTCTCTCTCTCTCTCTCTCTCTCTCTCTCTCTTGGTATTTTCCGATCAGGCAGGCCTTAATCTCCTTGTGCTCTGACTTCTGAGTCTGTATCATTCCCAGGTATATGTAGGTTTCTGCCCCTGTCATGGCTTCGATCTCTTTACTAGTCTGTACCTGGTAGTTTCGGTCTACTAATTTGCCCTGATGCAATCTGTGGATCTTGCATTTGTCTAGACTTAGTTCCATCATAATATCACTGACGGATTCTTTGTTGATCCGGAATAGTTGCTGGAGTTGCATCTCGGTTGCTTCGTAGAGCTGGATGTCATTCGTGTACAACAGGTAGGAGAAAGTGTACAGGTTTTTCCTTCCTTGAGGTTATATCCACATGTCTGTTGTTGAGTATGGTGGATAGCGAGTTGAATGCTAGACAGAACTACAGTGAGCCCAGGATATCTCCCTGAAAGAATCCTCTCCTGATTGGGGTCGGTTTGGTTGTGATATTTTTGACCTTGCTGGTACTCCATTTCGCCATGGCTGCTTCTAGGTAGTTTGTCACGGTCGGATTGACTTTGTAGATCTTCAGCGTCTCTATTAGCCAGCTATGAGGCACGGAATCGAGGGCCTTGCAGTAATCGATGTAAGCTTTGTACAGGTTGCAGCGTTTCTTATAGGCTTGCTCTATAACTGCGGCATCAATGGTTAATTGTTGCTTGCATCGATGCTCATCTGCTTATATGCTTTCTGCTGTTCGGCCATGATGTGATGTTCTGGCTCTTCAAGTGGTCTGATATCTTTTTTGTTATGCAGCTGGTCATGATTTTTCCCGTCTTTGGGAGACAGGTGATCATTCTATATTTTTCCGGTTTCTTGTATCTTCGTCTTTAGCTTTCATATATGTGATTCCTTGAGTAAGAAACTCTGGAATTGTCTCTAGGTGACTTATCATTCGGATGAACTGCACTGCTAGGTGCTTGTGTGTGCAAGAGAGCTTCTTGTACCAGCAGTTGTGAACGTTATCTATTACCGGGGTTCGCCAGTTGTAGAACTTTCTGATCGACTGTTGTACATCTTCCTCCTGAATCTTCCATTCTCTCATCTCTGTATATCCTTGGTTTTCTTCCGTTCTAGTTCTATCCAAGGGCTTGTCTGTCATGTCTTATTTACCTGCTCCATATGTTTCCCCAGAACTCCTCAATCGTCTTCTACTCGGGTGGTCCGTTTCCTTCTTGTCGGATACCCTTGTAGGCTCTTTGGTTTTCATTGAAGATTCAGTTATTTATTTTCCTCTGGGAACTCTCTTTCTAACGGCATAGTCTCTTGTTCTTCCTCCTCTGATTCTGTGTTGTCTATATTTTTTGTAGTTGATCGCTCACGTCCTGCTTGATTTTTTCCAAGATTGTAGGAGCTATCAAGTCCTTAGCGACGGTGGTCCTTCTCTGGTCCGCCATTCGCTGTTTGGTGATCTGAGTATCTGGAAATCGTTCCAGCATCTTGGTATGTAGTCTCGACCTGTACATTATCATATCGGTCTCTAGATTGGTTATTTCGTAGTATGCTCCCATGATGTACGTATTCATTTCGATGCTCCACTTTATGCGTTGGTGTTTTGTTCCCTCCTGGGTGGTCACTAGCTCAGTTGCGCAGGATGCACTTCCAGTTGATTGAGCTGGATGGTCTTGCCCTTCCCTTGTGGTAGCCATATGGAGGGACAGAGCTACTTGCTCCACTGTCTTCCTCAGGAGACGGTCTCTGACTTTTCGAACCGACCCCTCTGCCTAAGGCTTGAACGCGAGTGACTTTATCCTGTGCTACACTCGATGCAATACATAGTGGCATAGTATTTAGGGTAAGGCGCCACCAGTGGTCACCCACATCTGCACCAATCATCTGTCTATGGAGGTGGACTGATTTAGTTTCGGCTTAGGTCCAGTGCCATTGTTAGTTCCTGGGGTGACACCAGACGGCGCCACTTCCGGTTGTAGGTCCACTGAATCGACTTTCGCGATGTTTTTATTATTATTATTTTCCATTAATATTTAAATATTTATGTTTCTTTGCTTTCCTACATTTTTAAGTTTTATTTTATTAATAACTAGAATACCCGTGGTGAATATTTCGGCAAAACTGCTTCAGAAAAGTAACGAATATCGAAGGAATTACAAAAACCTCTCCCTCGACTCCCTTCCCTGCTAGCTCAAGTGTCAGTGGGAGACAGAGTCCAGCAATAAAATGACTAAAAATGGATTGTTGTCAACTATGGACACTTCTTATATTGCCCTGATCTAGGATTCGCTCTTGCTGGGGCACGGCTTTCACCATTAAGTTTAACTCTAATTTGAATTTGCTTGCCAGTTTGGTTAGCCACTCTTCTTTGCAAATCTTTTTCTAACAGGTTCATGTCATCTATCTCTTACTTCTTTCTTTCTGTCTTGCAATCCTTTACCTTTTTACTTTACTTTCAGCCGCTTTTTCTCCTTATTTCAGCTGCATTTTCATCACTCTCCCGAGATCTGCATCACTTGTTTCATTCTTAAACTTGTCGGGGACGTCTTTGAGAAGTAGTTTCTCCTGGAATTTTCTGTTTTTAATAAATTTAAAAAATAATAAATAAATAAAAACAACAGAAATTTTGAAAATTAGTCGGAAAATGTTTTGGACTCCCCCCCCCCTTTTTTTTTCTTAATTTTACTGCTAAATAAAACCTATTGCAAAAGGAATCAGGTCAAAAGCTTGTTTAATCTTTGAGTTATTAAAGTTCAAAGAGCGTTCCGGACAGAGAGACATAAGTAAATTATTATATAGATTACAAGACTGCACAATAAATAGGCAATAAATAATAAATGAATAAATATAAATAAATAGACATGTTACTTGAATATTAAAAAATAAATGCCAAAAGCCAATCAAAATAACGTAAAAAATTACATATAGTAAAATTAATTATTAGTATAGTTATTATTAATATATTATTATGAAGATAAATAGTCAATGTTTATTATAGTTAAAATTTGATAACAATAATATGAAAAATGAGCCATTTATTTACCTTAAGTAACACAAATTTCCACATTTACGCTTCTTCGTTTAGTATTGGAGTTGATTTTTATTTAATTCTGCCATCTTGTTGTAAAGCTGGAAAGATACGTATCCATGGGAACGAATTATATGACAACGTTGCAGTAGTAGCGATATTTAACTTGTTTATATATATATACTGTATATATATATTCCCAATTGTCGGTACAGCAATGGCACGCAGAGGATAGAGGAAGGAGGTAAAATATCCCTAATCCCTTGCTTATTTACAGAATGATAAACATCAGATTAGTATCTGAATGATTCGCCAACTCTCACTGATTGGTTGTTATAGCGCCATCTATAAAAGCAATTTTTTTTTTATTTTTAAAAATTAAATCTCTGAATTATGTTTAAAATGGCTAATAAATTATCTGAAGTACATCTTATTGAGGAGGGCGGGAAGAGAGATAATTTAATAAAATTTCACGTTTCACTTAAATAATAAATTAATATATCGTATTGGTACTTTATTTGAAAGTTTTTTTACGCAGAAAATCAGTTTATTAAAAATGTACTTTTGCTTTAGTAAAAGCAAATCATCAAAATTATATATTAATTTTATATTAATATTATACTGATAAAATCAGTAAAATATTATACTGATAAAATTAATTATTTTATCAGTATAATATTTTTATAACATACTAATAAATTAAATTTCAATTTTAACAAGGGTAAATTTTAATTCTTGTTATATTGAAGTACAAACTTACGAGTTTTTATTTTACTAAAAAAAAAATCAATATTATCATAAAATTTTATTATGAATAAAATATAATATTAATAATTAATTAAAAGACAAACCTTTCTCGGTGGTTCCTGGAAGGAAGTAATATTATGTGTTTATTTATTGCATCGGGTAGGGTGTTAGACTTATTGCACTGCTGACACAAGTCGTCTATAGCTGACTATTGTGATGTCCTTGCACTGTTCTTAATGGAATCAAAATGGGAAAGAAAAAAAAGTACTCTTTCCTTGGCCACACAACCAAAAATAACAGAAACGAGGACAAACGAATTCCATTCAACCATTATGGAAGCTAATTGTGCTGATCGTGTGCAAACGTAGACAAATAATCAAGACAAGAGGAGACAGAAAGATTACCCATTGTATATTTATATAGCTATAAACTCCAGAATAATCGATAATTAGAAATCACAACGTTTAATAAACATTATAATTATGAACATTCATGGTTACGTTTCAATACATATTTTAGTTTAATAAAACTGCCATTCACACAGCCACGGTGTGAATTGGAGCAGGTGTATTGATGCAACAAAAATAATAGTGAATTATAAACAGGATTTGTAATAGTGACTACTGGTGAATGACATAAAACTTAATATGAATTACAAAATTAGTCTGCCACTCCATCAATAGGTGTATACATAAAACGCTAGATAATGTTCAATGGAGTGTAGCAGTGTACAGTGAATACCCCCAATGAATAATTCCTTTCACCCTAGTAAGGAGCAAATCCGTATTGTCACCATTTCAGTTAAGCGAACATAGTGTTATTTTAATGAGTGTGTGTGGCCCTTGTAACATTGAAGAATTAGAACGCTCGTCCCTGATGCTTCACGAGCACATTCTCCCCCTTGGCAACAATAGAGAAGAGAACAGAGACAAGCGTCTGAGGTGCCTGAATGCCATTATTGTTCCTCTGACCCGGGGATAACTTTGCTACGGCGTTCGGAACAGGTCTAAGTTTGACACACTGCTGTAAAGTGGATGTGTGAAAGTAGTCACTCCTTCGGTTTGGATACGTGTTAATCAGTTTACTAAAGGAATTCATTGGGCTGGGTTTGCACTTTACCCCTTAAGGTAAGGCATGTTTTAATACATAGATTTGTCAGTTTTTTTGTGTTCAGGGAATGAACTGCTCATGGATACCCTTCGGACCAATCCAGAAAACAGCATTCTAACCATTCTTGTTTTAAATGTCAGTCATAGTTGGTCTATAAGTTACATTTGTTTGGCGATTGAATGTACTCAAGAAAATGCATAAGAAATTAGGATAGTTTAGACTCAACGATTTTCACGGGATCTAATTTTTCGTGTATCGTGAATGAATTAAATAAGATGGATACGTTTTTCACTACCTTTCAGTTAGGAATTTTTCATCCCCCTTCTCCCCTCTAGATTCTCCTAATTGGTGAAACAGTTTGTTGTCATCGTTTATCATTTAAAACAGGGCGGACCAGAACGGGGTTAACCAGGAAGTTGGCTTTAATACTTTTTCCATAACTATAGGATACATAACTGTACAAAATCCAATGGGCCAATAACATTTATTTTTAACTGACAGTGGTATTTGAATTCATACCTACGTATCTCAGGGACATTGAGCGTTACCCAGCAATCATCAACAGTCCATAGGTAAATCTGTATTCATAGTATTAATCTGAAAAGGATATAAAAATCTAAATACTAGAAATTAAGAATTAAATATTAATTTATAAACATGCTTAACCAGTTTATTATCAACAATTCCTATTTTTTTAGTTATTCCATAAGTTATAAACTTATTTAGTTTCATTTCGGGTAAAGTATTTCAAAGATTATCTATTATTTTCTAGCACTAATGTTCTTAGTATTTACTCAACAAAAATTATTATAATGCTCTTTTTTTTTTAATCTTTTAAGATAGTAATTCTCAAACTTTAGTGCATATGGACCCCTTTTTAGTTTTTCGCGGAGCATCAAGCACAACAAAATTGTTTCAGTATTTGAATATTTATATGAAATTTCGGACATTATTTGCGGACCTCCTGGAGTATTTCAGAGAGTCCGCAAATAATGATCTCTAACAACCCTCAAGGAGCTCTCAGTTCACAGTTTGAGAAAACGTTGCTTTAAGGTAATATGTAATATACTGTAATACTGTTCAGCTGTTGTAGGATTTTAGACGCATCAGCAACTTAGGCCATATTTCTCTGTATATAAAATGACTGTAAATTGTAAGTGTTCTATGGTTAATTTGCTGTTTGCTAGACGAAAAAGAACTCGAGTTTCCGGGAGAAAAAACCATGGTACCCTCGCCTGAGAATGACTAACTTACCCACGTTGTTAAAAAGTTCCTTAAAAATTCCTCACCGGATGGAAAAAGCCTTCGAAGTCAGGCTTTTTCCATCCGGTGTGGGGAAGTCGGTGTTTTCACCCACTAGGGCTACTATTCAGCGTGACATGTTTAAATTGATGGTGTTTATATTTAGCAAAATACCCAATAAAAGAAACCAAGTAAATAAATGTCATAAAAATTACCCTGAAAATTAAAAAAATATTATCGTGTAAAAGCTAGTCTGTATATAAAATCTTTATTGCCAAAAGTACTTAATAAAATCTAAAAACGTTTAACCTAATCTAATCTTAAAGCACCTTCATGGCTGTGCATCTGCATTTATATGCATGTATGGATTTATATTATTAGTGATCGGTTCATTGATAATACACAGACACGCGTAGGATTCGCTGATTGTTATTCATTTTGGGAATTCTTGGTTGGAATCCCGTCGGAGAATGGAGGAAACTAATGTAACCCAACCTAATGGTTTCACCAATCTGGGTTGTAGTTAATAGATTTCAAGCGGAGGGAATAGGGTTCCCCTTGAGTTATTCTGAGGTTTTTAGATATCACAACATACAAATTAGTCCGCGAACATAGACACAGTAAAGATCATATGAAGACCATACGAATTCAACACACTGTGACAGAGTAGGAAACAACGACGTCAGTTGTAACATTTTGTTTTAATGAAAATCCCAAGAATGAAAAGTATTATAACATATATTCATTGGTACCGTGCATGAGCTGAAAAGACAGAAGATACTTGTTGACATTAGACTTAAATTTCAATAGACGTAATTTTAGGGAAATATGCATACATGTGAAGCTACGTTATTCTAGAAAACAGAAGTAGAAGAGATAAAGGAGGAAAATTTAAAAACTAGTGAGTTTGTAGCTGGCATCTTATGGATATTGACTGGCCCCCTTGCACCAAGGACAACCCAGATGGCGGCAGCTCTCAACATCAGACGTCTTCCTGCCATCATTCAAGAGAGAAGACTCGTCTTTGCCATCAAAATGATGGTCGGCATTATTTCAGTACCAGATTTCTGGGCTAACTGCGGATGGAGGATATCGGTCCCAAGCCTTAGAGCTAATCCAATCCTTCAAGCCATTCCAAACCCGGTTAAAGTTATAGGAAACATACAAATTTGTATATAGGAAACAGGAAACATAACAGAAATAGGAAACATAGCCATAAGAAGAAAAATTGCACGATGAAACTGAATCTGGTAGAAGAATGCCTCTGAGGAAGTTTTGACAAGAGGAACTCGGTCGCATCGTGAAATATGCGATTGTCCGTTTCGTAACAAAAATAACAACCCACTTTTCCCACTTGAGGGGCTTTGATTCACAGCTGGGATTTACAGTTAAGTAACATTAGCATTAGCATTAGTAGAGGCATTTGATGCAAGAAAGCAAGCTTATGCAGCATCAGCCAAAAAAAAAAACCACTTCCACTTCACCGCTCTGTTCGTTCAAAATATCTGTCCAGCTGAGCCTTAAACTTATTTAGGCTATCAACTTCCACGACAAGGGTTGGAAGTCTGTTCCACCAACCAACCACTCGCTGGCTAAAGGCAAATTTCCGCACGTCTATCCTACATCTGTCTTTCCTCAATTTGAATTTATGCCCTCTCAGGTGATTATTCTGAGCGAAAGGAAGAATCCCATCAGCATTGAGCATGCTCAAACCATTCAAGGCTTTATACACCTCTATCAGATCACCTCGCTGGTGCCTTGTCTCCAGACACTGTAATTTGCAAAACTTAAACCTTTCTTCATAAGAGCACCCCTTTGTTCCATTCACTAATCTTGTTGCCCTTCTCTGTACTCGTTCCAACAGCTCTACATCCTTGAAATGAGGCTTCCAGACCTGTATACAGTACTCTAGGTGTGGCCTGATCATTGCCTTATACAAGAGAATAATCACCTCCTTATCCCTGCTAGAAAAATTCCTATATATCATTGACAATACACCATGAGCTACTCTTGCAGCCCGTCTGCACTGCTCAGAGAACTCATATTTGCCTGCACAACCACCCCCAGGTCCCTTTCATTCTCTACCACTGTCAGTGTAGTACCACAGAGTTTATACGTTGCTCTGGAGTTGCTGTTTCCCATGTGTAGTACTTTACATTTGTCAATGTTAAACTTCATTTGCCACCTCTCAGCCCATCTGCTCAACCTTTCCAGATCCTGTTGCAGCAGCATAGTGTCAGTAGTGTCCTTGACAACCCTGCCTGCCTTTGTATCGTCTGCAAACTTCGACATTAAGCTTGATATACCCTCATCAATATCGTTTATGAATACAGAAAACAATAATGGACCCAACACTGAGCCCTGAGGGACTCCACTAATAACATTAGTCCACGACGAGCAGTGTCCATTGATTACCACTCTCTGCCTTCTCCCCCTCAGCCACCCCTTTATCCACAGCAGTAATTTGCCTCCAATGCCACACTGCTCTAATTTGTGCAGCAGTCTTCCATGTGCAACAGTATCAAAAGCCTTTCTAAGATCCAAGTATATAATATCAAAGTTATTCCCTGCATCCAGTTCCTTTGTGACTGCATCATAGTATCCAATCAAATTGGTCAGGCAAGACTTCCCCTTAACAAAACCATGCTGTGTCCGAGCTATAGCTGAAGTCTTGTCTAAATGATCCTGCAGTGCTTCTTTAACCAGTGCCTCCATTAATTTTCCTGGAACAGAAGTTAAACTCACAGGTCTATAATTACTTGTGTCAGCCTTTGATCCTCCTTTGTGAATTGGGGTGACATTTGCACATCTCCAGTCTTGGACTCCCCTGAGTCCAAGGAAGCTCTCATAATTATGGCTAAGGGTTTGCTTGCTTCCTTTGCTGCCTCCTTTAATATAACTGGATAGATCCCATCCACCCCGGGTGCCTTTCTTGTGTTTATCTTCAACAATTTCTCCTCCACTTTACTCTCAGTTATTACAAGATTCTCTATCTTACTGCTAGAGTTGCAACATAAATCAGAGTGATGCGGTTTGTCCGGAAGTTCCATTAGTCTTGTCGAATTTTTGTTATTTCGGATGGGAAAGACGTGTTTCTATATCTGCGGATTGCTTCATTGCCTCATTCAAAGGAAGGAAAATGAGGATTTAGAAACTTTTGCTTTTTATTTAAATTTATTAAAAATAAATACATTATACAAAATGTTTTTTTTTTTTGTGTATCCCTTCCAGAAAACTTTGCAAGTTTTATCTTCAGATGCTGTCATTATAATACTCCTGTCCTTGCTAAGTGCAAAATCAAAAATTTCTAATTTGTGGCCACACCACTGCCTTTCTTTCTGGCCAGTTCGTCCATCAAACATTTTAACAAGGCTATCTAATTCTGCTGTATATAATAGAGGTGATGACTGATCATACAAAAGCTTTACAATACCATCTTCCTGCTTGAAAAACATTCTGTTAGTCTGTGAAGGAATATTCCAAATTCGTATTGTACCAGAATTCCAGTGGTCAGATGGGGCAAGCTTCTGAAAACGGCTACACTTTATACAGATCCATTAAATACATCAAGAGGACTATCTCTCACACTGAAATGTGGCAACTACCCTGCCAGCGGAAGCACTAAATAATTTTGTCGTACAATCTGTTGATTCAGATTCCAGGCAGTTAAAGAGTTTTCATGGTGGGCATCTATTGCATTTACTGAACGAGTGTGTCAACTGCTAACTGTAGATGCAGTAATTTAAGCTGTCTTCAGATCTCATAATCGAACCCTGTCATCATTATACCCCATGAAAGTCCTAGTTCCATCAGGCAAAATCATTGCACAAGAGCAACTATGACCAAAACTTTGAAATGTTTTGCACTTTTCGCTAGAAATTTCCCATAACCAATCTTCTCCATCATTTGTTCCAGCCAAAAATGCCTGTTTGTTTGCCACTCCAAGAATATTAAGTCAGAAGTTTCAAACTGGTATAGTTCTTCTTTCATTGCCATGCTCCATACCTTAATCACACCACTCATATTTCCAGTAGCCACAAGAGAAGACATAATTGAAGTCTACACTTATAACTGAATCTTTGTGTCCCTTACATTCCAGAAGTACTTCTCTAGATTAAGACATCCCAAATAAAAGCGCTATCATCCTCTCCTCCAGATACAACATACCTGGCATCTTTATCTAAAGACTAAAAAGCGAAAAAATTATCAATGTCGATATTTAGCGACCTCTATATTCATGATACTTAAGATGACACCAATATAAAAAACCTCAAGGCTAATTACCATTAGTGAGTACGTAATGAATGTGCCTTTTTTTTGTTTTTATCATATGTTGTCATTCATTATACGTTTAGAAATTTTAAGTGGTCTCAGATTTTGGCAACAGTTAATTGAAGTCAAGGTTAAACGAAATAAATTACCTCACAGGGAGATAAGAAAAAAATGATTAATTTATTTTGATAAGAATCAAAATATTAAGCGAATACTTAAGACCAACTACATTCAGTTTTTAATTATTTTACTTATCCTTAAAAAATTGTCATATTTGGACACGTGAAGATAACCTCATCTACCCATGTTTTGTGTTCATAAATTGCGTGTGTTCTTTGGTTGATTTTCCTGTTTTTGCTGGACGAAAAACCCGAGTTTTCGGGGACAAAACTTTGCTCCTTCTCCTGAGACCGACTAATTCAGCCACGAGTGGAAAAAAAAAAGAAAAAAGCCCATAAAAGTTTCTCACGTCATTGACAGGATTCGAACCCGGGCCTTTGCTCTCCCCCCTGGTGTGAGGTTCTTTTAGGAGCATCATATTGCACAGTATATACTGTCTGTAAATTGCGTGTGGTTGATTTTTGGCTTGCTGAAAAAAAAACCTCCAGTTTCCGGGAGAAAAAACCATGCCATCCTCACCTGAGACAGACTAACTCAGCCAAGTTGTGAAAAAGGCCCATAAAAATTCCTCACGTCATCGACGCGACTTGAACTCAGGTCTTTTCCACCCGGTGTGGGGAGGATGGTGATTATTATTATTATTATTTTATTATTATTAATAGCCATATGGTTCAAGGAAGCCCGAGGCTTATGCTGCACCAGGAAAAAAAAAATTCCCCAGTGGCGAGTCTGCAATAGCCTTTTAAAGGCTTATTATTAAGAAAAAAGTTCAAATAACTTTTTAATCAGTTAGTGAAGTTCAGGAGATCTTTCGCTTGAGAAACTAGTTTTTGAATACGAAAGAAAGATTTAAAATACTATATGTTTATTGTTTATACTACAGAGCACTAATTTATTCACTATATCATAGCACAACAGCGCCATTTTCTCAGTTTGTTGTCTTTTCACAGGGAAAAAAAATTATATATCTTGTGAGCTGTTCAAAAATTTATCCAGTCAGTTTAAATACACTGTACTGCCACTTTATTAGGTACACCTACCTAGTAGCGTGTTGAGCCTCCTTTAGCCTTCAAAACAGCCTGAATTCTTCTAGGCATGGATTAAACAAGATGTTGAAAACGTTGTGCAGGAATGCAGACATGAGTGTGTCGCCCAGTTCCTTCAGATTCGACGGAGGTGTAAGCCTGTAGCGAACAGCTCTTTCCAGCTCATCCCAAAGATGTTCAATAGGATTGAGATCCGAGAACTGAGCGGGCCACTGCAGCAAAGAAAAGTCATTGTCATGTTCCTGGAACCATTACATAGTGATTTCGGCTTTGTGCACCAGCGCATTATCCTGCTGGAAGTAACCATCTGACTGAGAATAAACTGTCAATATGAACGGATGCACTTGATCAGCAACGATGTTTAGGTACGATGTGTATCAATGGACCCAACGTGTGCCAAGAAAACATTCCCCACACCATAACACTGCCCCCACCACCTTGCAAGTAGTCGTCAGACATGACAGGTCCATGGATTCATGTTGTTTTCTCCAAATTCTGAGCCTTTCATCAACGTGATGCACCAGGAACTTCGACTCGTCAGACCGTTGCTGTGCTCACAGGAGGCGTGCTCTCTTGTTCTGCATTGATAACAAACGTACGCGATGTGGCCGTTGTAGCCCATCCATGACAAAGTGCGGCTAGTGGTCCGTTGCGATATTTTGTTCTGCACACCAAGGTTGTATTCTGACGTGTTGAGCGACATTTTGGCCCGTCTGTTTGCTTGCACAATTCTAGCCATCCTCCTCTGACCTCTCTCATCAACAAGCGATTCACAGGAGTGAGTTGAGAGGATGTTTTCTGTTCGTTGCACCATTCTCGATACATCCTTAAAACTGTGGTAGTGCGTGAAAAGTTCAGGAGAACTGCCGTTTCAGAGATGCCTTGTCCAGCACGTCTTGCACCTACTACCATGCCACGTTCGAAGTCCGTTAGATGACTAATTTTCCCCCTTGGTACGCTTAACTGATACTAGAAAGGTTGTTCTGATATATTTATATCTACAACTGTGGTCATGTGACTTGCAACGTTGTGGGAAAAACCATTTGTGTGCACAGCACGGGTGTACCTAATAAAGTGGCAGCACAGTGTATGTAACTAATGAAAAAAATATTATAAAACATACAAAGCTTCTTGGGATTTTGGAAAGTTTTACCCTGTTTTTTTTTTTTTTTTTTTTTTTTTTGGTTGCAGTTTATTTATTCTTATCTCTGAAATTCTGTTGGTTTGCCATTTTCTGTTCCATGCAACATAAATAAAAAATTATATTCATTTAAAAGTGTTTATCTTAACGAATAGCCCAATAAACAGATATTTTTTAAACGATATCTAACAGTTGATTATAAAAGATAATTTCACTTATGATACTTAAAGAGCAGATCATAAAACTACCCGGAATATCACTTAATATACTGTCATGTTTTCCTTGACAGTAGACGTATTAACCAACATAAGGAGAGATCGAGATGTGCCATCCATGCCACACAGAGGAATGGTCGGACCACTGTGTACTAGGTAGTAGATGATCCTCATCACCCGGTGTTGCTCCATATATACTATCAGTAAATGCATGTGGTCGATTTTCTGTTTGCTGGATGAAAAACCGACTATCCGGGAGAAAAATCTATCACTTGAAACCAACTTACTGAGCCACGTTGTGAAAGAAGGCTCATAAAAATTCCTCACATCAATGACGGGACACGAACTTGGATCTTTTCCAGCCGGTGTAAGGACAGCAATTTTACCAACTGTTCTACCCACGAGGGGACGAATTGGAGTCTTTCGTTATGAGTTTAAAATTCGCATAATTTGTGAATGACTCCTATTAGTAATAAAACTCTTACATCATGTTCCTTGTCTAATAATATCGATTGTCATTTTGAACACCATAAAAGTTATAGTGATTATGTTGATGTATGACTTTAGGCCATATTGCACCGTACATATTGTTTGTAAATTGCTATGTTCTATGGTCGATTTGCCTATTTGCTGGACGAAAAACCCGAATTTCTGGAAGGAAAAATCATGTTATCTCGCTTGAGACCAACTAACTCAACCACGTCGTAAAAAAAATGCCCATAAAAATTTCTCATGTCATCGACGGGATTCGAACTCAGCTTTTTACCACCCAGTATAGTAAGAATGGTGATTATGCTAACTGTTCTACCATCGAGAGTACGTCTGGCATTATTAGGGAGAGCTGTACGACTATAGAAACCCATAAGGAAAATTGGGGAACCCTGAAGACCACAGACAAGACTACCAGACACATTGTGGTAACCCATGTCATGCAGCGCCCTGCTCACTGTACTAGTAATCACATCTCTTAATCATATACTCTGTTATGATCTAGTCTTTTACAATCCTGCTGGATATTCATTTTTTTCTGGTACGCATGAATCAATTTGCATATCTTAGAAATGACAAGTTTTACCCATAATTTTTCACACGCGGAACGAAACTTCCTTAACTTGATCAATTTGAAAACTACTGCTGAGCATTTTTTGGCAGTTTCTTCCAATGATTTCGTTTCGAAATTAACTGTTCTCCGACTATTTTACACCATGTTTGCTTGTTCGGTATTCGTTTCCTGTTATTAGTGGGTGCTCTCATTTAATCCTTTTTTTTTATATTCTGGAGACCTCTTTGCAGGATCTTCCCGTCATTCGAAATCATCTTTTCTTTTTTTGTATTTTCCTGTTTGCTTTGGCAGTTTGCCATCCTGCCTCCTTTCCTTATTTCTGTCAAGTTCCTCTGGTTCTTCGCCTTCATTTCAAGCTGTTGCTGGTTCCCATTTATTTTTGCTACGTACCATTTCTCGCTTGGAGTACAAACTCAACAAGTTACTAACCATTTAAACACGTAGCGGTTCTCAGCTAATTTTAGAGTTTTTTGTTTTTTTCACTTTCGCTTCTGCTAGCAAAAGGGTTGTCGTACTTTTTCATTAAATCTGAGTTCAAATCCATGAGAGTTGCCTCATAAAAGACTAATATTTTCGCAATTTCCACTTCTATTCCTTTAAATTAAGGCTCTGGCCTCCTTTAGTTAATCCCACTATTCAGCTAGAAGATCGTGGACATTCAAATCGTGGAATCTCAAGATCGTGGAAATTGGAATACTTAGACACCGAATTTTAGAAAGTACGAGGGTTATCGAAAAAGTATATGCAAAAGCGGTTAATGTAACATCCCGCATCAAAAGAATGGAGTTTTGTGAAATTTTCAAGGAGATTTCTTAGCTCCTGTCCTACAGCCATTGCGATTCGTGCATTGGTGAATAAGTTTAAAAGAACTGGAACTGTGCGTGACGAGGAGAGATGTGGACGCCCAAGGACAGCACGAATTGCATTGAATCAATTCGAGAAATGTTCGAAGAGGACCCAAAATTATCAGTTAGGGAGGGTTCTCGAAGACTGAATATACCCAAGACACCAGTTCACGGAATTTTGCGTTCGACACTGATGAAAAAGTCCTACCACATTCAACTGTTGCATGAAGAAGATTTTCCACGTCGAGCAGCGCTGTGTGCAGAATTGTACAGAATTGTAAAGAACTGGTTCCAGGAACATGACAATGAATTCAGTCTACTGCATACGCAGCAACAGCTGGCGGGACAAAAAAAAAAAAAATTATGATCCCCCTTAAACGATTACACCTACTCATATATTTATGTTGTCTGTAAATTGCGTGTGTTCTCTGGTCGATTTGCCTGTTTGCTAGATGAAAAAAACCAGAATTTCTGGGGGGGAACCTTGCTATCTACGCCTGAGACCCCTAACTCAGACACGGAGTGAAA
The DNA here is from genome assembly GCF_048544385.1 of Mastigoproctus giganteus. Classification (NCBI taxonomy): domain Eukaryota; kingdom Metazoa; phylum Arthropoda; class Arachnida; order Uropygi; family Thelyphonidae; genus Mastigoproctus; species Mastigoproctus giganteus. Next base: position 20,266,850 of record NC_143587.1, read on the forward strand.
AAAGCCCACTAAAGTTTCTTGGGTTATCGACGGGATTCGAACCCGGTCCTTTTCCACCCGGTGTGGAGAGGATGGTGACGATACCACTGTGCTACTCTCGCAGACAGCTATCGGGACAGTGGCACCTTCTTTTAAATAAACAGTAAAGTCATTTTTTTATAAAGTGTTGTTTATTAAGGTGGAGTAATACTGAGTAAATTCGCTGAAAATAGGTTAGTACTGAATTTGAGCTTCCAATTTGTGACCCTCAAGAACACAATGTTCCCGCGATAAACCTACTGGAAGTAGGCCTCTATGGGGGAAACTGAAAGGTTCTTGGGGGAGGTCCCTACACACCAGGTGGAAAAGGCTCGAGTTTGAATCCCATCAATGACGCGAAGAACTTTCATGTTTTTTTTTTTTTTTAAATCCGTGGTTGGGTTAGTCTCAGGTGAGGATAGCGCAAGGTTTCTCTTTGGAAACACGTTTTTTTTTTTTTTTTTTATTGTCCACTGAAACAGGCATACCAGCCAAAGAACACATGCAATTTATGGACATATTACACATGGACAGAGGATTTAGTTCTTGGATAGTCTAAATGACACTGTTTTTATGACGTGCAAATCATTTTTTGATTTAAACTCAATCGCTAGTGCAATACCTACTGCTAATGAAGAATATTATTCATTGTACCAGTGGTGTAGCTATAATTTTCACTTTTCACTCAGACGACTATTTAAGAATAAATTCAGCAGATTAGCCGTTGAGGTTATTCTAAACACTAACTTTACATAATTCTGCATTTTTCTACCCGGTGTGAGGAGGAGGGTGATTATAGCCACTGTGCTACCGCGCAGACCTTGTGGGTCTGAGAAAGAGTTTCCGACATAAATGAAGCTTATGAAGCTTCATTCATTTCGGAAACCCTTTCTGAAAAGGAGCCCAAGTCTCAGACTTGACTCTAACAGTAGTTTTGACTCGTCAAAGAAGACTTAAAATGTGCAGGATGATGAGGGGAGGCTAGGGATAGTTCGAAAAGACGATACCGCTATCTCTTCTCCAACAGCAGATCATCCGGCAGCACCATAACATTTGACAAAGTTGTCGACATATGTTTTTGCCTTTTCTTACCTTCAGCAAACCGTAATGATGGCCAACCTTGAACTTGCCCTCTTGTCTCGTCATGTTGTTGTTGTTGCCATAACCTTGATACAGGTATGATTACAGGTTTAAGTCTCTGGTCTGCCAAAAAGCCATCGAAGCATTCGATCTTCTGACATTTAAATGCAGTTCCCATTACAATTCTTGGAATGAATGTATTTTTATTTTTTCTGTTTATACTCCGGGACGACCACACGATCAGAGCGGTTTACAAGGGAGAGAGAGAGAGAGTACAAGAAACAGTACCATATTTAGCAACTACACGGTCTTGAACTCTGGTCACTCAAAGGGAGTTTAACAGTGACTAAAAATATAGATTAAAATACTCTCTTGAAAAAGTGTTTCAGTTGTCTTCTTCAATCACCAGGAAATTTCTTTATCTTGAGCTTCAATTTCATCTTTGGAAACAAAATAAAGTCGCAGCTAGCAAGGTCCGGAAAGTAAAGTGGGGGAGGGTTGAGACTGATGGCATTTGATTCTTTGCCAGAAACTGCAGAACAGGACAGTACATTCCTCACTTTCCCGTTAAAATTTCATGCGATTTATGATTGAATGTGCCAAACCAACATTTGTACCTTCGATAAAACATCTCCAAAACTGTATTTCTGAAGATATAAAACCTATATTTCACTATCATATTTATATATTTTTAAATTTACTTTTTAATTATTACTCGGATTTATCTGTTTAAAGATAAAATAAAGCATTATTTTATCTTTAAACAGGATTGACTACACTTTATGTGGTTAATATAAATTCCTCGATTTGCTTCAGTGACAAGAACCCTTTTAATGTGCGATATAATTTGTTCTTTAACTTGAACTGGTTTTAAAATGCAGCATTTGATACGATCCCTCATTTGATATGGTCCATCCCCCAACCCCCAGATCGCAAGCTGACTAAAATATTAGAAATAGAGGGTTGTGATAAATGGTCAGACTTCAGGGTGAAATAACCTAACAAGTGAGGTCCCCCTCAGGGGTCAGTGTTGGGCCCCTCCTATTTCGAATTTTCATACATAATGAATTCCTCACTAACGCTAAATATTAATACTACAGAAACTGTAGTATTAAGATTTAATTTGCTTCATTTAGGTATTAATATTCAGTATTAATACCTAAATAAAAAAGAAATTATGTAGTATTAATATTTAGATTTTTTTTTATTTAGGATTCATTCCAGCCGAAAGAAGTTTATGTTGCAATTATGGATTATACACCAAGGCCAGGGGATACGGAAGCTGTTCATCTGAAGGAAGGACAAGAGGTTGAAGTCATCGACTCCAGCAGAGCTCACAAGTATGTCATAATTTTTTTCATATCACCACATCATATCAACTAAAACCAGTTCTAGATGATATAAAGTATTTTTATTCTACTCAAAAATCAGTGAGTCTCGCCCCCCTTAAACTAAATTAGAATTTTCATACATTTCAATAATCGTGTTCAAGCTCTTTTCCCCTCTGGAAATGCTTTAACAGTACACAATTCATCCTGTCATAAAGCATCCGCTCTCTAAGAACCTGCACACCATATGGAAAACATCATTACCAGAATCTTTTCCATTGTGTGTTTATTTTCGTAAGCGTAAGCTAGAAGCTAAGCCATTATTCATTCCTCGTAGTACCATTTGTAAAGAAAGAAATTCCATATTTTTTGTCCAATCTGTTCTTTTGACTGTTATATTTCGGGTTAGCACTTTTATTGGTATACAAATGTCCTTGATCAGAAGAGGTAAACCTATAGTATTAGCTCCTCCCACAAGTGAACAGATCTTTCGCGAAAATCAATCTGAGCAGATCTTTCTTGAAACACTAAATCCGTACAGAGCACAAGGAGCCACACTCAGGACCACATGCTCGAGCATGTGGCGACGAGACGCACCAGATTGCGCCCGAGGAGCACAAAAACTGCAAAAACAGTGTCTCAGAATTATTGGATCTTCTTTGCAGTCTAGCGTAGAAATACGCAGAAAAGTCACAATCGGATCTCAAGTCCAAGTCACGTGTCAAGTAACAGCTTCTCCAAAGCACAGGAAAAGATTGAGCAGTTCCTTCTTGAAGACCAACCTGAACAGATCTTTCTTGAAGCACAAAATACATACAGAGACCACGAGTGGCATAATGAGCCATACACAGGAACCACATACAGGAGCATAATTTGACGAGACACACGAGATTGCGCCGAAGGAGTACAAAGAACTCCAATCGCACACCATCGTCTCCGAATTCTTGGATCTTCTTTGCAGTCTAATGTAGAAATACCAGCTGAAGCAGTCAAGTTGACTGCTTCAGCTGGTATTTCTACATTAGACTGCAAAGGTATTTCCAAAGAAGAAAAAAATTAGTCAAGAAACACTTGTCATGATGAACCGAAGACGACAAATGAAAAGCAAGAAAAACACTGACAGGGAGAAAATTGAGTATACTGAGTTATGCAAAGCCATTAGAAAGAGACTCAGAGAGGACATAAGAAGATTTAACACAAGAAAAGTAGAACAAGCATTAAGGGAAAACAAAGGATTTAAATCAGCAGCCATGAGCAGTAATACAGAAAGACAAATGATACTGAAACTGAAAAATAGCGATGGTGTACTTATAAACAGCAGAGAAGGCATAATTCAAATAGCAGAAGACTACTATAGAGAATTATACAAGGAGCAGTGGCATGATGCCAGCAGTGGGGAAGATGGATTGCAAAGTAGCAACACATACGACATACCCGATATTCTTCCTGATGAGGTAGAACATGCATTGAAGGAAATGAAGAATCAGAAAGCCCCGGGGGAAGATGAAGTTACTGTAGAGTTGTTAAAATTGGGAGGAAGAGACATAACACAAAAACTGGCAAGGCTCTTCACAAAGTGCATTAGAAAAGGTGTGACGCCTAAGCAGTGGAATAATGCAATCATAGTTTTACTGCATAAGAAAGGAGATAAATCAGAAATTGGAAATTATAGACCAATTAGTTTGTTATCCCACATCTATAAGTTGTTCACAAGGGTCATTACTAACAGATTAGAAAGAATACTGGATGAGAATCAACCGAAAGAGCAAGCTGGCTTTAGGACAGGATTCTCAACTATGGATCACCTTCACGTAATATCACAGCTAATGGAGAAAGCAAATGAATATAAAACACCATTATGCCTGGCATTTGTGGATTATGAAAAGGCATTTGACTCCATACAGCATAAGGCAATGTTTCGGGCACTGGAAAGACAAGGCATTGATACCCCATATATTATGATTTTGAAGAAAATATATGAGTGTGCTACCTCCTTTATTAGACTAGCCAAAGCCAGTAGGAAATTTAAAATTGAGAAATGAGTTCGACAAGGAGACACAATATCTCCGAAGCTGTTTACTGCTGCCCCTGAGGAAGCTTTCAGAAGATTAGACTGGTCGCAGAAAGGAGTCAGTGTGAACGGAGAGTACCTAAACCATTTACGATTTGCAGACATTGTGGTCGTAAGCCACGATCCCAAAGAATTAGAGGAAAATCTTAATCAGTTATGCACAGCTATTAAGGATTTTGGACTAAAGATGAATATGGCTAAAACAAAAGTAATGATGAACAAGTATGCCACAGAAAGGGAAATAATGATTGAAGGAGCAGTAATTGAAAAGGTGGAGTCATATACTTATCTGGGACAAGTTATTAGCTGTAATAATGAAAGGCTGGAAGTCAAGAGAAGAATAAATTTTGGATGGATAGTATTCAGGAAATATAGTCACATACTGAAGAGCAATATCCCAGTTTGTCTGAAACGTAAAATAATGAACCAATCTATACTCCCCACCATGACTTATGGAAGTGAAACTTGAGCACTCACCAAAAGAATGGAAGAGAAGCTGAGAACTACACAGCGAAGAATGGAACGAATCATATTGGGAATCAGACTGTTAGATAAGAAGAGAAACACATGGATTAGGCAACAAACTCAAGTAAAGGACATTCTTATCAAAACTAAAGAACTAAAATGGTCTTGGGCAGGACACATAGCTCGAAGACATGATGACAGATGGACTAAGAAAATAACAGAATGGTATCCAAGAGGAGCTAGAAGAAAACCTGGAAGACAAAGGCGGAGATGGATAGATGAAATTCACGAGTTTGTGGGTAGTAAATGGATGGCCAGTGCTCAAAATAGAAGGAACTGGAAAGTTGCTGGAGAGGCCTTCATCCTGCAGTGGATTGAAAATGGCTGATGATGATGATTCGGCATCATGAACCAAGTCGAGAGAAACTCCACGCAGGAACATCAGATGACTTAGAATTAGGAACTAAATTAGTGCAGGGACTTCAGATGACTGAGCAGCATAAGCCATGTTCAGCCAGCAGAGGAGATATTATTAGGACTTACAATACCGGTCAAAATCTTAATACCGGTTTTTTTTAGAATACCGGTATTCCAAAAACAAACGTTTTCTCGATAAAATTTGATGACAATTAGTTGCAATAAGTAAGGAAAAAAACAAGTACACTAATTACTTGAATTTATGTTTTTAATAAACTTTTATTTCAATAATAAATATTCTGAAAAAATCATTAAAATCCAGTTATTCTAAAAACAAAAAGATATATTGTTACTGCAAAGTTTAATCTTTTAGTTATGTTTTTAAGCATCCACACTACACTACCTGTCCGAATAAAGTGAGCTCTTAAGAAACATAAGCAATCAATAGTATGATCGTTTAAAATGGATCTAATTTTGGTACATATTTGATTGGTGGCAGAAAACCCCCTTTCGGATTCTATTCTGGTACTGATATAATCGTGGACGATCTCAGTCCATATTTTCTAGGCTTTGCACTTTTTTAGCAAAAATAGTTAAAAGTATTTCATTAATTTTTGACTCAAGTTCATCTTTTAAAATCTCATTGGAGTCAGGCAATTTCTTGTTTTAGAGCAAAGAGTGGGGATAAGGAATAAAGAAGAGAGCAAAGAGTGCAGTAAAGGAATTCTTCACATATATAAATGCAAATAACAGAAGTACAAATTAGATTGGACCCTTATGTAATGGACATGGGACAATATTAGATACGACAGCTGAAATTGCAGATGAACTCAACAGTTACTTTGCATCGATATTTGCATAAAAAACCCTTTGCGTCAATGAAATATTATGGAAGTGAAGTTGGAAAAAAATGTGATTAATGATGTTGAAATTTCAAATGATTATTTAATGAGAACTTTCGCGCCTACAGGCGAGTAAAGTTCCTGTGGTTGATGGCATATACCCTATAATCGTAAAGGAGGCGGCAAGTGAGTGCATTGAACCATTAAGGCTAGTTATGAGAGCATCACTGGACAGGAGAGATTCCGTTGAATTGGTGTAAATTGGAACATAAAGGCGGTTCTAGGAGTGTAACAGGAAATTACCGACCGTCCAGTCTAACTTCAATAGTAGGGAAAATCATGGAGGCAATGATCAAGGGTGGAATTCAGGATCATTTAGATGGAAATGGAATTCTCTAGGATACACAGCATGGTTTTTGTAAAGAGAAAATCATGTTTAACAAATCTGGTTAGCCATTTTGACAGGTCACTCGTGAGCTGGATATAGGGAATAATTTCGACATTGTTTATTTGGATTTCAGCAAAGCATTTGACTCAGTCCCACATGAGTGGTTACTTTATAAGTTGAAGCAGGGTGGAAGCATAGGGAAAATCCTTAACGGATAGCACGATGGCTTGAGGGCACCAGGCAGAGGGTTGTGATAAATAGTTATTCCTCAGATTGGGTTAATGTAAGTAGTGGGGTTCCCCAAGGATCAGTATTGGGACCACTGTTGTTTTTGATTATCTTAAATGACATCTATAAAGGGATGGAGGGCGGAGGTCTAATAAACTTGCAGATGTTGTAAAGATCAGTAGAGTAGTTAATGATCGCCGCCAAGTAGAGCTTCTTCAGAGTGACTTAGATAGACTTCCGGGATGGTCAGAAAAGTAGCAACTATGCTTTAATTCAGCAAAACCCAAGGTCTTACACCTGGGGAACAGCAACCCCAAAATAATTTATACACTTGGTGGAGTTGAACTAAAGTCAGTAGTGGAGGAACCGAACTTGGGAGTTACGATACGGTTAGACATGAAGTTGTCCGAGAATTGTGGACAGGTTGCATGGTGTCCTATCGATGATTTCCATTTGCTAGTAGAGATAACGACATCATAATCACATAAAGGTGATCTTTATGTGATTAAATTATAAACAATTATTTTTTTCAAATTAGTACTGAAAAACCGGTATTTTTTGTGTCAATACCGGTATTTCAATACCGGAAAAAAATGACTGGGATCCCGGTATTTTAAGCCCTAGATATTACCCATTGATAAGAATACATAGTTATAAAATGAAAGTGGACACCCATCCCATTATGGTGTTTTAATTAAAATGATGTTTGAATTTTTTTCTTTCGTGTACAGCCATATTAAAAAAATGTTTCTGTTCAAAAGAGAAATAAAATTAATACGTTCTCAAGACAAAAAAAAAATACTTTTGTTAAATGAAAATGGATACGTTACAATAAAGTTCACGAAGGTTCGTATTTATTTCCTTGCTAATGAAAGACTGAAAGAGATCCTAGGGACGTGCCATTCCATATTTGGTGAGAGGGAGGGGAATTTTGTCTCTGGGATTTAAAAAACAAAGAAACCACACTGCTCTCTAAATTACTCTAATAGTTTCGCCATCTACAAGGGAGAAAGAAAAAAAAAAGGACGAAACCTTCAGGGGCACAACTCGCAGTGGAAAATAAATTAAATATCTCCTAGAGAATTTTTACCTTAAAGTTCTTTTACAGGATTGGCTTACTATCATAAAAGGAAGATTTTTTTTTTTAATCAATGGCAATGAACAGATAATTTTATTTCGAAATGAATTTGAAGTTTTGTCAGAAATTCCAGATTCGATTTAAAAAACCTCTATGAACTCGATATTTAACTTCAAAAAGAGGGTTGACATTGTTGACTTTTGTTATATAAGCAAGGCCGGCCCTAACCACATGCCAGCTTCGTGTAGATGTTTTGTTTGTGTCGACTGACTCACAGCTTTATTTGTGAAAGAATGCAGCTGCTGCCAATTTTTTTTCAGTCAGTATAATTGGTTTTTGCGGTTTCGTGGCTAAAGAGAGTCTATTCCAATGATGGACAGAATTATAAACTATCAACCAATATCTACCAACTATCAATTATAAATAAACTATGAAAATCAACGTAGAATAAAAAAATCAGTACAGTTAATATGAGGCTAAAAAGAAAGGAGAAATATTTTTAAATCTATTATTTTAAATACAACAATTTCAATGTTTATTCCCTTCAAAGTACTCTCCAGCCGCGCCTATACAGAGCTCCACTCGCGATTTCCAGGATCTAAAACAGCAGCAGAAGTCCTCGAAAGATCCATTAGTAGTGGCATATGATGCAAGAAAGCAAGCATCAGCCAAAACAAAAAAAAAAAAAAAAAAAGCTACCCATTTCACCTATCCATTCTCTCCAAAAGTTTGTCCAGTTCTTCCTTGAATTTTAAGCTATCAACTTCCACAACAACAGATGGAAGTTTATTCCAGCAATTTTAGCACTCGCCGGCTAAAGGCAAATTTCCCCACATCTATTCTACAACTGTCTTTCCTCAATTTGAATTTATGCCCCTCAAGTGCGTAATCTGAGCAAGAGTAAGACTCCCATCAGCAATGAGCTTACTGGTATGATTCCGAATTAACATATCATTTAGGTGGTACCACACTTTTGATAGTGAAGAATGAAAGAACCACAGGGGTAATTGTACAGTCCAACGTGAAGTTCTCTGAACAGTGCGGACAGGCTACTAGGACAGGTCACGGAGTTTCCGTCAATGATATACAGGAATTTTGCCAGCGAGTACAGTGAGGTGATTATCTCTTTGTATAAGGTCGTATCTTGAGTACTGCATACAGTTTTACTAGACTTAAGAAAGATCTTGATCTGCCGGAACGGGCGCAGAGAAGAGCAACAAGATTACTCAAGGGTACAAAGAAGGGTACTCTTACCATGAAAGACCCAATTCTCCAAATTGCAGCACTTGGAAACCAGGCACCTGCAAAGAGACCTGATGGAAGTGTTTAAGGCTTTAACTAGATTGAGTAAACTAAATGTTAGTGGCGCTTTTATTCTTTCTTGGGCAACACAGACACATAAGGGAACATGAATTTAAATTCAGTAAGGATGGGCGCAGGATAGATGCGACAAAATTTGCTTTCAGGTGGGGAGTAACGGATTGTTGGAACAAACTTTCGTCTAATGTTGTGGAGGTTGGTATTTTGAATAAATTTAAAGAGGAATTTTACAGATTATTAGAATTACAGATTATTGCCAACTTACCAGGAGGTAAGTTGGCAATAATCCACCAGAGCCCACCAGATGGCATTGCTGTATTAATCCCCATTAGTCATAATATCACTTGTTTTTGAGTAGACCAGCTTTTGTTATTTATTCTTTCTCTTGGTGTGATTATTTTTGCCAAATTTGTTTTTTCTTTCCAACTATAGACTAATGGTAAAACTATTTCGTTGGCTACCAGACCGAGCAGACAGTTTAATGTCATTGTTTGTCTTCCACACTCCACACTTAAAGCCATTGCCTCTGGATGAGTTTTTGTTAGGCGAAGCTAATGGACTGCCTTTAGCATTTCTCTATAAATAACTTTTAAGAAAGGTGCCAAGGTTCCAAATGATAAAAAGTGTTGCTGAGAATTTAATAAAAGTTAGTTGGGTTGTAATTACATTTCGTATTTTTTTTTTAAATTACAAAGCAGAACTTTAAATTTACATTGTATTGGGTTAATATAAAGGATAATTCAAAATTAATTATCCTGTATACCCCAATTTCAAAAATTTATTGCCACCACACTAGTAAAGATATACTGAATATCCAGTTATTTTTCAATGAAAAACTCAAGGGGAAAAAAAAGAACTTCTGTGCTGGATTGTTCTCCCGTGTGTAGCACAGTTGGTGTAATCACCTTCCACACTATACCGGGTGGAAAGAACTCAGTTCGAATCCAGTCAATGCCAGGAATTTTTATGGGCTTTTTTACAACTTGGCTAATTTCGGTCTCAAGCGAGGACAGCGTGGTTTTTTCCTCCCTGAAACTCGGATTTTTCGTCCAGCAAACAGCAAATTGACCACAGCTTTACATTGACCACAACTGACCACAATTTACAAACATATCATATACGGTGCAGTATGGCCTAAGTTGCTAATGCCCCTAAAACTCAACAACAACTCAGTTTTAGACAAAATCTTGAAGACTTAGTGCTCGACGTCATCACACCGTAGAAATTGGTCCAGCTGTCCTGGTTGGGAAAAATCATTTTGAGTTTGTCTGCTAAAATTTAACTCGCTATGTTTAGTGTATATTGGTTTGCTAACAATTTTTTGAAAATTTTATAATGAGCATTCACTTCAATCGAAAGATTATTTTTCCATAAAGGAAATAATAATATGGAAATCAAATTTTCTTCTTAAAAATGTCAAACGGGATGCAAAAAGAGATCATTTTTAGATCATGAACATCGCTTCCTATTTCTCAGCTCTTCCGCGTGAGTCACGTGACAGTTATTTGGTTATTTTCGTCTCAACTGTAGTAAGTGTTCCATCTAGGTTTTCATTTCTCCATTAATAGCCACATGCTTCACTTAACTAGAGTAGCTGTCCACAATTTAGCGCAAGTAATGGATTTGGTCTTAAAACGTACTTTTCTCCCTCTGTTTCCTTTATATAACAAATTTCCAAGGCTGCTACTTTACAAATCCTGCCCTTGAAAAGTTCTACGCTCTGTTAGTTTATGAATTAGAATAGTAGCTTGTCGTTGGAATGGAATGGGCACCGAAGTTAAAAACTGCAGGTTTTTCTGGTAATTTCGATAAATGACATCGATATTTAACTCAGTAGCATTGCAAAGAATTTTAATTTTGGAGTGTCAACAATATACTAGGGGGGGGGGGAATTCAAATTACTATATTAGGGTCACCCGTAATTCATTATATAAACCCGTATTTTGGATGAAAAAATTCCGTTTTGCCAGTTTTGCTGGACAAAAAAAAAAAAACAGTTTTCGGGGGGGAGGGAGGAATTGCGATCCACGCCTGATACCGAATAAATGCAACAGACTAAAAAGAGCCCATAAAAGTTCCTCGTGTCATTGACTGGATTCGAACCCGCGCCTTTTCCACCTGGTGTGGGAGGATGATAGAGATAATGACCATTTTTATAAACGCAAAAATCACAAGTTAACAACAGATGATGACACCATGACAGAATAAAGAATGTTACTCATAAATTTCACGTCTCCACCACAGTGGTTATAACCATCCACACCGACCGGAAAAGATCTGAGTTCGAATCCCGTCAAGGACACGAGGAAATTTTGTGATCTTTGTTCACTCCGGCGCGAATTTAATCGGTGTCTGAAGGCTTCACGGTTTTAGCTCGGAAAACTTGAATTTTTTTCCATCTAATTAAACACGCAAATCTACCAAAGAGCACAAACGTTCAAGTTGACAGTAGCTCGAACGGATGTTCACTGCAGGCTCGAGCCACATGATTGCTAAATAAGGTTAATTCCAAAAAGATTGGTTGTAAACTGCTCTGATTCTTATTATAACCCCAGGGGCTCACATCTGGTGAGTATGGGCTTGGCACACCCACGGTCCTGAGCTGGATATCATCATTCTTCTAGATTGCAGGCTCTGAGTTTATGTGATTTCAAATCAAATCCACAAGAGCACAAGAGAGATAAATAAACACGAACAGGTGTTTATGTGGATGCTCAGTAGGGTTACTGATTATCGCTAAAGTTTGATAAAATGTTTTGATAAAGTTTCTCCTTTATTAGTTTTTCGAGTTTTCCTATTCAGCTTTTCGCTGAGATTAAACATGTACGCTTGTATTTCTAAATGCCATGAAGTCCGGAGAAACATTCTTGGAATTGCTGAAAACCCCGAAGTGCGTCTACACAAAGGACCGTAAAAGATCCATCTTTTTCAAATTACGCGGTCGTGTTGTTTGACAGTTAGTGTGATAGATGTAGGCTAATTTCACACAGAGTATTTCATCTCTGACAGATATATACACTAATGTTCAAAGAAAGTGAATAACTGGGAATTTCACATTTCTAACCCTTTTTCTCGATGGTATGTTACATTAATGACTATCATCACAAATAGAAATATAAACAAAAGATATTTATTAATAGTTAAGGCAAAGCTAAGTAATATTTGACAGGTGCTCTCAAAATATTCCAAAATGAGCATTTGCAACCTTTATACAACGGTTATGGTAAACAGAAGCCCTCAATTTGCTTCAGTTTATCATTTTAAATGGAAAACAAAATGAAAAGTTCACCAGGTGCAAACTAATATTTAGTTGAACCGTCTCTGGCCCTGATGACAGCAGTACACCGTTGAGGCATTGACAAGATCAATTTATGAAAATAATCAACTGATAGTTCGTGGTTCCAAACACTAATTATGGCTTCCTCAAGTTCCCGAAGGGTCTTTGGTTTCTTTCTGGCAACTGCAGATTCCACACGATGCCAACAGTTCTCTAGGATGCGGGTCCGGCTATTTCCTGGCCAGTTAAGAGTTGTAATGGACCGTTCTTCCAACCATTTTTTCACCTGTAACAAATGTAAACACATTACTGTCGAACCTCTAATGTGGAAATGAAACTAAAGTAACTACAGACGTTCCTACTTACACTTTTCGCCCGATGATAAAGAGCAGAGTCATCCTGAAAGTTGCAGTTACTTGGCAGGTTGAAATGGTCTCTAATGGTTGGCAGAAATTTGCCTTCCAATATAGCCAGGTATCTATTGGCACTTACGGAACCTTTTATAAACTGCAGGTGACCTACTCCGCGATACGAAATGCACCCCCATATCATTTGGCTGGTAGGGAATTTCACTGTAGACACCATACAGTCTGGATGGTATTCTTCACCACGTCTACGGCGAATCGTTTGTCTTCCATCAGAGCCATGCAGGTTGAATTTTTTCTCGTCCTAGAAAATTACTGACTTCCACTGCTCGGGGGTCCATTTGACATGCTCTTTACAACAAATTAATCGGGCCTGTTTCATTTTTTTTGTGTGAGGAGGGGCTTTTTCTTAGGACGACGGGCTATAAGTCCATTTTTCAAGAGGCGTCTTCTGACTGTTACTGCACTTGCTGGCACTCCTGTATGTTCTTCTCATTCTCTTTTCAGCTCAGACGAAGAAGCTGTAGGATTTTTAAGGCATAAGTGCTTCAAAACGCGGTCCTGTTTTGGAGTAGAGAATCGTTTGCGTCCGGTTCCTTTTTTCCTATCAGCAGAACCAATATTCTTGAATTTGGAAAGAAATCTACCCACTGTCGACTGATTACAAGACACTCTATAAGCAGTATCACGGGAAAAACATCCTCACGTAAAGCAACAATAGCATTCTTTCTTTGTGGCGTCAACTGCACGTAACTCGCCATCTTGACACAAGCAAGGAATGACTGCAACTCTTGCAGAGCATGCTTATATAGCTGGAAGTAACAGCTGATGCAATATTACGTCATCCCCTACGCGTTTCAATCTTATCTGATGCAATCTGTAAGAAATATTGCCATATACGGTACCTACGTTATTCGGACGACCATTACAATTTTAAGGGGTGATGCACTTTCTTTTAACACCAGTGTATATGTTGTTTGAAATTTCTAATTAAAAAAACTTGATAATAATAATAGCAATACAAGGTAAAGACAATTTCGGATCCATAGATACATTATTTAATATGGCCTACTATCCATAATTATTATTATTATTGTTGCTCTTATATTAATTCTCCCTGATTGGGGGATTCCACTCCGTGACGGGTACTGCTACCAAGTACACAGGGTGGTTGTAATGTCTGGTGTTACTGTTGGTCGAGGAACTCTCTGACTATCCTACAGGTGTTCAGGATTGCGTCTTTCTGGAGTTCATTGTAGGTGTTCTCTGGGAGACCTATTGCTGCTAGGCTATTATGTAAGTTCTTTGGCACCATACCAGTGGTTGACACGATAATCGGGATAGTCGTTACTTCTTGCATATGCCACATCTCCTTGACCTCGTGTCTCAGGTTCGTGTACTTTCTGATTTTTTCCTCATGGGTTTTCTGGACATTGCTAGTGTTGGGCTCTGCTATGTCAATCAGATAGGTAGTCTTTTCCATCTTGTCCACAAGGGTTGATGTATCGTGCAATTACAACTTCGATTGAAGAGGACTTTAGAAATCCCTCACAACGTGGCTGAGTTAGTCGATCTCAGGCGAGGGCAGCATGGTTTTCTCTCCTGGAAACTAAATTTTTCCAGACTTAAATAAATAATGAATTCGAAATTTTCTGTCACCTCCTTGGTCTATCTGTTTCAGCAAAGAGGTATTTGTTGACGTCAAAACGACTTGTGTGGTGCTATACAGGTCGTCAATGATTATAGTAGGACCATGTGCTTTGTTTGCAAAGCACTGCTGTTAAAATTTTGTTTCTTATAATAAGCCAATATAATATTATCGAAGGGAAAGTTAATAAATAAAATTTTAACTTTTAAATTGAAAAATTACGTCATATCGAAACTTTAAGAACTGATATGAGAAGAAACGTTACTTTACAGTACACTATGTTCTTGTACACTACGTACACTACAGTGGAGATTGTATAATTCTAAATTGCTTAATTCGAAATAATTTTGATTCCTCTTCAGCTTGAAATTATCCAAGCTATATTATAGTTCGAATTATTCGAAGTAACATTTTAAACTATAATAATGTGTGCTATAAAACTTTGTTTTGATTTTACAGATGGCGAGTGAAGACCCGTCCAATGTCCAGTGCATTACTAGGCAGAGAGGGTCTCGTGCCATCCTGCTACCTGGAGAAAAAGACGATAGAGAGCACTACTCAAGAAACCGAACGAACTGATCCGAAAGCACGAGAAGCCGCATTGCGGAGGGAGTGAGTAAAAAATTATTAATTATATTACAATTAATTAACTCTTATTCAACCCCTTAATATCTATTTATTAATTTATCTATTTCTTAATATTAATTTATTCCTAGTTTACCTCACAGTGAAACTTGATCAAACCTTTGTCTTTGGTTCTCCCCACAGCGGGTGTAAAAGATCTGAGTTCGAATCCCGTCGATGACTCGAGGTGTTTTTATGGGCCTTTTTCATAATATGGCTGAGTTAGTTGGTCTCGGGATAGCATGGTTCTCTCTCTCCCGAAAACTCAAGTTTTTCTTCCAAACAGGCAAATTGATCACAAACAACACACCCAATTTACAGACAATATATAGCGCAATGTCCTAAGTCGCTAATGCGCCTAAAATCCTACAGAAACAACAATTTGGCGGTTACAGTGGGCTTGGAAACATGAACATTGCACAAGGAAGGAGTGCAAAACCATTGCTTGGTTGAATCCTGGTTCCAGCTGTTTCCCGCTTTTGGGAGAATATGACAAAAAAGGGTCTGTGGAACTTTTGTCTGTATTTTTAAGGATTTTAAAGCGCATGATGATGATGAATTAAAAGGCTGGATAAGGTACTGTATATAGTAGAACGAACCAAACTGCATCGTTGGGATTATATCGCCAGATGATACAGTGCGCCGGATTGTATCATCCCCTACAATGAAGGTAGCGTGATGGCCTGGGACCATTGGTTGTTTTGGACAAAACCATGAATGTTGATGTCTGTGCGAAGAACCTGGACAATGGTGAGTTTCCTACGGTTGTAGCAGCACGTTGGGGAAGGGCCATACGTGTATTAGCAGGACAGTGCTCCATGTCGTACTGCTCGTGTTGTGACGGACTAGTTTGAGGACATGAGCGTCGAATAGTTAGACTGGCCAACCCAGAGTCCTGTCCTCAAACCTCAATCCAATTCATACCCTCTGTGGTAAATTAGATCGAGGAGTGCGTGTGAAGAGGACTGCCCAAAAAATCAGTGCTGACTAGTCACCCCTTTGAAGGCTGAATAGGAAAATATCGGAGGACCTTTACAAAGAATTGGTGGAGAGTATTCCACAGAAACTAATGTTTGTCACACAGGTTTCAGCACACGTTATTAGTTTTCCTGTAAATAAAGGTTATTTGTTCATATGCAGGTTTCCAGATATTAATGGTAGGGCAGTGTATGTAGTAAATACATTGAATAACAAACTTTATATAAATTTTATTATTTCCTTTTATAGGAAGGTGGTGAAGGAGCTGGTGGAGACGGAAGAAGACTTTGCCCGTGATATGCAATACGTTGTGAACAATTATATGACCGAGATGGACAATAAATCCATGCCCAAGGAACTTCGGGATTACAAAGATGTAGTGTTTAGCAATTTCAAAGCCATCTCTGATTTTCATAACAAGTAATTATTATTATCATTTTCATTTATTTAACTTTAGTTTAATTTTCACATTGTAGAAGTACTTCCAAGGAATATTTTTTCTGTAGGACAGTATATACTTTTCGTAACTATTTTAACCATGTAAGCTAATGTAGCATCCGTTGACCTTAATGAGTAGAGTAATTAAGCTTTACTAAACTTTTATTTTGTTTATTTGATCAAAGTGGAATGAGTATTGTCTTCTTTTACAGTGTTTTAATCAAAGGAGTCCAGTACTACGCCAGTGAACCTGGAAGACTAGGGAAAACTTTTCTTCGATTGGTAAGTTGAATTAAAATTCCGAATGAGAAATAGTTTCGTCTCATTTCTCTCTCTCCTATCCACCATCCTTCTACAACTCAAGTTCATATGCCATGGCCATCAGGCAAAATAACAATGAGGCGTGATCAAAATGTTTGGGGATTTAACTAATATTTGGAAATGAATCTTCCCTGTGGTTCGAATAATCTTCTTTAAAATAGTTTCCTTGCTATATACACCGATTCCAATGCTTCTGCAACTTTCGGAATCTCTAATACTTTCTGCTTCGCGTTTTGAATAATTTACTCAGTGGTTGCAAATGTGATACTTTAAGGCTGGGTAAAAGAAGTAAATCACAGGTACCTAAATCTGATGAGTATGGCTGGGAGACCATTGCTGCGGAGTACTTCGAAAGAAATTCTTGAATGGAAAGCGCCCCATGTACAGGAATATTGTAATGATGCAAATGCTAATTCTCTGAAACCCAGTTTTCCAGCCAGTTTTACCACACTTCAAAGGGCAGTCTCCGTTGAACTGTTTTTTAGTATTCCTGGTTCACTGTTTTTCCATGCGGAACAAATTCATAATGAGCAATGCCTGTGAGCCACAAAATTCAATAAGAGTGATCTTTCCATTTGATTTAGATTGTTTTGCTTTTTGTGACCTGGGAGAATATGAAGTCTTTTATTGAGAGGACTGAGCCTTTTGTCCGGACCTTATCCATACACCACAATTCGTTCCAAATAGAAGAAACAGTATGGGTCAGCAGCAGCAGCAGCAACAGCAGGTCCTGACATATTGTATTAAAATTTATTGACATATCCTGCAAATAATACAAATTTCCCTATCAACTTAACAGATAGTTAAATCTCGATCAATCCTGATCTGATCATGATTGATCAGACCTTAAATTTAATGCGCTAATTCGTCGAATACCTTGTGACAAGTTGCAACTCGCCTACGATCACAATTTCAAGAAACAAAGCCAATCCCCCAACTTTTGATCACACTCGTAGAAATATTTAATGGAACATTAAAAATATTTCATTTCATTACTTAAATATTCTCTTATGTTGTTTAAAGAGATACTAATGAATAATTATTTATTCGTATAAATAATTAATAATTATTATTTATAATAATTAAAATTAAAAATAATAGTGGATTATTTGAAATTATTAATGAATTTAAATTATAATTAATGCATGGAATTAATCATTATGATTGAATTAATGAAATTATTAAATCACTTGATCGCTTTTTATGTTTTTCAACAGACTAATCATGAAAAAAGTCGATCTCATTTGCATAATTTAAAACTGAAAGTAGACATGTTTTTGTATTCAGTTTATTTACATTTGCATATTTTTTAGGAACGTGATTTTGATATGCATGTAAACTACTGTAGAGATGAACCACAAGCTCAAGAAGCATTATCTTCTGGTCCCTTGAAGGAATACTTCGATGTAAGTAAAATTCTGTATATCCCTACCTATTGCCAATCTATCTATGTTACCTTTCTTTATCTCTCCAATAGAAGAAGACATAAAATAGAACTCACTTCATTTATATGAGTACTCTGCTTTCTTGCATGTCCCTTACAAATTTCATCATGCTTGAAAGCCCTTTGCAAGTTCCCAGATATCCAACAAGTTGTTGCTGTTGTCATATCACCAGAACGAATAAATGACTGGCTACAGAAATTGGACCCGGATCTTTTCAAGCGACAAGGGACAACCTTAAAAAACACAATGTTGATATTGTCCAGAAATTGACCATTCTATTACATTGAGGCTGGTTGGAAAGATTTCTAAGGGACACGATCTGGAGAGCCATGTCAGTTAAGTTTGTTGGTGGTATTAGGGTTTTAAACGCATCAGAAACTTAGGCCATTAGAGTCATAAGGGCAACTTCTCAACAAAGCAGTACCTCATCACCTTAAAATCCTTTCATCTATTTAAATAATTTCTACATCATTTACATAGATTTCGATTTGTAATACCAAATTTTCAATTAAGAAAGTAATAGTTTTTTCTCCCTCTTTTAGGAGTATAGCAAGAAACTTGGAGATGATAAATCATTATCAGAACACCTAAAACTCCCAATCCAGAGGATTAATGATTATCAGCTACTATTAAAAGTAAGTAGAACTTACAAGATATTAATCTTTTTTTTTTTTTTTTTTTTATGTCCTGTGGTAGAAATCGGTGGGTCATTTTATTTCTTTAAAATCAGTTCAATGTGAATATTTCACGGCTATCGAAGGTCCTACCCTGTTATGGTCTAGAACGCCCTTTGATGAATAAATTGATAAATAGTGTACAAAATATCTCCAAAATTTGCATATTTGTACCTTTTTTTTTCGATCAGTATATATAAAGGAACATTTTGTTGTAGTAATCGAAGAGAGCAGATGTGTTTTAAGTTGTTTCGGAGGTAACTTGAAGGAGATTTGTGGGGATCCTTAATGGACTTGTTAGTAACAGTTTAATTTCTGTAATACTTTGTTAATTTAAATTCTGTAATACATTGCAAATTTCAATTTTATAATCTAAAATGTTTGCGGAATAATGGTTGTTACAAGATCCACTTTCAATGCATCGTCCAAGGACATCGTAACTCAAGTAGAATGCCTGAGTTATGCTGGCACTTCCGGTGTCAGTAATGAGTACGTTGCTGGTATAGCTTGTAGCATATGTTCTGAGGTCAGTCTAGTAGACAGACCAAGCATAACTGACGATTCTTTTCTTTGCACCAGATATAAGGAATCTACCTATCTCAAAATTGCTGCATTACTGGAACGGGTGTTTACCCTAGAAACAACTGTAACTGGAAGCTCGTCAGGGATTCAAGTATCTTGTGACATGCAAATTGATGCACCTTCGATTCGGGTTCCGGAACAGAATAGTGACGTGCATACTCCTCTGCCTGAATGAAATTTGGTTTTATTGGGATATTCTATTGTTAGGGAAATGATAACATATTTTGTAATAAAGATAGGTGGACCAGAACCACGGTGTTCTTGCTGGTAGCAACAACAACAACGACTGGTGATGTTACTATCAGATTATCACATTTTAAGGGGGAATAAAGAGAGCATTATTATTCATGCGGGTACTAACCATATTAAATGAAAATTGCCTGACGATTTGTTGGATAAATATATAGGACCATGCTGAAAAAATGCCGCGAGTTAGGACAGATTGTGTATGTGTCTGCAGTCCTGCCTAAACACGATAGAAGGTTTTTTTATTATTATTTATTTATTAAAGAGTCGGTACCAGCCAGCTTTCCTGCAACCCCACCATCTATTGCAATACTGTACAGGTAATTCTAACATAACATATGCTACCACTAGTTGGTTAGATCCCTGGCCGTCTGCCAGTGTACTGATGACATTATAAACACCATCAATATAAATACCCCCAATTTGGGGGTGAAAATAACAGCGGTCATTAGTTCATATTTCAAAAATAACATCGTTTCATTAGTCTTGATTAGAGAATGTCTTTCTCACGAGGAATAGCACTGCTCAGGAAGTGGAACGCAATCCATATATAAATCCATGCAGTAATGGAATGAAAAGGGATGTAGCATTATTTCATTAACTACTAAGCAATACGCAGCTCAACAACAGATAAGCCCGAACCAGAAGCAAAGCAACGATTCACTATTCGGTCTTCGCGATCACAAGCGACAGACTCACTGTGGTGGTCTAATCCTCCACAGGATCCCCTAGTTTTCTCCGACACGAACCCAGCCACTAAGAGGAGACAGGAGCGCTTCAAGGGTGATGGATCACAAATTCAAACTCAAGTCTCGTCCATAAATGCTGCCCTCAATGTCGAGATCAATTTCATAGTTGGCTCATCAGTTCATATAAGTCTCATACCACTCTAGGAGATATTCTTCAGTCTCAGACAACTTCCGATCTTCTTGTCTGAATTGCCACAAGACGGCTTCCACTCGCTTATTCGAATGAATTGCTATTCATGTGGTACTCTAACCGAAGCAGGATTAGAGCCATTCATTCGTCAGGCAATGAATGGCTTTAATCCTGCTTAACCATAGATGTGTAACCAAGAGCCAGACCTTTTTACCATTGAAACGCCTATGCCAGTTTCCAAAAAAACAATGTTTTTCGTCAGGTCAGCCCACAAACATCCGCACAAAGGCATATCATTCATCTCACAAACCACCCACCGTGGTTTCAACAGGGTAAGCGCCCGCCATTATTCAATTTTCGTTTTCATTTCAAAGGCTGCCGGCCAGCCAATAGAATTGATCCAACATTAATGGAGCTGTGATGCTTATCATATCTTTCTATAAGTGCATGTTGAGAGAGTTGTTGATTTAGGCCTGACGTAGCCGTGTGGTCAGGAGCGCGAGTGCAGTATCACACGATCTTTGAGTGGACTGGGGTTCAAGACCGTGACTGCTAAATGCGATTAACAATTTTTATTGATTGATTTATTGTAAACTCCACTGACCTGGTGGTCGTACCGGATTTAAACAATAACATCAATAATCACCAATCTGTTATTTCATGATTTCAGTTTGAGTGGAAAAACATTCTTTTATACATTAATTTCTGATTTTTTTAGGAACTTATTAAATACACGGCCCGATTGAAGGAAGATACATACGATTTAGAGAAGGCATACGATTTCATGCAAGCTATTCCTCAAAGAATTGCTGATCTGAATTTCCTTAATTATATGCAAGGCTATCGTGGAGACATTCACAAACTGGGACGAATCTTGAAGCACGTAAGTTATTAACCTTTTAGATTTGGAAAAAGAACGAAAAATTTTATGTTTATTTTAAGAATTGTGCAATGTATTGTGCATGGAGGTGTGTTTAGATGTCTAATTTTTTTGCCATCTACGTGTTGCCAAATGTTCTGTTATTGTTCTTAGACATTCTTGATTCGTGCCAGCCCCAAACAAGCTTTCATAATGGTGATCCTATTCGTACTCAAAGAGAAGGCTTATTCAACCCCTTCAAGGTCTTTGCCTCTAAACCACAATAATATGACAGCGGTATCTTAAGACTATAATTTCTTCTCCTCGATTTGGTAGGACGCCAACCAACTTCAAGATAGTCTGGCCTGACTTTTCGAAGTTAATTTCAGCAAACAGCTACTCAAAAGCTCTTACATAAACACGTATAGGATGAACGGGTACCTTAAACAGTAAACTAAACATCGACAAAGTGTTGAAGAAAGCAAAGATCATCCCATGACATATTGCAAAGTCAAGAGACCGTGCTTATTATTTAATTTTTTCATGCATAAATGATCATTCAATAAGAAATAACGTATACTGCACTGTAAGTGCTACAGCATCATCTTGACTTGGCGCATTATAGCCTTAGATGCTAATGCGCCATAAAACAAACAAACAAACAAACAAGCTATAGCATCATATTGCACATTGTTCTACACTGGATGGCCATTTTATTAGTCACTTATTCTTTTCATGAAATGGAGAATTTTCTCACCAACAGCATCACATATTCGTGTCATATGATACTGTAAATGGGGATAGATACTTAGGGACACTGAATGTATGACGAAAGATTTAAGTGACGTGGTATGGTAGTCTGCATCAAACTCATCAATGTGAGCATTTCGGAAACTGCAACCCTCTTGGGGTTTTTGCGTACGACTGCCTCGTATGTATCGAGGTTGGTCCAATAAACAAATAACATCCAGCCAATGACGATTCTGTGGTCGGAAACAGGTCGCTGATGTGAGTGACCAATGGAGATTGACAAGACTTTCGCAGGGTAAGAGCAAAGCATCACTCAGAAATCTTTTGTTATGGATGAGGTTTAGCAATCGACGACCGAAACCAGGTTCCTGTTCTATCATCAAAAACGAAAAGATACCATCACAGTGAGCTCAGGAAACCAGTGTTGGAATCCACCAGCACTGGACACTGGAGGATTGTAATACGTTTCCTGGTCTGACATATCCCGGTTCCTGCTATTTCACCCTGATGAGAGGACCTAGAATATGGCGAATGTGCTCAGGTGTGAACAATGCAGGCTAGTGGCGGCGAGTGTCGTGGTGTGGTGTGGAGAGTGTTTTCGTGGCACACTGGACCTCTTAATACCATTAAAGCAATATTTAGATGCTACGGGTTATCTAGAAATTGGTTCCGATTAGAAATGCCTTCATGGCTGCATTGTATCTATCTATAAATGGATTCTTCCAACAGGACAATGCACTATGTCACAAGAATAGAATTGTACAAAACTGGTTCTAGTAGATATAATAAGAGCGAATTCAGCCTACTATGGTGGCCTTCCCACTCACGATCTCAATCCAATGAAGCACCGATGGGATAAGATGGAACGAGCTGGTCGACGTAGAGAACCGCAACCATCCAATTTGCAACAACTGTGTGAAGTAATCACTATAGACCAGCATCCCTGTGGCACACTTTGGAAACTTTGTTGCGGCTATGCCATGACGAATCCAAGCTGTTCTGAGAGCTAAAGGGGATAACAAAACTACTCATTAGTAGGCAAGTGTACCTAATAAAGTGGTCACTTAGTGTATATGAACAGCTTAATGGTTAAGTTTTATTGAAGAAATATGACGAGAGAAAGGAGCTGGCGTCAAAGGTTTCAATTTAACGATTCATACAATTGCATACAATTAAAATTTAAAGGTTTCATATAATCTTCATTTACAGAAATACTAATAATAAGCTGTCATAAAAGCTAAACTCTTTAAGCTTTTATGACAGCTTCTAATCTCCGCGACCATTCAAGACTACCAGTTCAGTTCTGGTTTTTTTGGCATTCTCTCACCACACGCAACTGACGATCCAGTTAATTTGAGACGATCTCTGTGGAATTGAGATCAAAGCTCTGAGCTGGCAAATCCAACCTTTCAATACTCACATCCTCAAACCATTCCGTCACAATGCAAGCAGTATGACATGGAGCGTTGCCCTGCTAATATAGGTATGGATCTTCCCCAACCTGTTGTCACAACGTATGCAACCCATTATTGTCCAAGACGTCGAGATAGACTTTGGAGGTTTTCCAGGTCGTTTCGTGACGGTTTCAGTACCAATCCATTTCTATTTGCAGATCAAATCACCAATCATCGACCTAGAGATATTCACTGCCATCGAAATGTCATATACAGACTGATGTGGTACCCTATAATCATTCCGTGCTAGAAGTTTATTAAACTCGTTCGATTGCGGAATCTTACATTCACAATCGCACTGTTGTTTCTTCGAAGGCCCACGAGCATATTTATAGTTGTATAAACACGTGGTGCGCTTGGATAGCACAGTTGGTAGCATTGCCATCCTTCCCACATCGGGCAGAAAAGACCTGAGTTCGAGTTCCTTTGATGACGTGAGCAATTTTTACGGGCCCTTTTTTACAACGTGGCTGAGTTAGTTGGTCTCAGGCGAGGATGGCATGGTTTTTTCTCCTGGAAATTCGGTTTTTTCGTCCAGCGAACAGAAAATCGACCACAGAACACACGTAAGTTACACGCAGTATGTACAGAGTAACATGGCCTTAGTCGCTGATGCTCCTAAAACCCTACTACAATAACAACAACATGTGGTGCTTTGATAGGACGTGACCAACAATCAACGGAGGGGTGTCCAGATATTTATGGTAGGGTGGTGTATATAGGTAAATAATCCTTTCAGATTCCATAACAAACTACATTTTTAAAACTGCACATTATGTCTCGAAGTGAGCCTTAAAATAAAATCCTGTTTTAATACTTTGGTTAACGAGTAAGAATAGCATTTCTCCACTTTAAAATGAATGATTATAGTTATTTGTAATATATTTGTGATTTATTTCTAATTATACCAATCTGTCATAAATATTTTAAGGTGAATGACACTAATGTGAAATGCGTCGTTTCATTTCTTTTGTAGAAGACAAGTTCGTTGGGCCATATACAGCTAACTTGGCTGCCAAACTTTCTGTGAAAGTTTCTTTGTTTGTAATGAACCAAACAGTTGTTTCGTAAAGCATGCGTCTCATGTTCTCATGTGACTATTTTCTGATGATTTTGACATTCCTAAAGACCTGGTCATGAGTTCTAGGTATTCTGTTCTAGAAGACTGACAAATACACAGTTGCAGATAATCGAATCCTCTGTTTTCACAAGAGCAGTCTAAACTTGTCCTCAATGCCTTCCCGATCTTTGTTTGTCTCCTTCAGTCGTCCGTTGATGACTGTTATAGAAAGTTTTAACCTCTAGAACAGTTTCTCAGACGAGTTTGGAGTGGGATGAAGGTTATCAAAGAAGGTCATCTTTGATCCAGATACGCTAAACTATTTTAACCAAGAACAAATATTTATTCATTCACCTCAGTTCTTTTACATTTTATTTATATCTCAAAGGATTCCATTCCTTAATATGGCTTTTAACATTAGCGAACTCAAAAAATAGTTTATTTCTGATATCAGAATTCCTCGAAAACATTTAATTCTGAACCATGGGAATTCTTACTATTAACTCTCGTTGTTCTGAACGTCAACCAGACAATTTTGATATCCTCAGAGATTAAATTATCCTCTTAACTTAACCAAGAAGGATTTCAAAACCCTGAGGACGTTTTTAAAACTTATACACACTCCAAAGTATAAGCTCCATGTTCTTGTCCGTGAAATTCCCACCCGATGGAAAAATCTTGAGTTCAAATCCTGTCAATGACACTAAGAATTTTCATCAGATTTTTTTTTTTTTTTTTTTTTGTAGAGCAAACGGCAACCAGTCAGCATCCATTCACTGGACAAACTCACAGAATCAACTTTTTCGTTTTCTCATATATCCATTCTCTGTTTTCTGGAAGAAAACCTTCCTTCGCATGTATTTCCCGAAAATTACCATCTACAGAAATTGAAGTCTAATGTTAACAAGTATCTTCGATCTTCTTAGCCTTCAATCCATGTATGGTACTAAGCACTACAGGTTCTAACACCTTTCGTGTTTGGGGGTCTTCATTAAATAAAAATAAAAAAAAAACAAGAAAAAAAAGAAAAAAAGAAACTAACTGAAGAATACTCTCCAATTGCAGACAATATACTGATGCATCATACCTTTAGTTGCTTTGGTGCTTAATATACACATGTCTTGCGTAACAGTTTCTTCTAGCTGGTGCATATATAACTGAATCAGATTCAAATCGGGTTACTTAATCTGATTAAAACATTTAATCTTCCTGGCAGTTCCAACAAGGCACTCTAATAGCCTTAGAATTTAATCGGTGTCTGTCATTGCTAAAGTGGTATGTTGATAGTATTAGACATTCGTTTTAATGGATAACTCAAAATAATTATACACAAACAACTTCTTCAAACATTTCATTATCTTTTTATGGTTCCAGGGAAAAATTCTAGCCTTTCCACGCTAACTTTCCGTAACCGTTGCTAGACGCACTCTCCCTGATCGCTACTGGGCAGATTCTGTGAGCACATGCCAATATTGTCGAGCTGTCTTACATGAAGTAAATTTTTTTAGCTGCGTGTCACTGACGCATGTATCATGTCGGACATACAGATTGAACAGCGTTATTGTGTCAGACTGAAATTAAATGCATCTGAAACAGTTAAGGAGATGAATGAAGTGTATGGTATTGAGTGCCTTGGTAGGACTGCCATATTTAAATGGCACAAGCGATTCAGTGAAGGCCGTGAGTCTGTTGCAGATGACCCAAGACCTGGTCAGCCTTCCTCCTCAACAACTCCTCAGCAAATCGCAAAAGACCAGGAAATCTTGGATGAAGACAGGCGAAAACACTTTGTGAATTAGCTGTTAGAATGTCCATTTCATATAGTAGTGCTCACAATATTGTGAAAGGTCACCTGAAAATATTGCGAATCTGTGCCCGCTGGATTCCATACAATTTGACTCCAGAATAAAATCAGCAGAGAATAGACTTGTGCAAAGAAATGCTTGATCGTTTTGAAGCACAGTGTCAAAACATCTTAAATCGTATAATGACTTGTAATAAAACTTGGATTTTTCACTGTGATACAGAAACAAAACAACAGCTGAGTGAGTGGAAGCATTCTGATTCGCCAAGACCTGAGAAATTTCGAGCTTCTCGTTCGGCTGACAAACAAATGGTTCTTGTGTTTTTTGATATAAAAGGCATTCTTGTTACCCATTTTGTGCCTCATGGAGCAACTATGAATGAGGGAGCATGTTTGACTCCGAGGTTCTCAGAGTCAAGCTTCGCCGTGCCATTCGTGAGAAACGTCAACAACTTTCCAGGGTGAAGTGGTTTCTCCATCAAGACAACGTCAGGCCCCATAAGGCTAATATTGTGCAACCAGAGATCACTGCCAAGATGACTTAGCCTCGTGTGAGTTCTTCCTGTTTTCACGTCTGAAGACAGCTCTGAAAGGCAAGCGTTTCGTGTCTCATGCAACGATGCTCGTAGAACCACAACGGAAGCACTTCGCGGTCTTTTATTATTATTATTATTAATAGCCATATGGTGAAAGGAAGCCTGAGGCTTATGCTGCACCAGGAAAAAAAAATTCCCGAGTTACCCTGAGAGAGAGAGAGAGAGAGAGAGAGAGAGTCAAAAGTAGAAGGGAATCACCAAGAAAGAGAAGAATGATGATATCCAGCTCAGGACCCTGGGTGTGCCAAGCCCATACTCACCAGATGTGAGCCCCCGGGGTTATTCGAAAAATGGCTTGCGAGAAGCATTTAATGCGTGGGTACGATGGTGGCGAAAGTGTGTAAAAGTTCAAGGGAGAGTATTTCGAGAAGGAGAAATCCACAGATTCCAAGATTCAGATGATGACAATTAAGATAAGACTTTGCACCAGTCCTCCAATTAAATAGTCACCCCTCGTATATTAGCAATGAAATGTTGAAAGTGAATGCGGTTTCTAAATCCAAAGGAATGTTTTGAAATATTCCTGGGGAAGACACTACTCTTCAGAGAAAGATTCAAATCTGATTTATTTGACTGAATAAAATATGATCAGTAATCAAATTATAATTATACGAAATTTACTTTAAATACGCAAGGAAGTGATGTTAATCTTGTTATATATTTTTCACACTTCGATGCCCTTAGTCCTAGTTTTATAAAGTGCAAAATTTCAAACTTTTTTTTTAAATTCTTTTTGTTTAATTCCAGGAATGGTTTGATGTCACCGATAAGAAGGGAGTACGGCGGGAGAGATATGTATTTTTATTCAAAGGAAGGATCTTTATTACGGATACCAAAAAAATTACTAAGGATAAAACGTTTTATCTAGTCAAGCATATCGTCAAGGTAAGATAGATCTTCAGCATACTTTGAAAGGCATAACAGTGTACTGTAATTGAATAAATTGTCAAAAATATATATATATTACTGAATAAACTATAATGACCTACTACACTGGAGTGATGCATTCTGCTAGATGGCCAGCTGTCAACTCTATTCGTTTTATTAATCGTGATAAAAAGAAGTTCAATATTCGAAAAGCTTCAATTGGAAAAAACTATTATCTAACTTTTCCTTAGATCTCCATGCTGTAAAATATTGCTCACCTAGAAAACTGACACCTTGGCAGGCACGTAATTTCAACAGGACGCTGGAAATTCTAAAAATATTTTCCTGCTCCTCCTCTTTGGATTTCTGAATGCTTGAGTAGTGTTTTGTTCCTCCTAGCCTGAAATAACTCTGTTCCTTTTTAGTATGGTGGCTGTTAATCACTGTCTTTCTAATGTGAACCATGCTTGGCCAATGAAACTATTAAGTCTGAACACATATGGGCTACCCTGTTTAAATCAGGAAACAGAGAGGGAAAGAGCTATTACATTTCTTTCTTTTTGAAGGTCTTAATGTATTACATTGAACCAATTCACCTGTCATCCGCGCACCTTACACTTGAAGTGTAATCATAATCTAAAAAAGTATATTATGAATCTGATTAGCAAGAATAGTAATCGTAACGCTGTGCTAGCAGGGAGGTAAATTATTCCAAGGTTCTGTTTTTTAACACGAGTCTCATATAGATTATCTCGCACTGCATAGTCAGTTTTCTAGTTTTAAATTAATTAATAAAACTTTTGATTCATTTTATTTTGTATTTTAAGATGAGCACTTCAAATACAACCATGGTTTTAATTGGACTATTGACTAGCAAAGAATGGGGTAGAAGAATGGGCAATTTTAAAAGCCGGTTTTCTGGGTACCGGTGTGGTGGGAAGGATTGGCTCACTCGATATACCCTTGTCCATATCACACCATTTAGTAACCAGGGAAGAACACTGGAGTGATGCGTCAAGGTATTTTACAAAAACAACGATTTAACCTTAAGCGTCAAGGTCTTGTATCATCTGCGTATACCATTGAAATATGGGACCGCTTTCTCTATGGAGTCCAAATTGTTCTGCTGGTTGGCGTGACTTTGGCTGAACTTAGCCAATAGGAGCGTACGACAAATACAGGACTTAAATTTCCATCCTTATAAGATACAAGTACTGCAAGAATTAAAATCTTGCGATCTCCTCACACGTCACCTTTGTCAAGAAATTCTAACTGAAATTGAGTACTATATATAGGTCTGGAGGCCTCATTTTAGGAAGGGTACAGAGAAGGGCAACAAGATTAGTGAATGGAACAAAGGGTTGCTCTTACGAAGAATGGCTTAAGGTTTGTAAATTACAGTGTCTGGAGACTAGGCACCTACGAGGTGATCTGATTGAAGTGTATAAGGCCGTGAATAGTTTGAGCAAGCTCAGTGCTGAGGGGACATAAATTCAAATCGAGGAAAGACGGTTGTCGAATAGATGGTGCGGAAATTTGTCTTTAGCCAGCCGGTGGATGATTTCTGGAACAAACTTCCATCTGTCGTTGTAGAGGTGGATAGCTTAAATAAAATCAAGGCAGAACTAGACAAACATTTGGAGCGAATGAATGGCTGACGAAATGGGAAGGGTTTTTTTTTACTGTTGCTGTATAAGCTTGCTTTCTTGCATCATATGCCTCTTCTAATGCTAATGTCTGATGAGGTTCACTTTCATCTAAACGGTTTTATAAATAAAAAAAATTTTCGTTATCAATCGGAAGGAAATCCTCGCCAATTCCACTAGCAACCACTGCACAGTGACCAGGTTGTAGTGTGTAATTTTATCAAACGGCCTATTATTGACCAATATCGGCCAGCAACTGTGACGTCAGACCGCTATGCTAACATGATTAGCATTAGCATTAGCATTAGTAGAGGCATTTGATGCAAGAAAGCAAGCTTATGCAGCATCAGCCAAAAAAATAAAAAAAAAAAAAAAAAAAGTAACATAAATAAATAAAAATAACCACTTCCACTTCACCCCTCTGTTCGTTCGAAATACCTGTCCAGCTGAGCCTTAAACTTATTTAGGCTATCAACTTCCACGACAAGGGATGGAAGTCTGTTCCACCCACCAACCACCCGCTGGCTAAAGGCAAATTTCCGCACATCTATCCTACATCTGTCTTTCCTCAATTTGAATTTATGCCCTCTCAGGTGATTTTTCTGAGCTAGAGGAAGAATCCCATCAGCATTGAGCATGCTCAAACCATTCAAGGCTTTGTACACCTCTATCAGATCACCCCGCTGGTGCCTAGTTTCCAGACACTGTAATTTGCAAAACTTAAGCCTTTCTTCGTAAGAGAACCCCTTTGTCCCATTCACCAATCTAGTTGCCCTTCTCTGTACTCGTTCCAGCAGCTCTACATCCTTCCTGAAATGAGGCCTCCAGGCCTGTATACAGTACTCTAGGTGTGGCCTGACCATTGCCTTATACAAGGGAATAATCACCTCCTTATCCCTGCTAGAAAAATTCCTATATATCATTGACAATACACCATGAGCTACTCTTGCAGCTCGTCTGCACTGCTCAGAGAACTTCATATCTGCCTGCACCACCACCCCCAGGTCCCTTTCATTCTCTACCACTGTCAGTGTAGTACCACAGAGTTGATACGTTGCTCTGGGGTTGCTGTTTCCCATATGTAGTACTTTACATTTGTCAATGTTAAACTTCATTTGCCACCTCGAAGCCCATCTGCTCAACCTTTCCAAATCCTGTTGCAGCAGCATAGTGTCAGTAGTGTCCTTGACAACCCTGCCAACCTTCGTATCGTCTGCAAACTTGGACATTAAGCCTGATATACCATCATCAATATCATTTATAAATACAGAAAACAATAAAGGCCCCAATACTGAACCCTGAGGGACTCCACTAATAACATTAGTCCACGATGAGCAGTGTCCATTGATTACCACTCTCTGTCTTCTCCCCCTCAACCACCCCTTTATCCATAGCAGCAACTTGCCTCCAATGCCACACTGCTCCAATTTGTGCAGCAGTCTTCCATGTGCAACAGTATCAAAAGCCTTTCTAAGATCCAAGTATATAATATCAAAGTTATTCCCTGCATCCAGTTCTTTTGTGACTGCATCATAGTATCCAATCAAATTGGTCAGGCAAGACTTCCCCTTAACAAAACCATGCTGTGTCCTAGCTATAACTGAAGTCTTGTCTAGATGATCCTGCAGTGCTTCTTTCACCAGTGCCTCCATTAATTTTCCGGGAACAGAAGTTAAACTCACAGGTCTATAATTACTTGTGTCAGCCTTTGATCCCCCTTTGTGAATTGGGGTCACATTTGCACATCTCCAGTCAATGGGTACCTCCCCTGAGTCCAAGGAAGCTCTCATAATTATGGCTAAGGGTTTGCTTACCTCCTTTGCTGCCTCCTTTAATATAACTGGATAGATCCCATCCACCCCAGGTGCCTTTCTTGTGTTTATCTTCAACAATTTCTCCTCCACTTTGCTCTCAGTTATTACAAGATTCTCTAGCTTACTGCTAGAGTTGAATACACCTCTGGCATTCCCCTCGCTGAATAACTCCTCATGTGTGAATGTCGATGCAAAATATTCATTTAGTTTGTTAGCTACCCGAGCAGGGTCATCAACAGTTGACCCATCGATCTCAAGTGGACCAATCTGATTCATCCCCTTCCTTCTAGAGTTTACATAAGTAAAGAACTCTTTGCTGTTTTTCTTCGCATCCCTTGCCAAGGATCTCTCGTAATCTGCCTTCGCCTGCCTAACCTCCTTTGTAACTTGGTTACAGATCAACTTGTATCTATCATAGGCGTCCGTGTCACGTGTTAATTTGTATGTATCCCATGCATTTTTCTTCTCTGCCATATGCCTCATTAGTTCATCTGACAACCATTTAGGCCTAAACCTTGAACAATATTTCTTAGTTGGTATGTAAAGCCTAGTAGCTTCCACATGATACAATCTTTTTGATACAATCTTTTTGACGACATACGACTGCTTTTTCATAATTACATCATCATTTCCAGGAATGGTAACAGTTGGTGGAATCGCCTTCTCCCCACGCCGGGTGGAAAAGACCTGAGTTCGAATCCCTTCAATGATGTGAGGAATTTTTAAGGGCCTTTTCACAAAGTGGCTGCGTTAATCGGTCTCAGGTGATGGAGCATAGTTTTTCCCTCCCGGAAACTTGGGTTTTTCGTCAAGCAAATCGACCACAGAACACACACGCAATATATAGCCATGTCATATACGGTGCAATATGGCCTAAGTTGCTGATGTGCCTAAAACCCCTACAACACGTCAGCCTAACTATCCTGACGCCATTTTTCAGCAGAACAATGCTGGAACATATCGCAGGGTTTCCTTTGAGCGGCTTTGTAGCCTGGACGTACTGTCTTGGCCATCTAGGTCCACGGATTTCTTCCCCATCGAGCATGTGCGTGCCATGAATGGAGCCATCTGCAGATCCACCCACAGCCAGCACAGACCATGAATGTTCTGTGGGACCAGGTGCAAAGAGGTTGGTGGGAAATGCTATAGTAGGCTAGTCGATATCTGTATGACTCAATGCCGAGAGTCTTAGCCCAATGTATCCGCGATCGTCGTGGACTTACGTCATATTGATCTGTCCATTGTAAGCATCATTTTGTGTCACTAAATGTGTCCCCACACATTTGCAACTGCAACTTTTATAAAATAAAAATAAATTTTCTGTTTATACTCCGATACGATCACATGGTTAGAAGGGTTCAAAAAGATATATAAGAAACAGCACCGTATTTAAGAACCACAGGGGCTTGAACCCTGGTCGTGTACTTATTACTCTGAACCTCAATGTTCTCCTTAACTCCTTGCCTATCCTCTCTGTTTTCCTGTTCCTTCCGCGTGCTGGAATTCCAGCCTAACAGAGTGTATCGTATCGTTGTGTCTCTCATACTCATTACTTTGAATGTAATATATTATTCATTTTTCTTGATAATCCAGTAATCATTTTGAAAATGAAAAACTGATAAAAAAATATATATTTTTATTTTACAGTTTCCAGAAGTTGAAATTGTAGATAATGCCGACGATGACGAATTGAAAATAAGAATTCAAGGTATAAGTAAAAATATATCCGGCTATCCACTTACACTCCGAGCTAAAACAATTGAACAAAAAGAGGCGTGGTTGAAGGAAATAACTCAAACAGCTATTCCTCAAGGTGAGAAAATGTCAAATAATTATCTATTTGTTATTATGTTTCTGTAACTGTTGATAGCATTATGTTAAAAATATTTAAAAAATAACTATTCTCATTATAATGCTTATAAAAGCTTTGGGAGAAGATACAATTTATATTTCGAAGACTTTTTTCAGTGGTTTGCAAAGCTTAAAGAACTATCCGCGAAGGTGCTAGCGAAATTAATATTTTTATGGGATATACAATAAATTTTACCACAATACGTTTCAACTATATTTGTGCTTCGTTAATGTGCTACTGTGGGCCCACAATTTGTTTCTTCTATCATTACTAGTAACGAATAATGGGTGTATGGCTATGAACAGGAAACGGAAGACTCCATCTTCTCCAAGGTTCAGAAAGCTAAGACAATCTTGATCGATTGTGAAGGTCGTGCTTATCATAATTTTTGACTCTCAGGGCATTGTTCATTATGAATTTGCCACGCCTTATCAAGCAGTAAACCTGGAACGAAAAATCATTCGCGCATACGCGATGTTATTTGGAGAAAGAGCTTCAGAAAAGTGGGCTTAAAGGAACTGGCCCTTGCATCACGACCACTCCACCCCCGTGGTGCCCAATCCGACATATTCACCAGATTTCGCTGTGATTTTTTTTCTTGGTTCCCAAACTTAAAACCCCATTGAAAAGGACAAAACTTTGCAACTACTGAGGAAATTATTCGGAACACGACTTAGGAACTATTAGCAATTTCAAAAGAATCCAATCCGGAAAGATTACGGAATTTTTTGCAGAAGCATTGGAATTAGTGTATACAGTTCCAAAGAAACATCTCTGAAGGAAATCCATCAGAATAGCCGGTAAGATTCATCAATTCCTAAATATTAGTTCAGTCCCCGAACTTTTGATCACATTTTGTACCTGTGCAGTTTTAAATAAAGATTAATTTACATTATTGCTGGCCAAGAAGTCACTGGAATTTCTTTTAATCGTCATATGGCAAGTATTGTGTGAAAAACCATTGTGTGCTGCATACTTTCTAAAGGATTTGCGAGGACCTCTTTACAAACACGTTTTAGAGTCTATCTAACCATTTGGCTAACCGCTACGTATCGATAATCATACAAGTGTCCTGTCTCCCTGAATTTCTTTACCAACTTTTACTTTCCTAGTATACTACTGTCATGTTAGATTGACTTTTAAACACCGACACATCAACATGGCATTATCTCTTTCCATGATGGGTATGCGGTATACCTATGCACAAATTTCCCATTTCTATGTCTGTTAATTTCGGGGTTACTGCAAATATTCTCCTTTATTTACTGCAAATATTCTGTCTATTCATTTCGGGGTTACTGAAAATATTCTGGATTACCCAACTAAAGTAGTAGCAGTAGGGTTTTGGAAGCATCAGCGACTAAGGCCATATTACTTCGTACTGTATATACTGTATGTAAGTTGCCGTGCGTTCTGTTTGCTGGAAGAAAAACCCGAGTTTCCGGAAGGAAAAAAAACCATGCAACCCTCGCCTGAGACCGAATAACTCAGTCACATTGTGAAAATGGCCCATAAAAATTCCCCACATCATCGACGGGACTCGAACTCAGGTCTTTTCCACCCGGTGTGGGGAGGACGGCGATTCTACCAACTGTGCTACCCACGAGGGCCCAACTAAAGAATCATTCTGTATAATACAAATAATGATACGTTTGAGATGCGACTAGAATTTGAATTTGTGTTAAGGAAAACTCATAATTTGCATGTGTTCTAAGGTCAGTTCAGCCATTTAGGGGATGTTAAAAAACCCTGAAACTCCGCCAGAGACTGGCTAATCGAGCCATGCTAGTAAATTTTTCATACAACCAATTCAAGTCTGGCCTTTAACGTGTGAGCACTTTTTTTTTTTTTTTTTTCCTTTTCTTCAGCATTTTAAAGATTACTGACAAAAATGGAGAAGTGGAAGCGATCACGTTAATATTATCTTTAATACGGAGTGACCATGAAATACGAATAATTTCGAGTAAAAGAGTGCTAGACATAACAAGTAACTTTCTTCATTCTGTGCATGGTTTCGCAACTGTGGTCAACCCACAATACTACAAATGTGCATAAACAGTGCAAGCAGTAAAAACTCATTTAAAAACCCATCCATTCGCTCCAAACGTTTGTCCAGTTCTTCCTTGAATTTACTTAAGCTGTCAACTTCCACAACGAAAGATGGAAGTTTGCTCCACCTGCCATATTGTTGCAACCGAGGGATGTTTAACACGGGTTTTCAGATAAGCTTCGTAATGGCAATATTTTCAACATTTCTGTGTTGAAACATTTCAAAATTAAGTAAGAGAATAAAGATCAATAATTGCAAGTTTCATGTCTCTAGCATACTGGAAGCTATTTGCATTTTCATGGGTTATCATTTAAAATGATCACCCTGTATAACGGTATTTATTAATATTTTGCTACAGGGCAATTCCTCCCCACCACACACTAATAGGAAACCATTTCGGACATATTTTTGCACTGATACCACTAAGAGAAGCTTCTTGTCTGAGATGAAATCACACTTGCGCCGTCCCTGCTCTCAAATATTAATGGGACAAGCCCTTTGGTTATTGTCTATTTTTATCAAAATCTCATGCAAATGCAACTTTATTATAATACGTAATTTACAAAAAATAAATACGAAAACTTAATGACCTAAATTATCAATATTTTGTATGTTTTATTAACATTTGCTAATAGATTCGTGTTCTTTTGCAAACAGCCATTGAAGATCTTGGAGAGGACGAACCTGAGTTAATCCAGGAAGAACCGAAGTCTCCAGAAATAATCACGGAACCTGAACAAAAGAAACTGAAAAGGCAAGAAACCGAAGAAATTATAGAGACGACGAAAATCCATGTGGAAATGGAAGCTAAAGTGGAAGTTTTGGAAGACTACGAGGCCTATGAAGAAATGAATACAGTCATAACTGAAAGCGTGAGATCCGGATCCTTAACATCTTTGGATGGTGAGTGTTTTTCTGTATAGTAAGTAAGGCATATTGTTTGTTTGTTTTTGGATTTTGGCGAATCGAAAACCTGTACGTAGTGCAACCAAAGTAGAGATGAAAATTTTCTCAATAAGAATCAGTGAAACGTAAAAGCACCAACTTATTTAGTTACAACAATGTTGTTCCAGCTAGTGGAATTAAAAATCAAATATAATCTGCCATTGCTAGTGAAATAGGCCAGTAAAAATTTCTGAATCTGCTCAACAGCATTTTCACGGAAGTACATCACGATGTGACTATATCTATTTCAAATATCAAAATGATGAGGATTTTCGTTCATAAATGACATATAGTTCACTAAAACGAGAGCTAAGAAGATCAGAAATGTTATCGTTATGATTAAATTACATATTAAAAACATGTAAATGAATACTGAAGAAAACCCAACTTGAAAATTCTCTTCTATACTCATTTCTAATTCAATATAATAATAATAATAATAATAATAATAATAATAATAATAATAATAATAATAATAATAATACAATACAATACAATACAATTTTATTTATCACCATTTATCACAATATTTATCACAATAATAATAATAATAATAATAATAATAATTGTTTCATTCAGAGAATGAGATTTTAAAAAAAATAAATAAAAAGTCATATTAGGGCCGCCCGAAAATTACTTCATCTCCTCATCTGTATTATGTCCATGAATCGTTTGTGTTCTCTGGTCGGTTGTGAGTTTTGCTGGATGAAAAATTCGAGTTTTCGGTTGGAAAAACCCTCCTAACCTCTGCTGAGACCGACTAATTCAGCCATGGAGTGTAGAAGCTCCTCATGTCATTGACGGGATTCGAACCCGGGCTTTTTTCACTCGAAGAAGAACGTTGATCATAACCACTGTGCAACTCGCGAAGACTCGACAATAAGATAATGAATAAACACAGTGGTTGTGGTATTTTGCACAGGGGCATCGAAAGCCAATGAGTGCCCCGATGAAAATAGTCTCTCCGGCTGCCTTCCCCCTTCAGACTCTGTAATCCAAAGTTACCGTTGGACGTTTGAAATACCACACTAATTTTTTTCTTTTATTTTTTATCAAAATGGAAGCAGCAAGCAGAATTAACACCACTGTAGGGAAAAGAAGGTTAATGCACCCTGAATGAACAATCGTTCTTTCATCTGTTATAACCATCACTAGAGATTAAAATGGTTTTAAAATACATTGAACCTAACGAGCCACTAACCTCATAATTCAGAAAGTAAACAGGGGGAATGTCTTCTTCAAATAACTTTTTATTACTATGCGTATAAAAATACTCAGCTATCCTTCCTACCTTTTGTAACAGGCGATACTCTTTTTTAATTTAGAATTATTCTTGTTATGGGCCTTTTCTTTTTTTCTTTCTTTCCCCCTCCACCCCCGTCATTGCACATATTCCGAATAATGAAACAACAGTCAAGTGACGATAATGAGACAGTTTTTGATCCCTACTTCTTAATTTACTCCATTCTGGAACTATTAATAGCGTTAAATATTTCACCTTCGAGTACCATTTTTCTTAAAGTGTTTTAGTACGATCTTGTGAGAATGATTTATGAGGAACTAATGTCAGTTTAAAAATAACCTTTTGTATATTTCGTCATGAATATTTTTATAATGATACGAGAAAAAAAAAATCAGAGACCACCACAAGAAAGATTTAAACAAGGACAAAGAAGTTTAGGATGGCATAAATGTTTTGGAGCTCGTTGAGGTGTGTCAAGTGAAAACTGGATTTACTAGAATCAGGTAAGGGGCAGTTGACTCAACCTGTCCACCCCTCTCTCGATTATATTATTATTTTTGGTAATCACAGTGAAATATCAACCAGCGATTATGATGTGCTTAAAGGATTTCTAATTAACAATACTGTTTTAACACGTAAGTACTTCTTAAACTTAAAAACTTTACTTAAAGTTTGCATACACTTTTTTCTTGATTTATTTTTTGATTAATTAATTTCATCAAATAATAAAATTCTGTATACAGTAAGGGAGTAAATATCAACCGCCAATTCCTTAAATGCTGATCTCCAGGTAATTCTCCAACGGAGAGAACATAACAGTTAATTTCAGTCCTAAAACTGTCCTGACTTATATCTCGCAAAAAGGATTCTTCTGCTCCTATGCTTATCTTGGATGACACTTCGATTTCTAGGCAAGATCATATATCTCTATTGGGGATTACTGTAACTTCTAATCTCCCTTAGCATAAGAACATCACAAATATTGTTTCCTCTGTATCTAAAAATCTGGGTTTCCTCTTTCGCTCTCAGCGTTACTGTTCTCCTAAATAGCTACTCACTCTGTACAAATGTCAAATCTGCCCTACCATGGAATATTGCTCCCACATCTGGAGCGGTGCCCTAATCTCTTTCTTAAACTTCTCGACTCCATTCAAAAGAGGGTTAATTAATGACCCATCTCTTACGAAATTTCTCCACTGTCTATCGCATAGGCGTTTTGTTCCTGCTGCATTCTTTTTCTATAGATCCTTCCATGGGCGCTGATCTTCTAAATTTCCTTCAATAATTCCTCCTCTCTTCCAAACTGAACACGTACAGCAAGTCAGTATCCATTTACTGTCCGATTACAAACTCACAGAACCAACTTTTCGTTTTCCTCATTTATCCCTTCAATTACCTTTTACTGAAACAACCTTCCTTCACATGTATTTCCTGAAAATTACAATTTCCTGAAATGCAAGTCTAATGTCAATAATTTTCTTCTGAACTTTCCGATCCACGCACGGTATTAAGTACTATAGGTTCTAATACCTTTCAATTTCAGTT
The DNA here is from genome assembly GCF_048544385.1 of Mastigoproctus giganteus. Classification (NCBI taxonomy): domain Eukaryota; kingdom Metazoa; phylum Arthropoda; class Arachnida; order Uropygi; family Thelyphonidae; genus Mastigoproctus; species Mastigoproctus giganteus. The sequence continues at coordinate 20,306,047 of NC_143587.1, forward strand.
GCCTTCATTAGAAAAAAAAAAAAATAAAATAGAAAGAAAGAAAGAAAAAAATAGACCAGGATCAATTGCAACGCTGGTCAATTGTAACACTTCAAGTTTCCCATCAACTGTAGTTGCTGTAGAGATCTGATCAATGCAAAATCGTGTTGTAAGAACTATGGAATGGAAGGATTTCCTTTCAGTTGCAAGTTAATATGCTGCAGGTTATAATGCGTTTTTTCCCAACAATAAAGAAAATTCTGAGCCTTTTTTTTTTTGTACTATAGAGAGAGGTCTACTTCTCAAGGTAGTATAATAATTATAATCGCCGTTCCCCCACACCGAATGGAAAAGGTCCTGGTTTGAGATTTTGTCAATAACCCAACTAACTTTTTATGGTCTATTTTCTATTCGTGGCGGAGTTAGTCGGTTTCAGGTGCTGATAACAAGGTTTTCTCTCCCTGAAACTTGGATTTTTCGTTCAGATAAACAGGCAAATCGCCCAGAGAACATGCAATTTATGGATATAAGTGGTTGAGTTGTCTTCGGTTACCCTCTAATTTTACTTTTTTTTTTTTTTTTTTTTTTGTAGATTGAGGTCTATTATGTTGACTTCGTCCATTATATTAAAAAATGCTAATTTATTCTTCTTTAATACTTGGAAATTTAAATTGGTTTAATTTTTTTGGTTTTAGGAAATGTTTTGAAATATAAAATGTGCTAGGATACTTTAAAATTAACGTTTCATAGGGGTTTTGGCAACAGCATTGAATTTGAATTTAATGATGAAGTGGGAACTGATGGAATCAGTTATATTCCCTTTTGGGTTATTTATTTATTTATTTATTTGTAAATTGGAATTATTTTAGCGTGCTTAAAATAGCCAGAGAAACAAGAAGGTTTACATTAGAATCTTGTAGTGACATATGACTAAAGCTATACCAAACATGAGTTTGCTGTACTGAATAAGGCAAACATGGGTTTGCCTTATTCAGTACAGCAACTCTCGTTGATATTTCGATTAACCCGCATCTGAAAGCGATTGAAACCATCCACTTTTGGAAAAGTATTCACAAAACACAACTGCAAGGTAGATGTTGCAGTTCTTTTCAGTGATTATCTAGAATCACAAAGTATCATTTCTTGTACGTAGATTGGTCATAATTATATTTAAAAAAAAAACAAACAAACTTTATTACAGAAGTAAATAAAAAGAAGTCACACTTTATCCCAGGCTCCCTACTCGATCCAAGAATGACTCTCGACTAATAGGTATAACTGAATATAAAATTTGTATTAAATTTAAAACGCTTTCCTCATTTTATTCGATTTTGGAAAAATCGGATGAATTAATTTTATTAGTTTAATTTTTCCTGTATTGTTACATTGCAATCACGGTTACTGGCAGATTCAGAAATATTTACAGTCTTGAAAATTCCTTTCGAACTATGCGCCATTATTTTTTTAAAGTCTGAGACAAATTAAAATTCAATAGTTCAAACGTATTCAGTAGTTTAAACTTAATTAAAATTAAACCTAATTAAAATACTCAGTCAACTTTTTGACTTGGAGAAATGTAGTTTGTTTTTCCAAAGATTTTTTTTTCTTTCTTTTTAATTAATTAATTTTTTTTTTCGGTGCATTTGTTTTTCTAAGGAAAAGAAAAACCATGGAATTTTATAAAATAAGTCATGAAAATAATTTCATTTATATGAAGTTTGAAAATGTATTACTCAAGTAAATCACACATTAGTACCGTAATTTATTTAAAGAACCAAATCTACATTTTCCCCCCTGGTGACTAAAATATATTAGTTTTCATATAATTAGCAGTTACTATTCTTTTGATAATTATAATTGAATTATTATTTTTTATTTATTTATTTTTGAACGTAACACATAACTGTTTTAATTATGACATAATCTATGCCATTTCAAGTGAATGCTGGCTGGCGTGAATATATCTTGAATGGGTGCATCAGAAAGTTTTTTTTTTTTTTTTTTTTAATTAAGCATAGCAGTGCTTAAAACTAATGCATAACACCGAAACTTAAAGTAACAAAAAATTTTGAATATTAATACTTTTTTGAGCTGAGCACTATCCAGAATTGATTTAGGCTCTTTATTTTCCTTTTCTTATCTTCAACTAATGTTTGAAATTGAACAGCTTGACCATATCTGTCCTTCTCGGAAGTATACTTTATTAATATTTTCTTGGATAGACTATTGAAGTGAAATAGCACTCATTCCATTCTATATATAACTATTTATTAACTTAAAAAATATTAATTTAATATTCTTCAAGTTAATAAATATCTGTTATAAAAAAAAAGTTCAACCTTTCGCTTGCTTATGCTGCAGCGCCTTACATAACCGCTTTAAGAACTATGCATGACATTTTACGAGATATCATGGTTTATATAATTAATGTATTTTTTTAAATTTAAATTTTAAACCGTGATCAGGTGTTATCTTATGTATATGTTTTGTTGTTGTTTGTAGTTATTATTATTATTTGTGCCATGCACTATATTACCAACAGAAAATTGTAATATATGAACGAAATTATAAGGAACCAAGGAGCTTTTCAGAATTACATTTCTGTAATTAAATTTAATTTTAAATTCAAATATTATTAATTTTGATATTTATGGGGAACCTTGGTTATATACGTTTTGGAGAATGAGGATCCTCTTTGATTCTGAGAGCTTCAGTTACCGTTTTTCGGGCCCGGAGGCAAAGAACATGTTCGGTCCCCTACTTAATTAATGAAAATTGCAAAAAGAGGAGACAGTCAAAGACGCCGGACCCCCCATGGGTCCGGGTCCGGAGGAAATTTCCTTGCCTGCCTACATGGTAGCTACGCCACTGGACGAAACTCATGGGTACTACCACTGCAAATTGAGCTTTCATGTGGGATTGGTTTTAACTGCACCCTCTCATGCAAATTTTCTGAGGGAATATTTGTAATTGCAAAAATTTTGATTGAAAAACACTTTTCTTTATGCTGCAGGACATCCAAGAGAAATATTACAATTTCGTTGTTACAGTAGCGAGGATCGATCTTTGGGGAAAAGGGAGGAGAGAGTGCAATTGTGAAGTGAGTGCAACACATACAGGCCACTGATTGAAAAGGATCCTAATCCATATAAAAAACAATCTTTCATTCTTAGTAGGGGAAAGTATATCCCTACGATTAATTCTTGCACCTGGGCTCCCTTGAACTCTAGGATCGACCCTGATCCAACCCACACGAGCCAATTAGTTAGTAATGACTGTGCAGTGTGATTCGAACGCGCATCGTGAGTAGCGTGAGTAAAAATGCTGACACAGGACCAGCAAAATGTTAAGAGTTCCGGTGCTATCATTTTGCTAAAAATAACAAGAAATTTTGATAGATTTTGCTTTTAAAATCTAAATATTAGTATTTTTGGAATATGATGTGATCACACAGTGCATATAAAAATTATATTACATACCACTCTAAAAATTGTTTGACATAAGGCGCGCATTTATATAACGATTATACACAAAAAGGCCAAAAAAAAAAAAAAAAAAGAAAAAAAAAGAACATTTGTATTAAAACTGTCACAAACAAAGAGAGAAAATACAAATTGATGCAAAGAAACTGTGACGTGCCGTAATGACATTTCAGCCTATACCATGCGTAGGGAATTAAAGAAATTGGGTATTGGTAGTCGCCTACCTATTCGGAACCTATTTGTTTCAAAAAAAAAAAAAGAAAACAACTAAAAAATCTGAGTTTTTTGAGTCTGAGTAATGCTGAAGACTGGACAGTGGAACGATCGATGAAAGTCATCTGTTTTGCATTGATGATAGTCAGAGAGTGTGGCGAGAACCTCACTAATCGATGGACCCTGCTTGCCTTGTTAAGTCAACTCAAACATCTGGAGGTGGTATCATAGTATGGGGAATGTTTTGTTGTCACGGACTGGGCCCATAGATACTGTTGGAAGATTGAATGTCATCCAGGGAGTAGTAGTAGGACATTAGCAACTAAGGCCATATTGCTCCGTGTATACTGTCTATAAATTGCATGTGCCCTGTAGTCAATTTTCTGTTTGCTGGACGAAAAACTCGAGTTTCCGGGAGATAAAATTATGTTGCCCTCGCCTGAGACCGACTAACTCAACCACATTGTGAAAAAGGCACATAAAAATTCCTCAAGTCATCGACGGGGCTCGAAAGCAGGTCTTTCCCACCCGGTGTAGGGAGGACGGCGATTCTACCAACTGTGCTACCCACAAGGACCTCCAGGGAGTGCCTGACTTTTGTATCACATCTACAAGAATGGTTCGGAGAACATGACATGGATTTCCACCATTGTCCCTACCCTCACATTCGCCTGATATTAATCCTATTGAAAGTTGTGTGACATGCTGGTGAGAGCTATTTGGCAAGTAACTCCTCTTCCTTCAACTTTGTCACAGCCATGCGATATTTTGCTGGAAGGATGGTTACGATTAGACTAAAATGCACTAAAACACCTTATAGAATCAATGCACTCTTGCTGTTATTCGAAACAAAGGCAGCCAGATTCGATGTTAAATAAAGATTTGTAATTTTTTTACCAGTGTGTATAACATTTGGTAGTAGAGTTGGTACTAGAATTGGTCACCAAATTGCTCCATCCTTCCTTAAGGACACGAGGCCAAGATGGAGCAATTTGGTCCGTCTGGTCCATCTCCCTCTCAGCCGGGACTCTGAGGAAGAAGTCCCCATTGTTGGAATTTGGAGACCCCCCCCCCCTTTTCATTTGGGAGATCCATTGTGCAATTCATAGGTAGCACTACTACAGGACACCCTGCAACTGGAGTCTATGCCAAGACGTGTAGGGCTGTATTACGGGAAAATCCTACCTAATATCTCGCTCCTTGAGGTATTAGGTGGGATTTGCTCATGCAAAGCAAATTTAGTGTATATGTACACCAATAATTTTTTATTGGAAGCTGAAACCTTTGTTTTGCTAAGCCTGTCATCCAAATAAACATGAATCAGTCAAGACCAAGAATTTTGGAGTACTTGTATGTATATAAGGAGTCAGCATGACATTACAATAATCGACCCCACGGGCTCACATCTGGTGAGTATGGGCTTGGCACACCCAGGGTCCTGAGCTGGATATCATCATTCTTCTCTTTCTTGGTGATTCCCTTCTGCTTCTGACACTCTCTCTCTCTCTCTCTCTCTCTGGGTAATTCAGAATTTTTTTTGGCTGGTGCAGCATATACCTCAGGCTTCCTTGCACCATATGGCTAATAATAATAATAATAGCTCTTATGGAAAACTGACCATCTTCCAGGGTTTTGGAGTAAATAAAGAATGAGCGTAGTGTGTGTGTGTGTGTGTGTGTGTGTAAGAAACTCAATCACTGTGTAGTATAAAATTACAGTAGCACATCGATTGATTAAAAGTGCATTAAAAATTATTTTTTCGTATGTCCACAATTTTGTAGGGAAAGGTCGCTTTTATTTCAGTAATATTACATTAAACAGCAGAAAAATCATCAAGCTTGCCAAAGGTCACAGTGTCAAATTGTCCCACAAAGTAGTATGATTGTTTGCATAGTCTATATCACACATCGTCCGCACACACAGTGATGGCGAATCAGTGGTACGCATAGGAAAATATACTGGCACTTGGCCGCTCATAGTTTATATTATAATATATTTTTATTTGAAAACAAATTTGTTGTTTCGTCTATCAGCCACAACTAGCGATGAAACTGTTAAACATTCGGAAAATTGCGCGGCAACCAAGCTCTAACTGGAAACATTCAAATATTTCTATCATTTTATAATACCAATATAGCTGTTTACTAAATTTAGTCAGCTTTTTCTTTTTTTTTCCTATAGCATGCGAAAATTGTTATATTTTTGCTTCAACTTATATTTGGCAATATACTAGTAGAAAAGGTTCGACATCGCTGGTACTGTATTGAGTTTAAGTCGTAGTCAAGGTGTGACTGCATTTAGTATTGAAACCACAGCTGAAAATCTCTCATTATTGTTATTATTATTATCATATGGTGCAAGGAAGCCTGAGGCTTATGCTACACCAGACAAAAAAAAAATTCTGAATTACCCAGAGAGAGAGAGAGAGAGAGAGCGGTAGAAGGAAATCAAAAAAGAGAATGATGATATCCAGCTCAGGACCCTGGGTGTGTCAAACTCACCAGATGTGAGCCCCTGGGGTTATAACCATAATGAACACGAAAATAACTTCAAACAATCTTATGTTTTAAAACATATGATTCACATAATTCTACACAACGTGGCAGAGTTAGTCGGTCTCAGGCGGGTATGATTGTTCTCCTGGATGAAAAACCCGGAAAGTCAAATTTTTTTCTTCCAGCAAGCAGAAAATCGACACAGAACACATGCAGTTTAGAGACATATTATATGTATTATGCCCTTGTAAGAGAAAAGATACACATCTATAATGTGTGGAGTCGGTGATGGTCTGGGGCGTGTTCAACTGGCTCACATTGGGACCTCTGGTATGTCTAGATGCATCTCTGAACAGTCCAGGTTAGAGAGAGAGAGAGAGAGAGAGAGAGAGAGAGAGAGAGAGAGAGAGAGAGAGAGAGAGAGAACAAGAGTCAGAAGTAGAAAGGAATTACCAAGAAAGAGAAGAATGGTGATATCCAGCTAAGTACCAATTGTGGTACCTAGCTGGATATCCAGCTAAGTACCAGGGTGTGCCAATTCTTCTCTTTCTTGGTGATTCTTTTCTACTTCTGACTCTTGCTCTCTCTCTCTGTCTCTCAGGGTAATTCAGAATTTTTTTTTTTTTTGACAGCATAAGCCTTAGGCTTCCTTGCACCATATGGCTAATAATAATGTTGATTCCAAAGAAACATCAAATATTTTGACCATACGAAGATCAAAAATTTTGATGCCATTCTGTCTCATTGTAAAAAAAACATTTATTCACTGTGAAACTCATAAGAGAAAAATAAAGTAATATTAATTCCAGAGGGAAATAAAGTTTTAAATCAATATTAAAAATGAAAGAGCATTTTATAAACCTGAGAAATGCAAGTACATAGGCCATTCAACGTGACACCATATTTTGTATACAAAATTATGTTGAATATATGAAGCAAGTTTTTTTTTTTTTTTTTTTTTTTTAAATACAGTAATGTTTTAAAGGCACTGGCAAAGTTTTTTTATCATTGTAATTGACTGAAATATGACAAAATGATCACAAATGCTGGAAGAATTCGCTGTTACTCTCAAAAGTTTTGAAGCATTTTCATTCTTCTCTTTCTTGGTGATCCCCTTCTACTTTTGAATCTTGCTCTCTCCCTCCCTCTCTGGTAACTCAAATTTTTTTTTTTTTTTAGTTGGTGCAGAAAAAGCTTCAGGCTTCCTTGCACCATATGGCTAATGATGATTACTACTAATAATAATAACTAGGGGGTTCTGCCCCTGCTCGCTTTGCTTGCTGACCCTGCAGATGTATGACGGAGTAAGTTGAATATTTTCCATGTAAAGACACACCTGTTGAAACGCACTGATTGATATCTACCCAGGAAACGACCTATGTAATTATTTACCTGTGCATTTGTAGTGACGTAATTGCCCCTCCCACTTGTACCACGTGATCCGCATCCCTCTTCTCCCATTGGCTACCCCACCACGCGGCATTCTCAAGGTGGAATAAATATCACTATCTAATTATTTACCTGAGTCTACATAGGGCACTTAGGAAAAGGCCTTTTGCTTCGGGTTCCATAATGCATGAGGTTGCATCCAAAAGAGCAGGACTAAAATATTTACACACTATACAAATATTTAAAATATTTACAAAATACTAAACTATTTACAAATATACAAACTATATTGGGTCCCTTCATCAGCTAATATTACAACAGAACATCAAATGATGCCATGACGTTCACCAACCTCTTCCACGAGGTCAGCGAATGTTATGGAGGCAGTTGTCTTTCAATGCAACGAACGTTGACATGTGTCCCATGTACGTGCTCTACATTGTCCACAGCAAGTGTCTGATTCTGCCCAGTAACCATTTTCGGGTTCCTTCTATGTAACGTTCACCAACGTAGAGGTATAGTGAACGAAATATTTTAGTTTTTTCCAAATATTTGTATAGTTTTGTATTGAATAATGTTATTATTTGTATAATAATAATATTTTACAATACAAATAATAATGTTATTAACTGTATAGTAATAACATTATACTAATATACTAACATTATAACACACTGATTGAAATCTAATTGGGAAATGACCTATGTAATTATTTATCTTTGCATTTGTAATGATGTAATTGCACTGCCCTCTTCTCCCATTGGCTTGAATCAATATCACTAGGAGGAAAGCTTTTTTGATGTATAGAGAAATAATAATAATAATAGGATATTACACTTTCATTTACAATTTTTCATTTTTAAGTTGTGCCATGTTGAATAGACTGCTTCTCCCTAACAGAAGCCTAATTCCTGTCTAATTTTTCAGTTTGGTGGAGTGTCCTTTTTTTTTGCATTTGATAATTGCTTCAAAAACTAGTAGACTAATACAGTAATCTAGTGGCTTTTGAAGGGTAGCTTATGGATATACTTCTAGGTGTTGTGCAATGCACTTTCAACATGGTATGTGGCACACTGCAGGAGAATATTGGCCACCCAATATTTTCCTGCAAAATGGGACCAACTGATGTTACCAACAGCAAATTCCAAATGGGAAGCATTCAAGGAATTAATCGTGAAAGCTACTAGGCATTTCATACTGATTAGGAAATACTGTTCAAGGTTTAGGCCTAAATGGATATCAGATGAACTAATGAGACTCGTGTCAGAGAAGAAAAATGCAGAGAAACATACCAACTGTGTGGTACTACACTTGGGGGGTAGAAAATGAAAATATCTGGGAGTAATTGTGCAGTCAGATATGAAGTTTTCTGAGCAGTGCAGACAGGCAGCCAGAGCAGATCATGGAGTATTGTCAATGATATACAGGAATTTTGCTAGTAGGGAAAAGGTGATTATCCCTTTGTATAAGGCAATGGTCTGGCCATGCCTTCAGTACTGTGTACAGGTCTGGAGATCTCATTTTCGGAAGGATGTAGAGTTGCTTGAGCGAAAAGGCAACAAGATTGGTGAGGGAAATGAAGGGATCCTTTTACCAAGAGAGGCTTAAGTTCTGCAAACTGCGGCGGTTGAAGACTAGGCACCTGCGAGGTGATCTGATTGGGGTGTGTATAAGGCCTTGAATCGGTTGAGCAAGCTGAATGCTGATTCAGCTTCCTTCCTTCTAGAAACTTCCTTCCAGAAACTTTTTTCTAGAAAGGATTACAGGGAATTACCATGTGGCTCTGTCATACTTTTAATATATGAGACACTGAATACCAAACCTACTCCCACCACCATGCTTCTTCCCTCTGAATCTACATGTGCAATAACAAGCAGCATAATCACTCTGAATTACCAGTATAAGTAATCATTTCATTAACCTTATTTTTGACCTTTAAGATTCAGTAATTCCTTCCATGAATTGGTGAATTGCTAGTGAAGAGAGAGAGAGAGAGAGAGAGAGAGAGAGAGAGAGCAGCTCTTTAGTACCTCCTGTAGTTTCTGCAATATGGTAGTTGTAATGAGGTGTTTAGATGTGGATAGTTTGAATAAATTCAAGGGAGACCAAGACAAACAAGCCAAAAAAAAAAAAAACCAACACCTGTCTTATATCACTTGTCCATCCCCTAGAGGGGATGGACAAGTGATATAAGACAGGTGTTAGTTTTTTTTTGTTTTTTTTGACTGATACTGCATAAACCTTGCTTTCTTGCATCATTTACCATTGCTGATACTAATACCAAAATAAATATGGATAGGACGGTTTTCAAACAGAGATGAAAGCAAACAGCTTTTTCTGGTTGGATCTACCATTAGTGATTAGGATCTTAATGAAGACAGTCAAATCAGGTCAACCAGGGAAAGCCAAAATCATAATCATAATCGGGATGATGATGAAGTTTTAAAATTATTATTATTATTTTAAAGACATAGTAGCAGCTATAGCTTATATCCATAGATTTATTAGTCTGTAGAAATTGATAGATTTGCATGTTATGAGGGCTGAAAAACTCAGAATAACTCTTGGGAAGTTATTCTGGATTTTTCATGAAGTGGATGTCTTTATACCAAGCAAATAGATGATGCAATGGGAATGTTACATCTGGGTTCCTGGGATAAGTGAGAGAACAACATAGACAAGAAATAATTTTGTGTATTAATTCGGTAGTATTAATGAAATAGTAAATATACAACTAATGACATGATAAACTTAATGTTTTGTACTTTCACAAAAGAGTGATCAGTAGCACTCTTGCAAAAAATTTTGCCACTGTTGCTCGAAGAAAGATGCATTATGGGAGGAACAGAGGTGGTCAGCTGTCAACATATTTATGATTAAAACAAATTTGCTAAGTGGGGATATGGTGTTCTGTTGTTTGGCATTTTTCAGATTTCCACTCAGCTCTTGATGATGAACCATCTCTTTATTTAACAGCTTCAGAAATTGATGGCGGTCCAGGAAAGCCTCGTTTTACCAAACCTCTTAAAGGAGTGACTGGAAAACGTAAGTGAACTTTGTTATATATGAAAATGAAAATTGTAAGATGTTTTTAGTTTACTGACTTTGACTTACTCACAGTGCTGGATTAAAGCATGGGCTAGCAGAGCCCTTGCCTGGGGCATCGTTCTTTAGGGGGCACCAAATTTTACAAATCAAGGGGAAAAAATCCTTAGAAAGGAGGCACTGAAAAATCTTTCTGCCAAGGGCACAAAAATACCTTGGTCCAGCACTGCATGCTTATAACAAGTTGTAATAGATTTTCCTTCATGTTAATTATTAGTGAATGGTTTTTCTCCCAGAAACTTGACAAATTTTCTTTTAGCCAGAGTTGTTAATTATTAGAATAAGTTCCCCCATGAGTAGTTGAGGCTGACAGCTTCAGAAAATTCAAAGGTCAGCTGGATAGTTATCTATGTGTAGAGGGAAACATAGGTTATTTCTTTTGATATATATTTATTTTTATTTATATTTTATTTTTGGCTAGTGAAGCAAATGCCTGTGGCTAATACAAATAGCATAACCCATACAAAAAAAAAAAAAAAATTAAGCTAAAATCACATTTGGGTCTGCCAGGCAATCTACATTTATTTTCCATTAAAGAACATACTGTGTCACTGCAGAAAGCACTCAGCTCAAACAGTAAAGTGAACTGCGATATGTTGTCACATTAGTTAATACATGTGCGGAAATTTGCCTTTAGCCAGTGGGTGGTTAATTGCTGGAACAAACTTCCATCTGTCATTGTGGAAGTTGATAAGTTAAATAAATTTAAGGAGGAACTGGACAAACATTTAGAGGGAATGGCTGTGTGAATTTTTTTTTTTTTTTTTTTTCTGGCTGATGCTATATAAGCTCATATGCTTGCTTTCTTGCATCACATGCCATGATTACTATGTGTCTCCTGGACAATTAACATGTTAAGAAAGGAAACAGACTGAAAATTTAAATTCTTACTGATAAATCTAAGAAACAGATTTCTATCTGAGAGAGCAAGAAAGCAAGCTTATATAGCATTAGCCAAAAAAAATAATAATACCCTTATTTCACCCATCCACTCGCTCCAAATGTTTGTCAAGTTCTGCCTTGAATCTATTTAAGCTATCAACTTCTACAACAACAGATGGAAGTTTGTTCCAGCAATCAACCACCCGCTGGCTAAAGGCAAACTTCCACACATCTATCCTACAACTGTCTTTCCTCAATTTGAATTTATGCCCTCTCAGACGATTATTCTGAGCAAGAGGAAGATTCCCATCAGCATTGAGCATGCTCAAACCATTCAAAGCTTTATACACCTCAATCAGATCACCTCGCAGGTGCCTAGTCTCCAGACACTGTAATTCGCAAAACTCAAGCCTTTCTTCGTAAGAGCAACCCTTTGTTCCATTCACTGACCTTGTTACCTTCTCTGTATTCGTTCCAGCAGCTCTACATCCTTCTTAAAATGAGGCCTCCAGACCTGTATACAGTACTCAAGGTGTGGCCTGACCATTGCCTTATACAAGGGGATAATCACCTCCTTATCCCTGCTAGAGGACAACATCCCTCCTATAGAGCTCATGTAAGGAACTGATAGTTCAGAACTAAAAGTTTGATATGTAGAGTTCCAGACCATATCATATGAACTTTGATCAAAAACTCTAGGGACTGACTTTATACCTTCATAGTGAGCTCTAACTTCTCGTTACACGTTCATTGACTCATATAGATAGGAATGCATAAATCAGACATTTATCTGCAGTCGGTCTGAATTAAAATGCATTAAATTGTACTGTTTTTAAAATGAGTGATTTTTCCAAGCATGAAGTTTGCATCACCATTTTCAGAGTTGTTGGTACAAGATTTAATAAGTTGTTAATACATTTTGGAATGTAATGCATTTCAGTCAAGTCAGTGTCTTGCATCTTCACTGATGATCAGAGTCCGGCAAGTTCTTGCACATCAGGTCTTTGTCAACGGTGCTGACCTGCACTTTGTTTCTTTCATTACTGATGAATCATGAGTGTATGACTATGGTCAAGATAAAAAGATTCATTCCTCTCAGTAGATAATTGTCGTGTGTGTGTGTGTGTAGTATGATTGTTTATTGGTGCATTAGCTGCTTTGCTATAGTGCACCTATGATTATCTTCTCAAAGGCCCAAAAAAAGCAAGAGAATCGTGATCAAATGTGAATTTGATCATGCTTATATTTTTTGACTTATATGATATTTGTTCATTATGAATTTGTCCCACATGGTGAAAGTGAACCAGGAATACAGTATTGCAACAGTTCTACAGCAATTACACAATGCTGTTTGAAGAAAACAGATAGAAATAGGGGGTTTAGGGAATTGGCACATGTGTCTCAGTACCTTTCATGTATTTTTCAAGAATTTTTTTGCAAAGTATTCCATCACTGAGATTTCCCCCTTTCTGCCATTGCACTAGATTTAGCTGTGTTATTTTTCTGCAAGCTTAAAAGTCCCCTTTGAAAGGTCACAGATTTTAAACGACTGAGAAAATTATTCAGAATTGGTACCCATGCTCCTGAGCTTACTCCTGTTCTGTGTCACTTTTTTACATTTTCATATTCCACTGGTGTTTTTCCTTCTACTTAGAAATTTTCTCATATCCAGCTAGTTCTTAAAAAGGGCAACAAATCCTTCCCATTCAGTTATCCCATTGCACTTATTTCTACTCTTTTTAAATAATGGAGAAATCTGCCAACTCCTAAACAGTAGTAATAGTATTTGCAAATGATGCGAGAAACAAGCTAATATAGCATCAGCCAAAAAAATAAAATAAACAATAATCTAGAACCCTACCATCTGCTCAATGGAAAAGTTTGGTCAAACTCAAGCAGACATTTCAAAGGCTTTTGTTCATGTCTGGCATAAAGGTCTCCTAAATAGAAGGGGTTGAATCTCATTGGGCTACTTGATGTTTGTGGTTTAACTAATGTTGACTCTGCTCAGGTTGCTGACAAACTGAATGGCTATTTTTCATCAGCCATGATGAATTCTTTACGGAAGGGGATGCCAGAAATTTATCAAACTCTAACAGGGAGCTAAATGATTTTGTGATAACTGAAAGTGGAAGAGAAATTGTTGGAGCTAAACATAAAAAAAGGCTCCTGGAGTGGATGGGATCTATCCAATAATAATAATGGAGACAGCAAAGGAGGTTAGCAAACCCTTAGCCATAATTATGAGAGCATCCTTGGATTTGGAGGAGGCCCCTATGGACTGGAGATGTGCAAATGTATCCCCAATTCATGAAGGGGATTCAAAAGGTGACATGAGTAATTACAAACCTGTTTAACTTCTGTTCCAGCAAAAATAATTTGAGTCACTGGTTAGAGAAGTAATGCAGGACCATTTGGACAGGAATGCAATTATACTGCAATCACAGCATTGATTTGTTAAGGGGTGGTCTTGTCTAACCAACCTGATAGGTTACTGTGATGCAAGGAACTGGATGCAAAAAATAATGTTGATATCATATACTTCGATTCCAGGAAGGCTTTTGATACTGTTGCACATAAAAGATTAAGGGCAAGTTACTGCCCTTAATATTTTATGCACCCATTCCACCAGAACTATGTCCTGTAGGACATAGTTCTGGTGGAATGGGTGCAGAGAAAGGCAATGAGATTTGTGAAGGGAACAAAAGGGTGCTCTTACCAAGAAAGTCTTCAGTTCTGCAAATTGCAACAACTGGAGACTAGGCACTTCTGAGATCTGGTGTTTATATTTTTTGACTCATATGGTATTTGTTTAAGGCCTTAAATGTATTGAGTAAGTTTAATGTTGATGGCATTCGTCTTGCTGAGACTATGCACATGAGGTGGCATAAATTTAAATTGAGGAAGGATGGTCATTGAATAGATGTGCAGAAGTTTGTGTTTAGTCAGCAGGGAGTTGATTGTTTTGGAAGTGAATCTAGAATAAATTCAAGAACGAATTGAAGAAAGCACTAGACAAATTTTTGGAGGGGATGGATGTTTTTTTTTTTTTTTTTTCTGATTCTTTTTTTTTTTCTTTCAAGGGGAACAGCTCATCTGCTGTTCCCCTTGGTTGTTTTTTCTCTCACTCTTTCTGTCTTGTATATTGACCTTCTTCCCTACCCATATTGACCCTACTCATAATTTTGCTGATAATAGCAAAGTACATTCCATCTTCCAGTTTGAGAAATCTTACCCAGAACAAACGTTCAATTTCTTGAATTCACTATTAATTCCTTAAATTCTGCAATGGAGCAAAAATAACTTAATTACTTTAAATCCTTCTAAAACTAAGGCCTGTCTTATATCTCACAAAAAGGATCCTTGTGCTCCTATGCTTATCTTTGATGACACTGAGATTTCTAGACGTCAGATATCTCTATTAGGGATTTGACTTCTAATCACTCTTGGCATAAGTACATCACAAATATTGCTTCCTCTGTATCTAAAAAACTAGATTTTCTCTGTTGCTCTGTGTCACTTCTAAACAGCTACTCACTCTGTACAAATCTTAAATCTGCCCTTTCATAAAATATTGTTCATTTGGGAGCTGTGCCCCCATTATCCCCAGGGGCTCACATCTGGTGAGTTTGTGTTGGGCTTGGCACATCCAGGGTCCTCAGCTGGATATCATTATTCTTCTCTTTCTTGGTGATTTGTTTCTACTTCTGACTCTTGCTCTTTCTCAGGGTGACTCGGGAATTTTTTTTTGGCTGATACAGCATAAGCCTCAGGCTTCCTTGCACCATATGGCTAATAATAATAATCTCTCTTAGGTTTCTAAACTGCATTCAAAAGAGGGCAGTTAGGTTACCAATCCACCTCTTACACCTCTCCACTCTGTCTCATAGATGTTCTGTTTCTGCTGCATGCATTTTCTATAGATATTTTCAAGGGCACTGTTCTTCTGAATTGGCTTCTATAATTCACCCTCTCTCTTCCAAACCAGTCCAAACAGATGCTGCAACCAGTCAGTATCCTTTTAATGCACAACTTCAAACACACAGAACCAACTTTTCTTCTTTCTCATTTATTCTTTGAAGTTCTGTTTTGGAATATCCCTCACCTCTCACATATTTCTTGAAAATTACAATCTACAGAAATTCAAGTATATTGTCAAGAAGTATTGTCTTTCATCTTCTCAGTCTTCAATCCACGTACAGTACAAAGTACGATAGGTTGTAATACCTTTTGTTTTTGGGATTTTCATTAAAAAAAAAAAAAAAAAAAAGTAATACAGAAGCTATTTGTAATTCCAAAATAAGCCTATCTGGAATACTTCCAGAAGCACAGAATCAGTGCAATAAGTTTCATTTCCCAAATAATAGTTCAGCCATCAAATGCTTTGACCACACCTCATATAATTGGGCTAGGGAAAAAAAAATAAAATTAAGGGAAAGTCATTCTGAGAAATTTACTGATTAGTGGATGGGTGTGGTCTTGGGGTAATTTATGGGACCAGCAATATGCATGTTACAAGAACAAATTCATACATGGGAACTCTCCTTGCTGTGGATGCCATACCAAATATAAAAACTGTGTTCATTCCAGGCCTTTTTGACAACTGATGCACATTAATAACTCTATCAAG
The DNA here is from genome assembly GCF_048544385.1 of Mastigoproctus giganteus. Lineage (NCBI taxonomy): Eukaryota > Metazoa > Arthropoda > Arachnida > Uropygi > Thelyphonidae > Mastigoproctus > Mastigoproctus giganteus. The sequence goes on from NC_143587.1 coordinate 20,322,222, forward strand.
GATCAGTTACTAACGTGCATCAGTTGTCAAAAGTTTTTCACAGGTGGGCTTAGTTAAGTGAAAAACATTTTGAAACGAGACAAAAATGGTGGCTGATGCCTACTCTTCCTTAAGTTAGCTGACTTCTACAATTGTTAAATGAGGAATGGAAACACTGCAAACTATTTTACAGTAAACCCAAGAAACCATAAAATCATTTAAAAGCTTCAATGTCAAGAATGAACACGAGCTCGTTTTGTTGAACTCAGTTCATCTGATTTTAAGTAGATAGAAGCAGTGTGACCAAAAATATACTATATATGTAAAATATATACTGGTCAGTTATCATTTGCTTAGTGTCATATTTCAGATGTTCAATCAGTTATTGGCTAAGGGTCTGTCAGACTGAGTATATTAGATTTTTAGATTTCAAAATGTAAGAGCAATGAAACCCAATTTTTCCTACTTTAAGTACTCTTGTTTAAATATAAGATCAATATCATACCCTTATTGTAGGAAATCTTGACCTGATGCTTAAATCTAACTGATCCGGTTAATGTAATATAAAATTTTTAAGTATTAAAACATGAACATATCCCTATTAAAGGATTGTTAAATTATGTGATATTATATAAAATTAAACTTGTCTTCAATTCACATAGTCTGCAACTGCTATCAAGAAAGAGCCAAGTGCAGCTGATGCACATCAACCTACCCCAAACTAAACCCATCAGCAATGATAGACCAGAAAAAGAAGACAATTGTCAAACTGTATTAAAACTATATTAAATTAAAACCATATTAAAATATTAGGCTAAACTTCTTAATACATGACCAGATATTTCGGTTGTAAACCGTGCTCACAAGAAGTAATGAGTTAACGAGTTGATATATAATATCACATAATTTAACAATCCTTTAATAGGAATATGTTCGCGTTTTAATAAAGATTTTATATTACATTAACCCGATCAGTTAGATGCGAGCGTCTGGTCAAGATTTGCTACAATAAAGGTATGAAATCAATCTTATATTTAAATTAGATTTTTAGGTGTATTTCTTAATGACCTAGTTATCAAAATTCTCCAAATCCCTATGATATGAAAGCAAGAGAGGATCGCATCTTTAACTTAGAACTGGTAAGTGAAACTGTATAGTGTATGTAAGAAGTCATAATCCAATCTTTGACCAGAATCATCCCCTATTGATATTAAATATATATATATATATATTTTTTTTTTTTGACACAAGATGTACAAAAATCATACTAGTATGAGTGAGCTACACAATAAAAATTTTTATTTTTACTTTTTACCGTATGATAAAAAAGCATTATAAGCAAGCTGCTGGTTATTTTATTTTTACATTTTGCATTTGCTAAAAGCAAATGCATTACTGTACAGTATAATATAAACCTTTTAAGGCAATTTTGGTCAACTGACTACTCTAACAAGAAATTCAACAGATATAACTGTAACAAAAGCATTCAGAAATACACGTAGTGCAACATTATTAAATAGTTTAAAACAAAAACAGTACTTTTAATCTACAATTTTGTTCTTTCTTTAATATTATTATTTATTAACATTTTCTAGCAGAAAAGCAAAATAAAGTTATTTTGCTTTTTTGCCAGGACGTATTTTTAAAAGTGCAATTGCAGATCAGTGGAAGCACAGACTAAAATAATAATAGATTAAGGATTACATTTAGTTTGAAATGTAGCAACTCAACTGGCGCCTCTGTAGCCAGGTGGACACGCTTCTTGATTAGACCGGGGTTCAAGCCCATCACCACCAAATACGGAGGATGCAGAAAGGTCAGGGAATGACCACCGCATATCCCGGAGCATATGGCCTTAGTTGCTAATGCTCTTAAAAACCAAATAACAACAGCAACTCAACCAATATTTAAAAATTCCAAAGTAACAAGGCCATGATAATTTATCTGCAAATCTAAATTTATTCCATGGATTTTCTTTTAAGGTGCATTAAAACCAAGGCATTTCAGCCAGTTCAAGAATGAATATACACGTGACATATAGGTATAAATACACATTCAAAATTTAATCCTAAAAAAAAATATATATATATTTCCGAGATTTAAGTCACTGTAAAGAGGAAATAGCATGAAATGCTCTTCATAACTTGTTTCAAAAGTCAATTCTTGCAATCAACCAGAATAAAATACACTCTTTAGCAGGCATTATGTAGACAAACAAGCTTTCCATTTTTCTGATGTATGCATATAGCAAAATAAGAAACAGGTTAGACTACTGCCAAACAAAAATTATGCTCTACCACACTGCTTTTCCAAGAAGATGACACTTCTCAGGGTTTTACAATAATAAAAATGATATTTCAATTTTTTTTTTTTTTTTTTTCAATTTTAGACTATTGCCAAATAAAAATTATACTCTGCCATACTGCCTTTGCTGAGAAGAAAACACTTCCTGTCGGGGGTTTTGAAATAATTAAAACAATATTTCAATTTTTTTTTTTTTTTTTTTTTTTACAGTGTTTTTTTTTTTTACAGTTTTAATTTTAATATGAAAAATGTTATACAAAAAAATACAAATGTGAAATTCTGAGAACCAGTACAAGATGGCTTAAATAATATACAGTATTCCAAAAGTTAATGCGTAGCACAAAAAAAACACAGATCACAGTATTTGTTTGGTTAGACTTTAGTCTCGGGAAATGGATGGAATGTATATCACATTCACAGTACCTGCAGGTTGCTGATTATTCATATCAGAACAATGACTATAAAAATTTTCAGAAAAATTAAAATAGTTCTTAACTGGATAATACTGCAATTTATTAAAAAAAAAGTATTACAAAAAAGTATTACAAAAAAGTAATATACAGTAATAAGTTATTTGTTCTGACTGTAATATATATAATCCAACCTATCCTAACAAATCAGCAACCTGCACATGCCATAGGCTCTGTCCACGTGTCGTGAGCCCATGATGTTACAGTTTCGCCGACGTTAGTATGGCACAGCCAGTATGCAGCTGGTTTTAACTCGGATCCACAAATTTTAAAGGTACTTGAGGGTACTTTTTCTCAAAGGTAGATTGCAATAAGAGCACACTGTTAACATCATGATGTCCAGATTACACTCATCTTTCCTGCAGTTGAAAGATGCTAAATATGTCAATCACCAATTTAAAACGCAGTTTGAATCCATTACAATTTTTAGCAGTCCTATAGCATTTTGATCATCATCTTGAATGCTTCCATTAAATGCAGCATGGTAATATTAACAGTTAAATGCAAGAACTATCAATCAGATTTTAAATATTTACTTTTTTTTTGTGATACATCTAAAATTACAACAACCCAGTGAAATGGCACAATTTTTTTTATAAACAAATGTTTATAAAAAAAAATTGTGACATTTCACTGGGTCCCACTGAAAATGATTTACAATATGCAAATGATGCAATTCTTGCATTTAAACCCAAGGATAAGGGGCTCACAGTTCATCTGATTTCACTACATATAAAACAAGTTTATTTACATTTTTCCAAAAGGTAATTTTTGCAAATAAAAATATTTTCTTCTTAGAACTTATTTCCCTTCAAATCTAATTAACGCATATTTACTAAACATTGAATATTTTTAAAAAACAGCAGTTTATTACTTTACTGTTTCATGTTTCCATGGATTTTCTAATAACCTCAGATTTTCAGAAAGATGATCGAGTTCCTCCTTACATGGACATCTAAGGAATGGAATACATGTTCCTGATGGCTTGTCCCATTCTAAAGTTGCTGATTGGCAGTTTTTAAGTGAGGTGCAAAGCACAGCAGACCATGCACTAATAAATGCACTTTGGTTCCAAATCTGAGGCACACCTCCCAGCATTTGCAACAAAAGATATAAGTTATCTATCATATTCAAATCTTCCATACTTTGCAATATTACATTCCACACATGTGGTTTCCATATCCGATATTCAAAACACAAAGATGCTGCAATCAATAAAACTTTGGGATTATATCGTTCAGATGTTAACAAGCCTTCTATTAACTCGAGTTTATCACAGTTGAACAGACTACAAGGAATGTGTACAATTTCCAAAAGAGACATACAGAATAACTGCTTTAGAGTATTCCATAAATCCTCACTCTGGTAACCACTCACAGTTTCAATCATGTCTGGTTTGACAAGAGAAAACAAGCAGCAAAGTGCACGTGCTTTATGACTAAAGTTCATATTATGACACTCATTTGTTGCCAAATCTACAAGTTTTGGTATGATATCATTTATGGGAAATTCACGCAAAATTGCTCTGACTCTCTGTAAATTTTCAACATTTTCTTTTTCATGGATGAAATATCTTTGAGTACATAATATTGGAAGTGTGTCTTGTTCAAATTCTCTGACTTCTTGCACTGGTGGTAACCATTTATTTTGTAACTTTTCTAATAAATCAGAAATATCATAGTTTGTTAATAAACCTATTTCCCTTGCAATTTGTATCACATTAACACAGTTTTCAAATATACTGCAGCTAAGCTTGTTTTCCAAAAGACTATATATAAGTTTTAAAGGATCTCTGTACAATGCAAGGTAATCTGGTGTATCTAGCCTGTATTTATAAAGAGTCTGTTCAATGGATAACTTATTGTACATAGAAGTAAATTCCTCTACAAGTTCAGAAGCTTTCTTACCACCACCTTCACATTTCCATTTCTGAGCCAAAAATATTGCAACTTTGGCCAAATGGACCTTATTAACAGTGGCTGGCAATCGCTTTATTACAAAAGTAGCACAAGCAATTGCATTTTTTGGATCTTTTATTTCTAATAGCAAATCATTAATGGATTCCAATACACTTTCTTGGAAATAAGAACGTTTTTCATTCTCTGCACTCCTTAACAATGCTGATACACTGTTGTTTACTGCCAGCATTAATAAATGGTCTTCAGATAATTTCAATAATGAAGACATTCCTAACCACAACTCTGCAGTCCTTGGTGAAAGCTCTGGAGCAATAAATTTGGAAGCTTGTTTTTGAAGAAGAAGATGAAGGGGAAGTCGAATTGATGAAACTGCTGGAAGCTCATTATGCTGTGGATTATTAGAAAACCAAATATCAGTTTCTGCTTCAGATGGTGGTGAATTTCTTTTGTATAGCTCTAGAAATTTTAGAAGTTCTCTTCCTTTACATATAAAATTTAGAGGATTTTTCTTCAATGATACAAGTATATTAAAAATTTTATCTTGTAAAAATTCAATTAATTCATAGCAGTAGAAGTCAACATTGTCCCAAATGTACTGTAATGTATCAAGAAGAAGTTCTTTGTTTGTAACATTATCTATTATCTTCTTTCCCATTATTAAAATATCATCTAGATGCTTTCCTACTAAATTTCCTTCACATAAATGGCACTGTTTTATATCAAATTCTAGGAACAGGGCTTTCAGAGATTCTATAAATGCATCATCTGCTTGCAAGCTAAAATCAAAGCAATACTGGTGGACTATATCCATATCAATTTTATCATGGACAATCATAAGTTGTGCTATTTTTAACTTTTCCTTAACAGCAGAATGAGAAATAGCTTCTTTGAATGATATATGTAGTTTTGAAAGTTTGTATCCCCAGTAGGCCTGGGTATAAAAATTTTGAAATTTTGATAATGCATTGGGTAGCATTTGTATTTTTGCATATTTCTGTCCAATTGCAGAAATAGATGCTAGTTGATGAAAATCATGGGTTGCACACTTCATTAGGTTCATTAAAATTGCACAACCAGTTTTTGCTGATGTCATACATAAAAGTCCTAGCCCAAGCGAAAGATCAGGTTTCGGTTGATCTACAATCTGAGATAACAATTTTGTTAAATCATTAGTTATATCAAATAACTGTTTACAGTTTTTTTTATCATCAACAATTTCTATAATATCCGTCTCCTTTTCCATTTCAGAAAACTCTATACATGAAAGTATGCAAAATGCATTGATGCAACATCTCGTAATGGCTGTATACTGTCCCCTCTTTCTCATAAAGACAACCAGCTCTGTTACTGTATCAAAAAAATTCTTTAGGGATTCTTTCTTGGTTATTACATTTAATGGAATTGGATTTTGAATAAACAAATATGAGTCAGTGGTGAATTTTAATAAAGGAAAAAAGTTATTAAGTTCAATGATAATTCCTGGGTCCTGAAAACATGGAGAGAACTTCCATCGGGCATAAGAACTTCTGATATCACTGACAGAAAACATGTGACTTTTCAGATTAGAGAGTGGACTTAGACTAGCCAGAAAAGAAATCCATGCACATATATATATACTCTCTTCCAGAAGAATAATGTCACAATAAGCAGCTGTAAAAGCCATAACATCATGCAACAATAAGAGATAATTCTTTGAATCTGAATCCAAAAGAGAAATTTTGTCTAGACGATGGCATACATATTTAACAAACGTTAATAGTATCTCTGCTGTTTCTGAAGAAGGAAAATAAGAAATTAATTCTCTACAAATATCAGTAGCCAGAATAGAATTTCCCTTTTGGGTAGCCCTGCATGCTATTTGCCCAAGTACCTTTTTCTTACTGAAGCCAAGCAATTCTCCTAATCTGTTCATTTGGGAATATGTTGAAATTTTCTTATTTCGATGGGCATCACTTTCTGTAGATAGAAAACCATTTATTTCTCTTAAAACAATTTCCCAGCAGTATGAAGGGCATTCAAGTTGTTTTAATGACATATATATCTCAAATTCTTTCTGTATCCTGAAACAATTTTGCAATAATTTTGTATTTCTAACACTTTGGACTAAATTTTCTGGCTGTAACTGCTGAAGAAAGTTCAACATACAAATTGAGCCAGAAAGAAATGTTTTAGACAGTACTTTCTCATCACTTTTATAAATTTCACTCTGAAGATAGAGATCAACAAAACTGACAAACCTCTGACAACAGACTGTGACTTGTTCTTTAGGTAGACTTGCCAAAATATCTAAACACTCCTTCACCTTCTCCTGTTTAAACAAATATCTTATGCGACATAAATAAATATCAACTGTGTGAACATAATTAAACAGTTCAGCTATTTTCATTGCATCGTCTAAAGCTGAAGTATTGTTTTGTTGTAAGATAAAATTCACTGCACTTCTACCATTTCTTTTATCAAATAAGGAAAAATTCAATAAATGGTAACGTTTTAATATAAATTTGCACTCAGCAAGCTTTATTTTGGTTTTTAATTCATTTATTTTTGGATGGTGTAATTTTAAACTTTCTTCTATTAGTTTTTTTACTGCTGAACTCCATGGTAATAAGACTTCATTTATTGTTGCTATTATAGCAGAAATTTTGTAATCCAGATTATGGATACAACTAATAACACCTAATACTCTGTCTTCCCATGGCATTTCCAAATTATATGATGCCCAATGGTATGGAGAACTTTGAATTACATGTTGCACATACTGAAGTAAAACAGAATCATCTTCCAAATTATGTTGTTTCGTGTACAACCTCAAAAAGTTATTCACTCCTTTTGATATGTTTCGTACTTCAAGATGGTCTAGCACTAAAAACACTACCTGTTGTTTATCTTCTTGGAAAAAATCACCTAAAATCAGATTACAGTTGTGGTCTTCTTTTAAAGCTATTAAATAATCAAGATCATTTATTAATTCTTGGAGCCTTCTTAACGGAGAATTCTTTTCTTCAGCCTTTTTTTGAATCATATAAAACTGAAGATATGAAGAAACACTGGTGCATCCTGTTCTGTGAAACTGCAACACTGCATCATAAGTATGGCTTATTACTTGTAATAGATTCTGGGCATTTTTTGGCCATCCACTCTCTTCTAGCCACTGCAACTTATGGGCCCGTGCTATTAACCACAGAGCAATCTCATCGAGCATACCAGGTGCCCAAATGAAAATGCAGGGCAAAAAACTATGCTGTATAAAGGGTATTAATTTTTCACTTGGAATTGAGTCAGGAACAGCATTAAGAATCTCCTTTATGGCTAACTCAGTTATGCAAGTGGCTATTTCAACTTGATGTCTTTCCCATATCAAAAAGGCATCACTTATTTCTTCTGTTTTAAGCAGCTTTATAAATACATTTACAATATCACCTTTTAAAAACTCTTGTCTCCAATGAACATTTCTTTCTTTTGATATAATTTCTAATGTCACCAAACGATGCAGATTTCTGTTTATTTCTGCTAGTAATAATTCCACACTTGCAGTCCAAACTTCAGTTTTTTCTAAACATTTTCTTGATAACTGTAATAACTGCCTGTTGTCAAAAAGTGAAGGTATATTTGCTGAAAGACAACAATCTACTATAAATTCAGAATCTTGTATTTTTGACAATGCTTCTTCTAGATTACTTAATGCAGCAGCCTTTTCTTCATTTGTTAAGCTGTTGTGGGACAAGGAGGTAATGATATATGAAACTGCCGATTTGTGCACTGTTTGAATATCAAAGCCAAATAATTTAGCTAACCGCTCAGCTTCTTCAAATTTATTTCTACTTAGTAATTTAAAAAATCGTTTTTCTGGAACTGCCTCAAATAATGTCCTGACTCTTAGGGTAGAATACAATGCATCAGTTCCTGAATGACTCTTTATTCCTTCTATAAAATAAATATAGTCCTGGTTTTTCTGTTTCTGAGCAAGTATTACTGAGTCTGAGAGCTGAAGAGAATACAAGAGTTCAAATGATGGAAAATTCCTAACTTCAAGAATACTAGATGTATCAACCTTTAAAGAATCATCTAAGAGAGGCAATCTTACTAAAATGAGTTTACATTCTTCATCATGTTTACTATTAGCTTCTTCAATTAACTGGAAATCTTTAACTTTATATTCACCAAAAGTAACTATAACAGTAAGAGTAACTGCACACAGTGTGCTTAAACAATTCTTACTATCCAATACTATAAAATATAGACCATTTTTTGTTACGCAAAGCTTTTCAATAGAAGACTCTCCAAGACAAGATGCTGGCAAAATCATATCCACACTGCCGCTAATGTTAATTCCATTAACTAAGCAACAAGAACCGCATCCAAACACTCCAATTCTTTTATCAACATCGTTATAAAATATTTTACTTGTTAAAAGTTCACTACATACATTTGACACTTCAATAATCTGTGGCGTTAAACACTCTCCCAAAGCATTCAGTTGTGCATCCCCATCTTCAAGTGCCGCATACAAATGACTTAAGTTCAAGTTTGAAAATATAAATAACTGATTGCTTTGGGTTAAAATAATTACTTTGATATTTCCATCTTGGTCTGGAGGAGTAAACAACCCTTCTTTAAATGTCTGTTCTTTTCTGTCATGCACAGCTAATGGTAAGGCCAACAATTCTTTATACTCCGGAACATAAAAAACATGAAGAGTACCTTTTTGCTCACCAAGAAGTATTAATTTACAATCCTCGCTAAAATCAATACATTCTATTTCGGTGTCAAACTTTAAACGCATCAACAAATGACTGAAGTTGTTAGAGAAGATTGACACTTGGTCGTCAATACTAAGGACACCATACTCCGTTGACACTACACATAAAATGTTCGGATTTTTAGAGACAGGTTCATCAGATGTTATTGTGGCCACTGTCAGCACATCGTAAATATTATGGTTATCGAAAATTTCATTCCTAGGGCCAAAATTAACAGTTTCGCCTCCTTCAAAATTGAGCACAAAGTTATCCCACATAATTAGACATTGAAAATCGCGCCACTACTTTGCTTCAGTTTGTATCAGTTTTGAAGAAAATATTCAGGAGATTCGTGTTAAAAATCTCAGTAGATAGCAGAAAAATTCTGTATATTACAGAATTTGATACTACACGAAAGATTGTTATGTATATGGGTTTTCTGAACTATTATTAATGTACAGCTATTAAAAATAAGGAATTAATGTTTTTACATGGTGATTTGATTACTCGAGATGAATTCAATAATTCATTAATAAAACCACATGGCCAGATATGTACCCAAAAATTATGTTTTTGTAGGTACCATATTAGACATCTTTTACAAGCATCAACATGTGACAGTACAATTATACACTGGATGACTATTTAATTAAGTTATTGTAGTAGGATTTTTAGGAGCATCAGCGACTAACGCATATTGCTCCATGTGTACTGTCTGTAAATTGCGTATGTTCTGTGGTCGATTTTCTCTTTTACTGGGCGAACAACCCAAATTTTCAGGAGTAAAAACATGCTACCCTCTCCTGAGAACTACTAACTCAGCCATGTGAAAAAGACACATAAAAATTCCTCACGTCATCGACGGGATTTGAACTTAGATCTTTTCCACCCGTTGTGGCAAGGACAGCGATTCTGCCAACTGTGCTACTCATGAGGGTATTTAATTAGGTACATCTACCGAATAGCCAGTATGTTCTCCCCCTTAATCCCAAAAGTAATTTGGATTCTTCCTAGCATGCATCCAACTATGCCAAATCACCCCATGTTCCTTTCCTGGTGACATGGTGCATTATCTGGAAGAATTCATTCACATATAGATACATTGAATACAATGAAGTATTGCTCATGAACAAAGAAAGTTTACAGATAATGCGGCATTCAAATTTTGCTTCACTGATATCAAGCAGACCGCATTACACTACAAAAACACTCCCTCACCATTACACCACCACCACCACCAGCCTGCATTACTGGCACTTGACAGGATGGATCCAGAGGCTTTTTTCTTCTAGATCCTGGAGAAAAAATAAATAAATTTAAAAAAAAATCCGCGTGAAACAGCACCAAATGGGATTCGTCAGGCCAGGAAACATTATTCTAATTGTTCTGTGTTGGTGTTTCTGAGTCCAGAGCAGCAGCAGCAGCAGCATCAATACCTTTTTGTTTATTGATGAGAGGAGTGGAACACGATATTCCGCAGTGGCCAAACACGAAGAGTTCAGTGGTCTGAAATGCCTTTTTGATTACTACCGTTACACTGAGTTGCTGTACTCGCGGTAGCACATTTGTGTCGAATATCTCCAATGACGCGAGGAATCTTTATAGGTTTGTTTCGTACGTGGCTGAGTTAGTCAGTCTCAAGCGAGGGTGGCATCTTTTTTTCTCCCAGAAACTCGAGTTTTTTGTCCAGCAAACAGCAAATCGACCACAAAACACACACACAATTTACAGACATGCGAGGCAATATAACCGAAGTTTCTGATGCGCCTAAATCCTAGGATAACTACGTTCACAGTGATGATAATCACGATCCTTCCACACTGTGTGGAGCGGTCTGAGTTCGAACCCCGTCAAAGACGCGAGGAATTTTATGGGAATTATATCAAATTTGGCTGAGTTAGTTAGTCTCGGACGAAGGATGAATAGAGTTATTGGGTTTCACACTGAAAACTTAGGTTTATCGTCTAACAAACCGACAAAAAATGCACACAATTACAAACACAAGATACTGACGTTTCATACCATAGTTCCTTTTGTGCTTAACACACATCTCGCCTCACTGAGTTTCAGTTTGACTGACTGCCTTTCTGTTATCCTCCACAAGTCAGCTTCCATTCGATTCTCGTATCGACAAGCTGCATGCGATCGCAGAATGGCGTTTCGCTAGAGGTTATTTAATTATTGGGCTAAACTTGATACAAAAAAAAAAAAAAACCCAAACCATTATATCAGGGTAACCCAGTAATTTCTTACATATACACACAGTCAGATATGAAGTTTTCTGAGCAAACTGTCAATGATATACAGGAATTTTGCTAGCAGGGAAAAGGAGGTGATTGCCCCTCTGTATAAGGCAATGGTCAGGCCACGCCTTAAGTACGGCGTTCTGGTCTGGAGGTCCCATTTTAGGAAGGATGTAGATTTGCTTGAGCGTGTACAGAGAAGGGCAACAAGATTGGTGTGGGGAATGAATTGATTCTCTTACGAAAAGAGGCTTAAGTTCTGCAAATTTAAGCGGTTGGAGACTAGGCACCGGCGAGGTGATTGGATTGGGGTGTATAATGCCTTGAACGGGTTGAGCACGCTGAATTCTGATGGGATTCTTCAACTTGTTCAGATTACGAACCTAAGGGGGCATAAATTCAAATTAAGGAAAGACCGATGTAGAATAGATGTGCGGAAATTTGCTTTTAGCCAGCGGGTGGTTAATTGCTGGAACAAATTTCCATCTGTCGTTGTGGAAGTTGATAGGTTAAATAAATTTAAGGAGGAACTGGACAAACATTTAGAGGGAATTATTGTGTAATTTATTTTTCTATTTTTTATTTTATTATTATTATTTATTTATTTATTTATTGGCTGATGCTGCATAAGCTCATACACTTGCTTTCTAGCATCACGTGCCAGTACTACTACTACTATTATGTCTGTAAATTGCGTGTGTTTTCTGGTCAATCCGCCAGTTTTGCTTGACAAAAAATCCTGAAAGGGAGAAATCCTTGCTATCCACCTCTGAGACCGACAAACTCAGCCACCTAGTGAAAAAAGCCCATTAAAATTCCTCATATCATCGACGGGATTCGAACCCGAACCTTTTCCACCCGGTGTGGGAAGGAGGTGGCAATGCCACTGTTCTACCCGCGCAGACGCTAATCTTGACGAAGCCGAAACCCAGTCTTACGTGAAAACACTACCAGGATTGCCATTTTTGGTTTATGCCTATTCACAACCCTATCAGTTAGCACAGATTTTAAACATGTGCAGCTGCACTTAGCCTTGCGGGATTACTTTTTATATATTGTGTGATTTTATTTTCCTTTTCTTTCTACTATCATTTAGCCTTCATCGTACAATCAAAGGTATAACACCTGATTATTCTATTACTTTTCATGAGCTGCAATCGAAAAATGGCACTTAGTTCCCTCTTACCTTTTTATTCTGTTTAATGCTGCATGTTTTGCATATAGTTTAAAAATGAGTTTCGCTGTGATCATCTGGCCTTTTGTATTATTCTTTTCAGCATTTTAAAATTCACAATAATGATGCAAAGAAATACTTGTGATAATTACCTGTGCATAAGATATGATAACCCCAGGGGCTCACATCTGGTGAGTATGGGCTTGGCACACCAGGGTTCTGAGCTGGATATCATCATTATTCTCTCTCTCTCAGGGTGACTCAGAATTTTTTTTTTTTTTTTTTTTTTTGGCTGGGGCAGCATAAGCCTCAGGCTTCCTTGCACCATAGGGGGTAATAATAATAATAATAATAATAATAATGATTTATTGGATGGTTGTTTTCTACAGCAGCATGTTCAAGAACCAACCAGCGAGAGTAATACCCTTGGTCCGATTATGATTATCAGTAATGATTCTTCATGCATTAAGAATCTGCAGATAAAGGAAACACTAGATGGCAGTGATCACAGTGTGTTGATGTGGGATTTGAAGATGTAACTACCAATAGGGGTAAAGGGTAGGGTTTTTGCTCCTGTAAAAGTGACTACAGCGGTCTCAGACAGTTTTTAAATTCTGTACAGTGGGACCAGCTAATGATGTTACCAACAGCAAATTCTAAGTGGGAAGCATTCAAGTAACTAATCGTGGAAACTACTTGGCTTTTCATACCAACTCACAAATATTGTTCACGGTTTAGGCCTAAATGGATATCAGATGAACTAAGGAGGCTCGTGACAGAGAAGAAAAATGTCTGGGATGCATATAAATTATCAGATGACAGAGAAGCCTATGCCAAATATAAGCTGGTCTGTAATCAAGTCATAAAGCATGTTAGGCAGGCAAAGGCAGATTACGAGAAATCTTTGGCAAAGGATGCAAAGAAAAACAACAAAGACTACTTTGCTCATGTAAACCAGAAGAAGGGGATGAATCAGATTGATATCGATGGTTCAATTGTTGATGATCCCGCTCAGGTAGCTAAGAAACCGAATGTGTATTTTGTATCTACATTTAGACATTATGGGTCATTCATGGAGAGGAATGCCAGATGTGTATTAAACTCTGGCTGTGAGCTAAATATTTTTATAATAACTAAGAGCAAAGTGGAGGAGAAATTGTTGAAGATAAACATAAGAAAGGCACCTGGGTTGGATGGGATCTATTCAATTATATTGAAGGAGGCAGCAAAAGAAGTAAGCAAAGGAAGATGTTGATGGAATCTATCCAGTTATATTAAAGGAGGCAGCAAAGGAAGTAAGCAAACCCTTAGCCATAATTATGAGAGCTTCCTAAGACTCAGGGGAGGTACCCAAGTGCAAATGTAAGCTCAATTCACAAAGGAGGATCAAAGGGTGACACAAGTAATTACAGACCTGTTAGTTTAAATTTTGTTCTGGGGAACTTAATGGAGGCTTCAGTTATAGTTGGGACACAACATGGATTTGTTAAAGAGAAGTCTTGTCTGACCAATTTGATTGGATACTATGATGTGGTCACAAAGGAACCGGATGCAAAGAATAATTTTGATATCATATCCTTGGATCTTAGGAAGGCTTTTGGTTCTGTTGCACATGTAAGACTGCTGCACAAATCGGAGCAGTGTGGCATTGGAGCAAAATGGCTGCTATGGATAAGGTATGGTTGAGTGGGAGAAGACAGAGGAGTCTTCCAGGGTTAAGTGTTGTTTTCTGTATTTATTAATGATATTGATGAAGGTATATCAGGCTTAATGTCTAAGTTTACAGACGATACGAAGGTTGTCGGGGTTGTTAATGACACCAATGACAGTACAGTATTGACAGGATCTAAAAAAGCTGAGAGGTGGCAACTGAAGTTTAGCATTGACAGATGTAAAGTACTGCACATGAGTAGCAGTATCGTCTTAACTGTATGGTACTACATCGAGGGTGATAGAGAATGAAAAGGACCTGGGAGTAATTGTGCAGGCAGATATGAAGTTTTCTGAGCAGTGCAGACGGGCTGCAAGAGTAGCTCATGGTGTCTTATCAATGATATACAGGATATTTTTCTAACAGGGAAAAGAAGGTGATTATCCCCGTGTATAAGGCAATGGTCAGGCCACACCTTGAGTATTCTATACAGGTCTGGAGCTTTCCTTTTTGGAGGGATATAGAACTGCTGGAACGAGTACAGAGATGGGCAATAAGATTAGTGAATAGTACACAGGGTTGTTCTTACGAAGAAGGATGTAAATTCTGTATTTTATAGTGTCTGGAGAAGAGACTAGGCACTTCCGAGGTGATCTGATTGAGGTGTTTAACGCCTTGAATGGTTTGAAGAAGCTGAATGCTGTTTGGATTCTTCCTCTTGTCCAGATTAATAGCCTAGTGGACATAAATTCAAATTAAGGAAACAGTTTTTGCGGAAATTTTCATTTAGCCAGAGGATGGTCGATTGTTGGAACAAACCTCCATCTATCGCTATGAAAGTTAAGAGCTTTCATAAATTCGAGGCTGAACTAGACAAACATCTGGAGTGGATGGATTGGTGAAAAGGGATGGTTTTTTTTTTTTTTTTTTGTATCATATGCCTCTACTAATGCTAATGATATGCAGCTTGGCCCAAAACTTTAATAAATATGCTGTATTTTGAAGAGAAGTTGGATAATGCCAAATTAAGTTATGGTACGATATTGTCATTACTGAACGTGTTCAAACACTCACATGTAGCTGCAAGAAGTACATTCAAAAACATAATATCTTCCCGGCGAAGGTGGTAGGGCCACCTTCGCCCGAAAGATAGTCTTAGTTTTTCATCGGTATGATGGCCTCAACCCTTCTGGAAATAGCATTAGCATTAGCATTAGCATTAGTAGAGGCATTTGATGCAAGAAAGCAAGCTTATGCAGCATCAGCCAAAAAAAAAAAAAAAGTAACATAAATAAATAAAAATAACCACTTCCACTTCACCCCTCTGTTCGTTCGAAATACCTGTCCAGCTGAGCCTTAAACTTATTTAGGCTATCAACTTCCACGACAAGGGATGGAAGTCTGTTCCACCCACCAACCACCCGCTGGCTAAAGGCAAATTTCCGCACATATATCCTACATCTGTCTTTCCTCAATTTGAATTTATGCCCTCTCAGGTGATTTTTCTGAGCTAGAGGAAGAATCCCATCAGCATTGAGCATGCTCAAACCATTCAAGGCTTTGTACACCTCTATCAGATCACCCCGCTGGTGCCTAGTTTCCAGACACTGTAATTTGCAAAACTTAAGCCTTTCTTCGTAAGAGAACCCCTTTGTCCCATTCACCAATCTAGTTGCCCTTCTCTGTACTCGTTCCAGCAGCTCTACATCCTTCCTGAAATGAGGCCTCCAGGCCTGTATACAGTACTCTAGGTGTGGCCTGACCATTGCCTTATACAAGGGAATAATCACCTCCTTATCCCTGCTAGAAAAATTTCTATATATCATTGACAATACACCATGAGCTACTCTTGCAGCTCGTCTGCACTGCTCAGAGAACTTCATATCTGCCTGCACCACCACCCCCAGGTCCCTTTCATTCTCTACCACTGTCAGTGTAGTACCACAGAGTTGATACGTTGCTCTGGGGTTGCTGTTTCCCATATGTAGTACTTTACATTTGTCAATGTTAAACTTCATTTGCCACCTCGAAGCCCATCTGCTCAACCTTTCCAAATCCTGTTGCAGCAGCATAGTGTCAGTAGTGTCCTTGACAACCCTGCCAACCTTTGTATCGTCTGCAAACTTGGACATTAAGCCTGATATACCATCATCAATATCATTTATAAATACAGAAAACAATAAAGGCCCCAATACTGAACCCTGAGGGACTCCACTAATAACATTAGTCCACGATGAGCAGTGTCCATTGATTACCACTCTCTGTCTTCTCCCCCTCAACCACCCCTTTATCCATAGCAGCAACTTGCCTCCAATGCCACACTGCTCCAATTTGTGCAGCAGTCTTCCATGTGCAACAGTATCAAAAGCCTTTCTAAGATCCAAGTATATAATATCAAAGTTATTCCCTGCATCCAGTTCTTTTGTGACTGCATCATAGTATCCAATCAAATTGGTCAGGCAAGACTTCCCCTTAACAAAACCATGCTGTGTCCTAGCTATAACTGAAGTCTTGTCTAGATGATCCTGCAGTGCTTCTTTCACCAGTGCCTCCATTAATTTTCCGGGAACAGAAGTTAAACTCACAGGTCTATAATTACTTGTGTCAGCCTTTGATCCCCCTTTGTGAATTGGGGTCACATTTGCACATCTCCAGTCAATGGGTACCTCCCCTGAGTCCAAGGAAGCTCTCATAATTATGGCTAAGGGTTTGCTTACCTCCTTTGCTGCCTCCTTTAATATAACTGGATAGATCCCATCCACCCCAGGTGCCTTTCTTGTGTTTATCTTCAACAATTTCTCCTCCACTTTGCTCTCAGTTATTACAAGATTCTCTAGCTTACTGCTAGAGTTGAATACACCTCTGGCATTCCCCTCGCTGAATAACTCCTCATGTGTGAATGTCGATGCAAAATATTCATTTAGTTTGTTAGCTACCCGAGCAGGGTCATCAACAGTTGACCCATCGATCTCAAGTGGACCAATCTGATTCATCCCCTTCCTTCTAGAGTTTACATAAGTAAAGAACTCTTTGCTGTTTTTCTTCGCATCCCTTGCCAAGGATCTCTCGTAATCTGCCTTCGCCTGCCTAACCTCCTTTGTAACTTGGTTACAGATCAACTTGTATCTATCATAGGCATCCGTGTCACGTGTTAATTTGTATGTATCCCATGCATTTTTCTTCTCTGCCATATGCCTCATTAGTTCATCTGACAACCATTTAGGCCTAAACCTTGAACAATATTTCTTAGTTGGTATGTAAAGCCTAGTAGCTTCCACGATAAGTTCTTTGAATGCTTCCCATTTTGAATTTGCTGTTGGCAATATCATCAGTTGATCCCACTGTATAGAATTTAAATACTGTCTCAGTCCATTGTAGTCGCCTTTACGAAAGCAATACCCCTTCCCTTTACCCCTAATGGTAGTTACCTCTTTGAGTAACTCCCACTTCAGCACACTGTGATCACTGCCACCAAGTGGTTCATTTATCTGCAGATTCTGAATGCATGAAGAATCACTACTGATAATCAAATCAAGAGTATTACTCCCTCTAGTTGCCTCCCGAACATGCTGATGTAGAAAACAATCATCCAATAAATCCACAAAAGCCTTGCTACTGTGTGAGTGACCAGCCCCCAAATTCCAGTCAATATCTGGGAAATTAAAATCCCCCATTATAAGACTCTCTGATTTACTGGCCCACTCTATTTCTCCGAACAGTTTCTTATTATACTCATCAGAGTCATTAGGCCTATAGCACACTCCTACTCTCAATTTTGATCTCCCAATGCTTATGTCACACCAAACTGACTCGACACTGCACTGTCCAGCGATGTCGACTGGCTTCACTTCCTTGGATTTTATGTGTTTCTTAATTAATAGCATAACCCCTCCTCCCTTCCTATCCTGTCTATCCTTTCTGTACACATTGTACTCCCCAAATTCCAGTTCTGCATTTCTTATATCTGTGTGACACCACGTCTCTGAAATCCCCACAATATCTGCCTTTGATGTTTTGAGCAATACCTCAAATTCATCAAATTTATTTACTAAACTCCTAGCATTGGTGTACACACAAGTATACATGCACCTGTTCTTTTTCTTAGCTACCCTAACACAACCCATGTGTTTACTTGTACCCCAATGATTCCCAGCAGTCTCTGAAATATCCTGCATCTTATTTTCCAGGCTGCGGCTCATTCCAATAGAAGCAGTGCAAGAATCACTTTCACCTCTGCCAGTGGCTACTGTTAATCTATTAGTCCTTGTATCCCCCCAATCTAGCAGTTTTCCGACCCACCTAACATTGCCTCGATAGCATCAGCAAACATTCTTGCACCCTTTCTATTTAAGTGTATCCCATCCCTGTAGAAGCAGTCTCTCCTGTTAACAAGTACAGACCAGGCTGAAAAAAATTCTACCCCTTGAGCCCTGCACAATCTTTCCAGGGCCGAATTGATTGACAGGGCTCTCATCATATACTCCCTCCTATCGTGTCTGGGCAGAATTGCAGACACTTTCAATTTCAACCCTAATTCACGGCTTTTTTTCATCAGTGACCTGTACTTGTCAAGTAATTCCGCCGGTCTCCTACTCTTAATGTCATTAGTGCCAACGTGTACAACTATATCACCTTTTGTGCCCTTAAAAGATGATATCCGCTCTACAACGTCATCAACTTTTGCCCCTGGCAGACATACCCTGGTCCTATTCCACCTATCCTTTTTACAAAGCATGTTTCCCGTTTCCCTGACAATAGAGTCACCAACAACTACTAGTTCCTTTGGGACCAGCGCATTCTGCCTTGGGGGTTGCCGCTGTGTTTCGCGATGACCAAGTGCAAGCTCTGGCATTGGCGTGGGCAGCTGAGAGCTTGATGGGCCCCTCACTTGTAATCCTTCGAGGGCATCCACCCTATCCTTCAAGCTCTCATATAGGCCCATAACAACGCTGAGTTGTCGCCTTATCTCCTTACACTCCTTGCATCGCACACACACAAAGACATCCCCCATGGCAGTATCATGTCCCATACTTGACTGCTCCGCAAACATCAAGCAAATAGTGCATCTTACAAGGCTGTGATTCAGAGGACAACTGCCCCCCTCAGTTCTCCCCTGGGCCACAGCATTCCCATTAGCTTGAGCCCTTTGCTTTGCTGCTCTGGTTTGAGTCATGATTTAGATTTACTTTCAATAAAATTTCAATTTCTGTACAAAATTAAATCCTAAACTTGTATCCAAACACAGTTATAACGCTATATTTATGTTTCAGTAACGAGTGTTATCTACGGAATATTTACGTTTCAGTAACGAGTGTTATCTACGAAATATTTACGTTTCAGTAACGAGTGTTATCTGCGAAATCCCTTTATATAACTTTCGTATCAAGTTATGTATTAATTATTTGTTTTTACTAATTATTTATGTTACGTAACCTAAGTGGTTATATGTATAATTAATTATGTTAAATAAAATTAATTATATTACGTTTGTAATCTAAGTCGTTATATGTATTTATTTAAACGTACAATTTAACTGCTAACGAAGTTCAACTAACGCTATCTAGTACGGTATATCGTATCACAAAGGCGGGAAAATTACGAACGGTTAGCGGAGTTGAAACACGTGGAAACCTTTACCGATACTTTTATGCAATTACAAGGCCGAGTAAAATACACCAAATTAATCAGAAAATCACAAAATAATGTTATACTACTAAATTTAAATCAAAAGTTTTAGAAAAACAATAATTTCAAATCAATAATTAACAAAAATCCACTTAGCGGCTTTGAAAACGACCGTCTCTAGTAGCCTCGTCAGCAGACTCCTGTACTTTACAGTACTTTATACTAATACAGTACTTTATACTATACTGTCTGCGCGCGTAGCACAGTGGTATCGCCACCGTCCTCCCCACACCGGGTGGAAAGGCCTGGGTTCGAATCCCGCCGATGACGCGAGGAACTTTATTGGGCTTTTTTCACTCCGTGGCTGAGTTAGTCGGTCTCAGGCGTAGATAGCAAGGTTTTTCTCCCCAGTAACTGGGGTTTTTTCGTCCAACAAAACAGGCAAATCGACCATAGAACATACGCAATTTACAGACACAAATACGGGTTAATGTATTTAATTACGGGCAACCCTAAAATAATAATAATATATATATATTTTTTTATACTATACTGTCTGCGCGTCACAACGTACTACGTCTGCTCAGACTATACTCTCTGCACGGTTACGTAGCACAGTGGTATCGGCACCGTCCTCACCACACCGGGTGGAAAGGGACGGGTTCGAATCCCGTGGATGACGCGAGGAACTTTATTGGGCTTTTTTCACTCAGTGGATGAGTTAGTCGGTCTCAGGCGTAGCTAGCAAGGTTTTTTTCGTTCAGCAAAACAGGCAAATCGACGAGAGAACACACGCAATTTACAGACAAAATAAATATGGGTAGATGTAATCATTTACAGGGGACCCTAATATCACATACATATATATATATATATATACACACTATACTATACTAACTTTCGGCTGGAATTGCCTTCAAACCGGCTGTAGCAAAAATTTGCAGCATCCTCTACCCTCCTGGTTAGTACAATTGGTATAATCACTGTTCTCCCCACACTGGGTGGAAAATACCAGAGTTCAAATCCCTTCAGTGAACGTGAGAGTTATTTATGGGTCTTTTTCACAATTTGAATGAGTTAATCAATCTTATGCGAAGTTAGCATGAATTTCTGTCTAACAAACAGCAAATATACCATGGAACACATACACTTTGCAGACATATATACGACATGATATGACTTAAGTGCTAATGAACCTAAACCCTTCAAAGTGGCGACAACAACTATAGCAGCATTCTACAAAGCGGCCACCCCAAACAGCTGGGAAGGAAGCCGTCTTGGCTGCATCATAAACCGATGCCCCACTTTGTCTCACAGATATTTAGCAGTACAGTATTGAGGTCTCAAAATGAGTTGAACAAACTGACTTTTCAACGTCACTGTCCACAAGACGGTCCTGAATGATTCTCACTGAATTGTGGAGTTGTTGTGCTGAGCTTAACAAAACGACCCCAGGGACTCACATCTGGTGAGTATGGACTTGGCACACCCAGAGTCCTGAGCTGGATATCATCATTCTTCTCTTTCTTGGTGATTCCCTTCTATTTCTCTCTCTCTCTCTCTCTCTCTCTCTCTCTCTCTCTCTCTCTCTCAGGGTAACTCGGGAATTTTTTTTTTTTTTTTTTTTTGGCTGGTGCAGCATAAGCCTTAGGTTTCATTGCATTATGTAGCTAATAATAATAATAAGGCTTATTTCTGTAGTAATACTATGGAGCAAGTAGCGTATAATTGTCCAAATGTCTAAGTGTGGTATTGACCTTGCGTGTAGCACAGTTTGTAGAATCGTCATCGTCCCCACCCTAGACTGAGTGGGTCCTAGTCCACTGTGGGGGTCCTAGTGGGATCCCACACCGAGTCCTAGACTGGACTCGAACTCAGGTGTTAAGTACCTGAGGTCAAGTCCAGTCTAGGACATGAGGAGTTTATGGGTGATTTTCGCAACGTGGATGGGTTAGTTGGTCTCAAGTGAGGATGGCATGGCTTTTTCTCTCGAAAACTCGGATTTCTCGTCTGACAAACAGAAAATGTACAGACAGTATATACGAAGCAATATGGTGTTAGTCGCTGATGCCCCCTAAAACATTTCTACTACTACTACTATTGCTACTACTATTCATGCTTTCAGGTAATACCATTAGATCATCTCCATTAGACTTTATGGTTGAAGTTATATAGGATTTATAATAGGATATACAGGAATTATATAGATATACTCTGATAGGATTTGTGCTCTGAGCAGGTTGGTTGGTTGTAACAGGATAGGTGCATCAGCAACTTAGGTGGTATTTTGTTGTTGTTTTGGGGTCTTAGGAGCATCTGCGACTAAGGCCATGTTGCTCCATGTACGTTGTCAGTAAATTGTGTATGTTCTGAGGTGTCTGCGTGGGTAGCACAGTGGTATCATCACCATCCTCCCCACACCGAGTGGAAAAGGCCCGGGTTCGAATCCTGTCGATGACACGAGGAACTTTAGTGGGCTTTTTTCACTCCGTGGCCGAGTTAGTCGGTCTCAGGCATAGATAGAAGGTTCCTCCCTCCCCCCTAGAAATTTTTTTTTTGTCCAGCAAACAGGTAAATCAACTAGAGAACACACGCAATTTACAGACAGCTAAATATATGTATATGGGTAGATGTAATCATTTACAGGGAA
The DNA here is from genome assembly GCF_048544385.1 of Mastigoproctus giganteus. NCBI lineage: Eukaryota > Metazoa > Arthropoda > Arachnida > Uropygi > Thelyphonidae > Mastigoproctus > Mastigoproctus giganteus. Next base: position 20,344,976 of record NC_143587.1, read on the forward strand.
CCCTAATATCTTTTTTTTTTTTTTTTTCTGAGGTTGATTTTCTGTTTTTGGATGAAAAACCCCTGTTTCTGGGAGAAAAAACAATGCTACCTTCATCTTAGACTGACTAACTCAGCCACATTATGAAAAAGACCCATAAAAATTCCTCCTGCCAGCAACGGGATTCGAACTCAGGTCTTGTCCACCCGGTGTCAGAGGACGGAAATCCTGACTTAGGCTGTATTACGTTGTATATGATATGTTTGTAAATTGCGTATGCACATTTTTTCTATTTGCTGTTTGCTGTACGAAAAACCTGCCTTCCTGGAGAAAAAGGCATGTTATCCTGGAATGGGACCAATTAACTCAGCTATGTCATGAAAAGTACAATTAAAAATTCCTTGCTTTAGTGACGGGATTCGAACCGAGGTCTTTTCCACTTGGTATCGAAAGGATTGTGAATATATCGCCTCTGCTACATACGAGATCTGCCTGAGTAGGGAAGTTCCCACCATCAAACTCAAGGAATTTTTAATTTATGCGAATACAAGGAAGAAAAAAACGAATCCAATTATACCCTTAGGAACCGATTGTGGGAAAGTCTTACACAATCCAGTTGATGTTGCACATGAATAATTATACAGGTACTTTGCATCTGTCTTTACTGAAGAAAGACCCTTCATGCTGAGAAGAAGCTGTGCAGGTGAGGCTGAGTTATATGAAATTAGTGATTTTGAAATTATAGATAAGTGTTTATTAGAAAAACTTTTGAGCATAAAGGCAAATAAGACCTTCTGTAGTTGATGACATATACCCAGTACTTTTAGGGAGGTTTCCAGGGAATGTTGAACCATTACAGTTAATTATGAGGGCATCTATGGACTGGAGAAGTGCTAATGTATCACTAATACATAAAAGTGGCTCTAAGAGCAAAGTTCGTACAGACCAGTTAATCTGACTTCAGTGGTTGGAAAAATCTTAAAAGCAATGATTAACAGTGCAATCCAGGAACATTTAGATAGATATGGCATTCTGAATAATGCATGACATGGTTTTGTTAAAGGAAAATCAATCATGTTTAACTAACTTAGTAAGCTATTTTGACACAGTTACTCATGAGCTGGATGTAGGGAACAATTTCAACATAGTTTAGGTGGAATTTAAGAAGGCATTTGACTCAGACACTCATGAGAGATTATTGTATAAGCTGGAACATGTTGGGATTACAGGAAAAATTCTGAGATGAATTGCTGGGTGGCTGTAGGGCAGAAGGCAGAGGGTTGCGATTAACCGATATTCTTCGGAGTGGAATCCCTCAAAGATCGGCTCTTGAACCACTGTTGTTTTTCATTTTCATAAATGACATCGATGAAGGGATAGAAAGTGTGATGTCAAAATTTGCTGATGACGTAAAGATTGGCAGAGTAGTTAATGATCATTATATGCCAAGCAGTGCTCCTTCAGGATGACTTGAACAGACTTCAAAGATGGTCAGAGAAGTGGCAAATATGTTTTAATGCAAGGTCTTGCACATTTGGGGAATAGTAATCCATAAATAAATTATACTCTTGGAGAGGTTGAATTAAAAACAGTGGAGAAGGAAAGGGATCTGTGAGTTATAATAATGGGCAGATATGAAGTTTTCTGAGCAGTGTGAACAGGAAGCCAGGAAATACCATTGTGAACTATCAATGATTTATCGAACATTACCCTGTAGAGATATGGAAGTCGTAGTCTCACTGTATAAGCTAATTGTAAAACCACATTTGGAATACTGTGTTCAAGTATGTAGACCTCCTCTGAAAAAAGATATTGAGGCTTGGCAACCAGTCACCTCAGAGATGGCCTGATTGAGGTTTATAAAAGAGGGGTTAGTAAAAGGAATGAAGGTGGAATTTTCACTGTTATGGAAAATTCCAGAACTTGGAGGCATAAATTGAAATTACAGGGAAAGAGATTTAGACTAGATTGTAGGATGTTTTCTTTTAGCCAGCGAGTCATTGATTGCTGGAACAGGTTGCTTCACAGGTAGTTGAGGCTGGCAGTTCAAATAAATTCATAGGTCATCTGGATAGTTTCCTATGTGAGGATGGAAGAAAAAAAAATTGTATTTTCTTATCTACTCATTTTTTTTTCTTTTTATTTTTCTGGCTGGTGCAGCAAAAGCTTGTGGTTTCCTTACGCTATATAGGTATTACTTTTACATTAATCGAAATGACACATTGTGTAGGAAGATCTGTCACTCCATTGCATCTTCAGCCACTGTTCTGCGATCGATAAATGTTGAGAATGGCACCACTCCAAATGCTATTTTGCATTGTAGACTATGATATTGGGCTTATGCACAGCTGCTCTATCACTGAACTATGCAGCTCCCTATAGATGATTGATGTGTTGATGAATATCCTTCGGCCTCTTGGAAATGCTGATGTTTTCCACAGGTAACACGAGGCAAGACGTATTATCTCAAACAGGTTACATGAGTTTGTGAGGTCATTGATACCCTTGTGTTATTGATTTAGATATCACATGTGGTCTTCCATCTTTGAATGATATTGGCCACAGTGGATTTTCATTGTGGTTGAAGCATTCAAACAAATTGCACTTTTGTGCACAGAAAGGTTATTAATGTGGCATCCAACCAGCTTCCCACATTGAAATACTAAGTTCCAATCCACAACCCATACTGGCTTCTGATGTTGTTCTCCTGCTGCAGAAGTAGACTCATGAGATTTATATTAGTATATCTGAGTTAATTTGCATGCACCAGAGACGTATGGCACAGTACACAACATTTGTCAATGGATGCCCAAAAACTTTTGATCATAGAGGTGTATGCAATTTTTTCTTTATGTATTTATCATTGGAAATTTAAATTTGATTTAAAATTAATTTTATCTTCAGTGTCCATATTATACATCATATAGTGTTCCCCTTTTTTTATATAGGAAGCAGCACTGCTAATTTAGAGTGTGAAGTGTCAGCAACTCCTCCAGCTACCGTAAACTGGATGAAAGATAACAAGTTAGTTACTGAGACAAATAAGAAAAAAATGACTTCAGAAGAAAATAAATTTGGTTTAACCATCAAGGAATTATCACCAGAGGATGGTGGATTATATACAATAGTAGCATCAAACTGTCATGGTACATCATCCTGTAGTGCTGTTGTTAATGTTACAGGTATGTAATTAAAATGTAACAGATTTCTAAAAATTTTAATAATACAAGGTAATGAAGGAGCTTGCTTATGCATTGGTAATGCCTACACACATCATTTCTACTACCAATGTAGTTTTAATGCATCGTTTTAATTATATCTCATATTGTGATATATAGTGGCAGACAAAAAAACTGCATCACCTTAAAAAAAGTAACATTTGTAGTGAAATGTATATGATATTGTTTGATTACAGTCATTTTGCTTGTCGCAAAGCAAAGGTATTGCATTAAAAGTGCTTCTATTGCATCAGACAGTAATTGCAAGGTATTGCATCAGCCATCTCTATAAGTACGGTGTTGGAAGGATATACATGCTCATTAGTATCCTGTTTGGGGGAGGTGTAAGCATGGCTCCATGGCTCTGTCCCAGGAAGGGCTTTCTACGCCTGCTATCGCTGATAAAATAGGCTGCCACCAGTCAACAGCATCCTGGGTGCTGAAATTAAAGAATGAAACCGATAATGCCAAGAGAAGACCTGGATCGGGCTGTAAGAGAGTGACTATGCCTTCCCAAGATCGATATTTGAAATGGCTATGCCTTCATAATCACCATGCTAGTGCTCCTGATCTAAAACTGGACTTTGAGATGGTCTCTGGTGTTGAAACAAGTGCGCGAACTATCCAAAGATGGTTTTCGGAATGTGATATGCATGCCTATCGGCCCAAGAAGAAGCCTTTGTTGACCCAACAAATGAGGAAGAAGCGACTTGCTTGGGCTAAAACACATATTTCATTGACAAAAGAGCATTGGGACACTGTCATCTTTTCTGACGAATCAAAATTCAACCTGCATGGCTCGGACGGCAAGTGATATGTCAGAAGACGAAAATTGGAGGCATACCATCCTGACTGCATAACACCGACTGTAAACTTGGCTCCATGTCAGATGGTCTGGGGATGCATAGTAAGCAAAGGGGTGGGATGAATTAAGTTTATTAACGGAGTGGCGAATGCAGAAACCTAAACTACTATCTTGGAGGAGTGCCTGAAACCTGTTATTAGGGATCACCACACAGACATTCAAAACTGCATTTTTTAAGAGGACTCAGAAACTTGCCACACAGCAAAATTGTTAAGTTTTATTCTATTTAGATTTAATGATTTCATACAGTACTTACACCAAAGTTTTCCCTCATTTTTCTCCCTTAAGGTGCAATCATACCTCAGAAATGCTGGCATTACAGTGTTGGACTGGCCTGGTTTGCAGATTTGAACCCTATTGAAAATTGCTAGTACATAATGCCATCTAAAATTGCTCAGAAGATTCAGCTGCAGGAGAGCACTGTAAGGGTGTGGTACCATGAAATTGGGCAATCGTATATCTAGAAGTTGATTAACTCTATGCCAGATCATTGCAAGGCTGTAATTGCAGCTCGAGGAGGAACAACAAAATATTGAGGATTTATTTTGCTGATTTACAGTACATAATACTATTATGTTAACTTGTCATTTCAGTTTATACATGTAAATGCAATAAAATGTTTGTTTGGTTTGGTTGTCATGATTGCCATTTGCATGATTTCTCATATTTCCATTAATTATGCATTTTACCCTTTGGGAAGATATTTATGGCAATTAAGTATATCAGGTGGAGTCTTTTTATTGGATTTCATTCACAGAGATATATATTTTCCATCTAACGAATGCATTTCGAACAGTGGATACCACCACTGAGACGCCACCACCACCACCACCACCAACGCCAGCTTGTTGGCCTCTGAGTGGTGGGTGTGCAGGTACCCTGTTGTTGCAATAGTGCAACTATTGCAACAACAGGGTACCTGCCCACCTACCAATGAGAGGCCAACAAGCTTCAAAACAATTACTACAACAATTCATAGTAATGAGGCCCTCATTACTATGAATAGGTAGCAACAGTCTTCCCTAATGGGTAAGCATTGCCTATTCAGGGGATTTATGAGTGGTTTAGTTCAGTGATTGAGCATGAGGAGTAACTGTCCCTTTCCTCTTTCGGTGGCATTTCTTCTTCCTCTCCTACTATCACTTTCCTACACCTTTTTGCTTTCCTAAGTCTAAATTGACAGTTTGTGGATAACAGTGTTTTATCCCATGCCATTTTTCTAACGGTGCCATCTAGGTGATGATATCTGCTGAGAATAAGTAACATTAGTTTTCTCCATAGGTGAAGTGTTACTTATTTGAGGTAGTGCAATACCATGGAAACTCGTTGTGAAGGCATTCACAATATGAGATATAATTAAAATGATGCATTAAAATTACCTTGGTAGTAGAAATGATGTGTGCATGTGTGTGCGCATTACCCATGCATAAGCAATCTCCTTTATACTCTTAGGCATTTAGCCAAGAAATATCTTTTAGAATACAAGGTGATTGTATTCTAAAAGAATACAATCCCAGATAGGAATTAAAGTGGCTACAGAGCTCCTATGATTAAAATAATGTGGATTTTTTACTGCTAACTGTTAATTTCCCAGAACTTGCTTTAATCCCCCCCTCCTTAGAAAATCTGGGGCCATCACTTTGTACAGATGAGGTGGCAATTTTGTTTTGCTTGATGCTGTATAACAGGAGTGGCCAACTTAATTTGTGATGCGATCTACTTTTTCCTTCAAAATGTGTCGCGATCTAACATCTCAAAAATTTCATTGCACAAATCGAGGGATGACTGTATATTTAAAATTCGATCAACCGAAATTAAATCCGCGATTGACTGGTAGATCGCGATCGACTCATTGACCACCCCTGCTGTATAAGATTGCTTCTTTTTACCATTTGCCACTACCTGTTCTAATACTACTATTAGTAACTTGCTTAGAGTGTGCAAAATATTTCTAGCTCTGCTGGCAACATGAACTCGCACATTAATTTTGTTGCCAGTTCTACCGTGCTATTGGGATATCATACACTTAAATAGAAAGGGTGCAAGAATATTTGCTGATGCTATCAAGGCAACTTTAGATGCATCGGAAAACTGCTAGCTTAGAGGGATATAGAGACTAATTGATTAACAATAGCTGCAGGAAAAGGTAAAAGTGGTCCTTGTACTGTATCTATTGGAACATGTGGATATTATCATGTGGTCACAAAGGAGCTGGATACAAAAAATTATGGTTATTGTATGTATCTACATATTCTGTTTTTACTGTTTATCGTATTTAACATTAAACCTAGTCTAACTACAACTCGTTATTTTATTTTCCGTTCTGCTCTGTGCTACATAATGAAAATAGCATAACTCTAACTGTTCAGAATTAGATATACATATATAAACTTTTTCATTGTTTTCAGGAAATTTTTTCCTGAATTGATTCTGAAATATGGCCCACATGTTATGAATGACTTTGTGTATGAACATGTTATCAACCACTGTTCAGTTTCTGCACACATATAATAAAACATTCGGCCGTGCATTCTAGAGCTTTTAGATGAGCACAGTTGAAGTTGATATTTGAACTTGCTACAAAGTTTTCTTGTATGTTTGATTTGTGCACAATTTTGAATTATTTACTTAGGTAAATTTTTAAAAGGAATTGATTTTTTTTAAATTTATTTTTAGATGAAGAAACTGCTCGACCTTTTACACCTGGAGGAACAGCACTTCCTTATCCTCCATCTTTCATAGAAAAACTAAAAGATATAGAACTAATGGAAGGAACATCTGTGAGATTTTGTGTTACTGTACAAGGAAATCCAGAACCAAAGGTTACTTTGTATGTATCACTGATAAAATGTGGTGTAATGTTTTTAAATATAATTAATATAGATATATATGATATTAAAAGCAAGATTAGTAAATATATTTTTAAAGAGCAGAATTTATCTAAATTTAATTATATTTATAATTTATTTATATATTTATAATTTCTGAGCATTTTTAAGGTTCTTTTTAGACTTCTATAACTTTCCATTATCAAATGGAATATAATTGAAATGCCAATTAATCAATTTTAGGACCAGGCAGTCATTCATTCTGTAATTTTCAATTAGGATCATACCCTAGGAATGAAGAAGCACTGAGGGCCTTACCCAGTTTGTGGACTATAGGTTAATCATTCATTGAATTCATTTCACAGTAGAAAATCTTCTTTTTCAGCTGTGGGATATTGTACTAATGCATGGGTTCACAACCTGAATGTGTACAGCTGGTGGTACACCTAATTGTGTTTTCCTATGTGAACCCATAAGAAAAAAAATGAAAATTAATTACATAGACATAACAATGTTCACATAATTTATTATTTATTACTGTGGCAGTCAATAATTTTCCAAATTTTTTAAATGGGTACTTTAACAAAAAAAGGTTGAGAATCCTTGTAATGTTGTGTTAGGATAGGTGATATAGTTATTAGAGAAAAGAGCCTATGACAAAAACTATTGAGCTTGAAAGTATAAGGCCTGGTGCTAATGGTATTTATCCAGTCATATTGAATGAAATTCTATGAAGGACTGCATCAAACCATTAGGGTTAATAACGAGGTTATATTTTGGACTTGGTGGGGGGGTGGACTTGGTGGGGGGTGGAATCCCTTTTATTGGAAGTGTCACCATCTCTCTCTATTTCACAAAGGGAGAGCTAAGTATGAGATGGGTAATTATGGACCAGTCAGTTTGACTTTGCAGAGGGAAGGTCACAGAGTCTGTTCATATACTTCTATATAGTGGTAGTAATGGAAAATGATGCAAGAAAGCAAGCTTATATAACATCAGCCAAAAAAAAAAACACCTCACCTGCCCATACCCTCCAAGAATTTGTCTAGTTCTCCCTTGAATTTATTCAACCCATCTACTTCCACAACAGATGGAAGCCTGTTCCAACAATCAACCACCTGCTGGCTGAAGACAAACTTCCACACATCTATCCTACAACCATCCTTCCTCAATTTGAATTTATACCCCCTCAAGCAAGTGGAAGAATACCATTAACATTCAGATTACTCAATCCAGTCAATCCTTAATGCGATAATCCCCACAGGTGCTTGATCTCAAGATGCTTCCATTTGCAGAACCGAAGCCTTTCTAGGTAAGAGCACTGTTTTATTCCCTTCACCAATCTGGTTGCCCTTCTCTGCATCACTTATTCCATCAGGTCTACATCCCTTCTAACGTAAGGCCTCCAGACTTGTATACAGTACTCAAGATGCAGCCTAACCATGGCCTTATAAAAGAGATAATCACTTCCTTATTCCTGCTAGCAAAGTTTCTGTATATCATTGACAAAACTCCATGAGCTGTCCTGGCACATGTCTGCACTGCTCAGAGAATTTTATGTCTGACTGCACAATTACCCCAGGTCTTTTTCATTCTCCACTACCCTGAGTGTAGTACCACACAGTTTATTTATTTATTGAAGTAAAGGAAAAGGAAAGGTTACATCTACCCCTAGACAGCAAACATTTGCTAGGAGGGTATGCTAGTTGATAAGTTACTCTGGGGTTATTACTGCTACCCATGTACAGTATCTTGCATTTGTCAGTGTTAAACTTCAACTGGCATTTCTCAGCCCATCGACCCATGTTGTTAACTTACCTGCGTTGTTTGTTTCTTGACCTACAATGTAAACAAAATAGGTTGCTTACTGTAATTTACTATCCATTCATTTACAAATTGTTTTCTATCAGCAGCATATTGAATTGAGCAGCAAATTGGTCTATTTTACTTGAGACATTCTGTATGGGAAATTAAATTGTTATGTTATTGATACATTATATTTTAGTATTTGCTTCAATTCCTAAAAAAAAATTGTATCTATGTACTTCTGTTCTCACTGAAAATTTAATTCACATAAATATATATATTTTTATTTGGTTTATTTCTTAAACGTTTTTAGGAATATATATTAAAACAGATTAATTTTGTGTAACCACCACTTCCAATTAGTGTTCAGCCTGATTCAGTTGGAAAGCCCCAGTTTATAACTTTGAAGTAGCAATATTAGCATTAGCATTAGTTGAGGCACATGATGCAGGAAAGCAAACTTATATAGTATCAGCCAAAAAAAAGAAAAAACCTTCCTATTTCACCCATCCGTTCACTCCAAATGTTTGCCTCCTAGGTCAACCTTAAATTTATTTAAGCTATCAACTTCCACAACAACAGATGGAAGTCTGTTCCAGCAATCAACTACCCGCTGGCTAAAGGCAAACTTCCACACATCTATTCTACAACTGTCTTTCCTCAATTTGAATCTGTGCTCCCTCAGGTTCTTAATCTGAGCAAGTGGAAAAATCCCATCAGCATTGAGCCTGCTCAAACCATTCAAGACCTTATACACCTCAATCAGATCACCTTGCAGGTGCTTAGACTCCACATGTTGCAACTTGTACAACTTAAGCTTCTCTTGGTAAAGCACAGCACACAGGGCTGAATTTAAACTTGTTGTGGCCCTAAGCTATAACATGTATTAGCTTAGGGTCCTTCTCTCTTACTGTTCACCTGTGACAATATTAAAGAAGGATTTCTTAAGATGGAATGAGGCCCCTTGTAATGTGAGGCCCTAAGCTGAGCTTGTTTAGCTTATACAGGGTGATTCACTACCAGTGCAACAAACTTGCAGGAAGTGTAGGGGGCACAAAGACGAATCGAAATCACATAGCATTGCAGGGTCTGAAATGACTTCATCATGCGGCAGAGGACGTTGAACGGGAGGTCGCGTGAACAGCACTCCCACTGGAAGTCAGCATTTGCGAACCGGTTCCCGAGGCAGTAGGATGGACGAGTATTCAAATGTTGAACTGGCCTGACATGCACCTCGCGTATGGAGCTGCAGACTGTAATGGGCGCGCCGCTCTGCGCTTGTACCAGGAACGTTTCCCGCACAGGCGTGCTCCTCATCATACGATTTTCGCACGTGTGCACAGAAGGTTATGTGAGACTGGTTGTTTCACGAGAGGTACCATGAATCGAGAATGAACAAGGAGGACGCCAGACAATGAGGAGAATGTCCTATGTCTTGCAGAAGGCAATCTGAGTACGAGTACTCGAGCGATAGGCCAACGATTGGGTATTTCCCAATCAACTGTATGGAGGATACTGTCAACAAACCAAATGAGTTCATACCATTTGCAACGCATCCAATCATTGGAGCCTGCGGATTATCCACTCTGGAGGACTTTTGCTACTTGGTTTCTTCAACAGAAATGGTTCGCAAATGCTGACTTCCAACGGGATCGCTGTTCACGCGACCTCCCATTCAACGTCCTCTACCGCATGACGAAGGCATTTCAGACCCTTCAATGCTATGTGATTCTGATTCGTCTTTGTGCCCCCTACACCTCCTGCAAGTTTGTCGCACTGGTAGTGAATCACCCTGTATGTAAATCTGGCTCCGAAAGCACCCCTTTGTTCCTCTCAGTAGTCTTGTTGCCATTCTCTGTACTTGTTCTAGCAACTCTACATCCTTCCTAAAATGAGGTCTAAAGACATGTATGCATTATCAAGGTGTGGACTGTTTGTTGCCTTATACAAAGGAATAATTACCTCTTTGTCTCTGTAGCAAAATTCCTATATCATTGACAAAACTCCATGACCTGCTCTGGTAGCTCATCTGTACTGCTCAGAGAGCTTCATATCTGACTGCATAATTACTCCTATTACCACACAGTTGATACATTTCTATTGGATTACCGCTACCCATATACAATAATTTTCATTTGTCAATGTTAAATTTCAGTTCCCACTTCTCAGCCCATCTGCCTAAGTTTTCTAGATCCTGTTGTAGTAACATACTGTCTTTACTGTCTTTAGTGTCATTATCAACCCTGCCAACCTTTGTATCATCTGCAAACCTGGACATTAAGCTTGATATACCTTCATCAATATCATTGATAAATACACAAAACAGCAATGAACCCAGCACCGAACCCTGGGGGACTCCACTAATAACATTAGTCCATGTAGAGCAGTGTCCATTTAGTACCACTCTTTGTCTTCTCCCACTCAACCATCCCTTTATCCAGTGCAGCAACTTGCCCTTAATGCTATACTGCTCCAGTTTGTACAGTAGTCTTCCATGTGCAACCATATCAAAAGCTTTCCTGAAATTCAAGTATATGATATCAAAATTAATTTTTGCATCCAGTTCCTTTGTGACCACATCGTAGTATCCAATCAAGTCTTGTCTGACCAATTTGTTTGTTAAGGGGAAGTCTTGTCTGACCAATCAAATTGGTCAGACAAGACTTCCCCTTAACAAACCCATGCTGTGTCTGAACTATTACTGCAGTCTTGTCTAGGTGATCCTGAATCACTTCTTTAACCAGTGACTCCATTATTTTCCCCAGAACAGAAGTTAAACTAACAGGTCTATAATTATTTGTATCACCCTTTGAACCCCCTTTGTGAATTGGGGATACATTTGCACTTCTCCAGTCTGTGGGGACCTCCCCCGAATCTAAGGGTTTGCTAACTTCCCTCACTGCCTCCTTCAATATAACTGGATAGATTCCATCTGCCCCAGTGCATTTTTTATGTTTGACTTCAACAATTACTGCTCCACTTTACTTTCCATTATTACAAAATCATTTAGCTCCCTGTTAGAGTTTAGTGAACTTCTGTCCTCCCCTTCCTTACAGAATTCCTCATGTGTGAATGTAGATGCAGAATACTCATTCAGTTTGTCAGCTATCTGAGCAGAATCATCAAGAGTCAAATCACCAACATCAAGTGGACCAATCTGATTCATCCCCTTCCTTCTAGCATTACATAAGTAAAAAAGTCTTTGTTGTTTTTTTTGCATCCTTTGCCAAGGATTTCTCATAATCAGCCCTTGCTTGCCTAACCTTCTTTGTGACTTGATTAAAGACTAGCTTATATCTGCCATAGGCTTCTGTGTCACCTGATAATTTATATGTAACCCATACATTTTTCTTCTTTGCCATGAGCCTCATTAGTTCACCTGACATCCATTTAGGTTTAAATCTTGTATAGGATTTCTTAGTTGGTATGAAAAGCCTAGTAGCTTCCAAGATTAATTCCTTGAAAGCTTCCCATTTAAAATTTGCTGTTATTAACATCATCAGTTGATCCCACTGTATAGAATTTAAAAATTTTCTGAGACCACTGTAGTCACTTTTACAAAAACAAAAGCCCTTCCCTTTGCCCTTGATGGTAAAGAGAAGGATTTTTGTTTTACTTACATCTTTAAGTAAATCCCACATCAGTACACTGTGATCACTGTCACCTAGTTGTTCCTTTATCAGCAAATTCTTAATGCATGAATAATCACTGTTGATAATCATATCAAGAGTATTACTCCCTCTGGTTGCCCCTCGAACATGTTGCTGTAGCAAACAATCCTCCAATAAATCCACAAAAGTCTTGCTAGCGTATGAGTGACCAACCACAAGTTTCAAGTTTCAGTTAATATCTGGGAAGTTAAAATCCCCCATTACAAGACATTCTGATTTACTAGTCACTCTATTTCTCTGCATAATTGGTCATTGTACTCACCAGAGTCATTAGGCCTATAACACACTTTTACTCTCATTTTCCTTTTCCCAGTGCTTATATCACACCAAACTGACTCAACATTGCACTGTCCACCCATGTCAACTGGATGCACTTCCTTAGATTTTATGTGTTTCTTAACTAACCATATAACCCCTCCCTTCCTACCCTTTCTATCCTTTCTGTACACATTGTACTCCCCAAATTCCAATTCTGCACCACTTATATCTGTGTGACACCATGTCTCTAATATCCCAACAATATCTGTCTTTGATGTCTTGATCAGCACTTCAAATTCATCAAATTTATTTACTATACTTCTAGCATCGGTGTAAATGCAAGTATACATGCACCAGTTCTTACTCTTAGTTACCCTAACCCAGCCCATGTATTTACTTGTTCCATGATGACTCCCAGCAGCTCTTGAAATTCCCATCAACCTGCTCTCTAGGCTGCTGCTCATTACAATAGAAGCAGTGCAAGAATCACTTTTGCTTCCGCCTGCTGTTACTCTTTTAGTTAATCTTTTAGCAGTTTTCCGACTCACCTAACACTGTCTCAATAGCAACAGCAAATATTCTTTCATTCTTTCTATTTAAGTGTATATCATCCCTGTAGAAGCAGTCTCTCTGTTAGCAAGCACAGACCATGCTGAAAAAATTCTGCCCCATTAATGGAGATCTGAATGTAATTCTTGAATGGCATAACTTTGAAATGATAATGCATATTTATTATAATAATTATTATCTTAACATTATATAATAGCATTAGATTATTGCAGTAGTAGTATTCACTTTTATTTTAACAATAATGCTAATAACTTTGAGCTAAATTAAATTAAACAGTTTATAATTTGAAATTGTTTTCACAGTTACAAAGATGACAAGGAACTTATACAAGATGAACGGATAAAAGTTGGAACAGAAAACAAAGAGATGTATGAACTCATTTTGGAGAATGTATTATCGACTGATTCTGGCAAATATTCTTGTGTGGCAGTTAACAAAGAAGGACAAGATGTTACTGCTGGAAATATATCAGTAACAAGTGAGTGTTATATGCATTCTTTTCTTTGTGGCTATAGAAGTTTGTATCCTTTTGTATACTTCTGATAATTTCTTTTATTTAAGTGAATTTTTTGAAGTTGTGTTATACCTTTCGATGAGGTGGATGCAATATTTTTGCAAATTTCATTATCATATGAAATTCTGTTATGCAAAATAAAACATCTGGATGTTGGATGTCTGCTAGCAATATCATTTTGATCTTTATGACATCAAACCAGAGAATCTTTGAATTCTTCAGGAGAGGTGCTGTATTTGACATTTATACCTGCATAGATGTTGAAAGAGAAGAACCACAAGATACTGCCATTCAGGAAAGTGAATGTAAATCTTTCAGAAATGTAGCAAAAACTACAATTTTTCAGTTGTGCATTCAAGGAATAGTTATTGAAATTTAGAACCTCACTCTCAAAATTTTTCCTTCTGAAATCTTATGGAAGGAAACAGAATTAATAAAAAATATTATAAGTAAACTAAATGAGGTACATGGTTACATTCCTTGAAAGGGTAAATTAGATTTTTTTCCTTTCTTGAAGCCACCACAAGGAGTGCTTCACATATCATAGGATCCATTGTGATAGTTTACATTTGAAGCACTCCACATGGTAGCTTCATGATATTCATACATTATAGGTTAGGAAAAAAAAAATATTTTTTAAATATTAATATTAGTTGAGGCATATGATGCAAAGAACCCAACTTATACTGCAACAGCAAAAAAAAAAAAAAAAAAACATTGCACATTGCTTCTCCATCCCTTCTAATAATTTGCTAATCATTCCTTAAATTTATTAAAACTACCCACTTCCAATACCAGATGGAAGTTTGCTCAAACAAGGTAGTTACTATCCATAGAAGATCATATCCTCAACCCTCCTTCTACAGTTAAGTGATTCATTCATTATGCAGATGTTTGTTTGTTAGTTATTTGGTTTTTAGGAGCATTAGCAACTAAGGCCATATTGCTTCGGGGATATGTGGTGGTCATTCCCTAACCTTTCCGCATCCTCCGTATTTGGTGGTCACAGGCTCTAACCCCAGTCTAATCAAGAAGCGTATGCTACGCACTGCTGCTGCTCCTGCCCATCTGGCTACAGAGGCACCCTCATTATGCAGGTGATGTTCTTATAATTTCTGACAAACAAACTATAAACAACCTTTTCTCAAAGTTTAATTCAGTCCACTCTATACAAAATACACAACTGAACTTGAACAAAATAATAGTATAAACTTAAAAAATGTTTAAGCATAATGATCATTTAAAAACTTGTATTTATAGGGAAAAAAAAAAAGACTTATACAGGGAAATTTTTGCACTTTTATTCACATCATCCATACAGTGTTAAAAAATTCTATTTATATATACAGGTTTACAGTGCATTTATATATTGCATATTCATAATAAAAATGATTTACAAACAGAATTACAATACAATACTTAACTAATGCTTTCTTAAAAAGAAAATATCCTTATAAATTAATCCAAGAAACCATACATAAAGCAAAAAAAAGTAGATTAAAGAGTCCTCCTGCAATAAAAAAATCAGTTACTAACACAAAATAATTCTGCCTTATCATTGTCAATTGCCCAGATAACTTAAAAATGTGCTTTCTAACAATGACGTCACTTTAGTTCTGGTTCTATAATAGAATCAACACACTTTAACAGCTATAAAGACACCTTCAAATAGAATATTCAAAATGTTAACAACACAGTATACTAAATCCTTTGCCAACAAGAATGTAATACACGATGTAGCACCTCTAACATATCTAATAGTAGAGCTCATTACTATGAAGCCAGTTTACATACACAATACCATGGAACTGAACTCAGCCAACATGCCCAATCAGCTTTCCGCCGACCTCAGATTGATTTTGCTATAACATTAGTCAAATTATCTTCTAGTTATAAATTAACCACTTATGAAAGACTAGGCCACCTCCGTAGCCAGGTGGGCAGGAGCAGCAGTGCATAGCACACGCTTGAGTCCACAACCACCAAATACGGAGGATGTGGAAAGGTCAGGGAATGACCACCGCATATCCCCGGAGCAATATGGCCTTAGTTGCTAATGCTCCTAAAAACCAAATAAACAAAGCAAACAATGAAAGACTAGTAATAGAATGGTTTAAACATAATACACAACTTTCAGTCGTTAATGTTAAATTACCAAAAACGTTTTCACTAATATGGTACTTGAACAATGTAAATTTCCTATTTACGTCTGAGTTGCACCATGGGAATTAAGACTCATAACACTCTTTCTCCCTTTCATTGTTCAGAACTAACTGAGGATGATACTCGAAAGTTCACCATTTGAACTCTTGGTTCTGCCATATGATTTTAATACCAAGCAATTTTCTATGATGAATACTAGAGAAAAGTGCACCCTCCTCTATTGTATCTCATTTTAATAGTTTTTAATAAGTTTTTAATGGTCCGCATTTCTTTCTAATTTAATCTCATTAAATCCAAACCCAAGAAGTAAAGAGATAAGTCCCATTTAATAAAGTATTCTAATTCTTCTTGTCAATTCATTCCTGGAACTCAGGGTTATCCACAAAATAATTATAAGTTATAAATGCATATTTCTTAAGCAGAGGATATTGTTCCATTTTAAATTGATCAATCTTTCTCTCACTCCCTCCCTCCCTTCCTCACCTTCCCACCCTACATATTATTTCTAATTTTAGAGATAATCAAGCATTAGTAAATTAAAATTACTGATCCTGGATTGAGATTTTCATAAAATATAACTATTACCTTCATAACTAGACAGACCATTTTATCTAAAATTTAGTGATTCACTGAGCAGTGGCCTGTGTCTAGTAGTTTAAGCAACAAAAGCTGCCCATTAATAGGATGGACAGCTCTTGTTGTGTCATCCTATATATGCAAAATATGTCAGTAATTTATGCATTATTAATCATATCTAAAAAAATAGTTTTCTAGATATTAATAGTACAGTACTACAAAATCAGCATGTAATCTTGTATTTATTTTACAGATACCTGTTTTTTTTTTTTGTTTTTTTTTCAAAAAGTATTTCATGCATAAAATGCTTTTTTTTTTTGTATTTTATTAATTAACTATATTTTATATAAACTATAAGAAATAGGCCTGTTTTGAGATTCACTTTGGATTGCATACTTTTCTTTTTAAAAATTGAAAGAGCTAAAAAAAAATTGGTTAAAAATTTAATTCTTTGGATGTGAAGTTTAATATTTATTCAGTCATCTACACATTTAAAGGGTATTAAGAGAATATTGTCAGACTTTAGTAGGAGATATGTCACGGGAAAAAATGCATAGTTACCAAGAAATAACTGACTGCTTTGTGCACTGTTTTTATTTGTTTGGTATCTTATATTTTGTCTGTGCTATTTCCTAAAAAAAAAAAGATATTTGTAATTTAAGTTGGTGCTGTGTTTTTTTGCAATTTTCAGGCTAGTTGATATTCTATATCAAGAAACAGAGTCTTTATTGCAAAAAGATTTTACAGTAGCAAAAAGTCATAGTGCTTTAAAGAGAGTATTAAAAATGTTTTAATGACAGAAAAGATTCTTTAAAAAATATCAGTTACACACTGGAGAAAGTTGAAGAAACAGGATCTGTTGAGGTTAGTCACAAAGGAATTGTTAGTTAAATGAAGTCTGAATTGAAGGTATGGACTGGGTTAAAATAATTAACTGAAGATGATGGGTTAAAATAATTAACATTAATCTCTTAAGTTTAAACAAAAACTAAAGAAACTATTAGTTGCATTATGGCAGTATCAGTTTATAATTCACATCACTTAGGAATGAACTATGGAATAACATAATATGATTTTAAAGAAGGCCTGAACAACTATACAAAATAGTATGCTGCAGATACTGGGCAGTTGACAACCGTTACCCATTTTTATACTTTCTTCATAGATATCATAGATTATCAGAAGTTTTGGTCTACAGATGAATTCCATTTTCAGATGTAGAGAATCATCATTTTTTGAACTATGACCTCTCAGTGTTATGCTAAAGTTCTGACAGATCTTTCACTCCTTTTGTATAAAGTATTGGGCAGTTGGATTCAAAATATTTTTCAAATAAGATTGCATCAGCACTGTATATGCCCTCATAATTAGCACTGGGTTATAATCACTGTCTTTCCACACTGATAAGGCTTGTATATGGAAAAGGCATGAATTTGAATGCCATCAAGATGGAAGGAACCTTTATGGACTTCCCCTTCCCCCACCAGGGTTGAGTTAGTTGAGCTTAGCTGGACATTACTTGGTTTTATCCCCTCCTGGGAAAATATGGATTTTCATCAAAAAAAAGAGGCAAACCAACCATGGACCACATGCAATTTATAGACAAGTTATGCTGATGTGTCATGGCCTTAATTGTCTTTGCACAAATTCAAAATAATCTCAACATCTGAATACCCATTTTTATGAGTAATTTCAAACCCTGATCATTTTGGATACAGATAGCTATGACTGTTTTCTCTGAACATTAGTCCCTGTGGCTGTTTTTTGTAAGATTACCTTAAAGGTATTATGTAGGAGTTATCTGCTTACAGCTGAGATACTGAAAATTCAGATAGCTATTGTTGTAGCAAATACTGATATGACAGTTGACTGCATCACTGCAAAATTATGCAACTTGTTTGAGCAAGTTGCATAATTTTGTTCTTGAAGTACGAATTATGGATCTATAGAGCATTTTTTTGTTAGAAAGGCCATCTATGATTGTGAATCGGGACAAAGGAAAAAAAGGACTTGGATGTAATACCAACTAAAAATTATAACATATAAGATTAGACAATAAGTATAATCAGATAACAAAATTAAACAATAAACAAAAAAGTTTTTAGAAATTGAGCTTTTTAAACAGTGGTTTATTGGTTTATGTTTATTGCTTATGTTTATTGGAAATTGAGCTTTTTAAACAGTGGTTTATGTTTATTGCTTTATACTTGACTTTTTGTGCAAGAAGTCTTGTTTTCCTTTATAAAGAAAGTATAACTTCAGCTGTAACTTATGCACAGGCATTACACGTTTATGACTTAAAATCATTATAAAAGATAAGACTGACAAATAGTTAGTTATTTCTTGTTGACCCAATAAATATGTACATATGTGTATCTGCAGTGAGTGAGGTTTCAAAAGTCTTGAATAATGAAATGTTTCTTGTTATCCCAATTATTCAGTAATATGAATAACTAGGGTGACTTGAAATTAATGTCCCTGTATGTATCAGCACTAAGTGCTTTCAGTGCAAGTGCAGAAGTTTGTAGATAGCACCTAATAAAGACAGGACCATCACATATTGACAGTTCTCAGAATTTTGGAGAAGTTAAATTTCTAGGATCAATGAACAATAGACCAGGATCAGGAAGACACACAAATATTGAGCAACAGCTGGAGTTATTGTAAAAGTTGTGTCTGGTCCTTAGTGGTTCATATATGAAATTATCCAAGAAAAATACGAAAAGTTCTTAGATCGAATTCTGCAGAGTCTTAAATATAATCTGGTTTAGTCATGAGCTTGGTAGAGATGTTAAATAAATGGCCATATTGAGCATAAATAAAATATTTATGCTCAATATGGCCAACATGGCTAGAGAAGTTTATAATTTCATTGGAACTGTTTTTATTGTAACCAATATACAAGAATAGTTAACAGTGGAGGCACATTTTTTGTGGCATTGCAGGTTTAATCTCGTAATGTGCATATCCATGTCCATGTAATGTACATCACTTCAGGATCACAGCCAACCCTAAATATAGATGAATAACATATTGTGAGTACGTCTTAAAAACTTTTATGAAACCAACCAGCCTTGACTTTTTTTATGTGTGCATATTATTTTTCTTATGTTACAGAACTTTTGTGACATCCTGTATATGTATGTATATAGGTAGGTGTATATAATATTTTGTAATGAATTTATTGAGATACCATTTATATGGAGGAAGGCCTTTCCCAAGAATGCAGCAAATTTCAGAAAAGGAAGATTTCATAGTACATTTACTGTTTTAATTTGGAACATGTAAAATGTCATAGTTGCTATAAATATGTATAGTAAGAGTGAGGCGTTTGAAGCATATAAGAAATGGATGTTTCAATTATCATAGTTTTTAAAATACAGTAGTATAAATAGAACAGTATCAGATATACCAAAACCTTATTATAATAAACGTTCTCACACTGGATATAGTGCTTCTCATCCATCTAGAATCACTCTTACAATTTGTATTTCTGTGTTTCAGAAGATTTATTGTAATCGTTAGAACTTTATTCTTTTCATATAGAATATAGTTTTTGTATACTTTGAAATGCTGAATACTTTCATCCTTTCATGTGGTTTAGAAACTCTTATGGGAAATTTCCATATGGCCTAGGTTTAGTTCTGAAATACAGAATTAAATAGGAAATTTTCTATAAATTATAGTTTAAATTAAATTTGATTATTTTCAAAAATTAAGAATCAAATCAGCCATTTTATCATCGTTCATCATTTTTTCCCCCATTTATTCTCCTCTTGTAATCTTATACAATAAACAGTTCTTATAGTAATTCCAGAATCATAAATTTCTATTTTTTTGTTTTTCAGGAAAATCCCCATTAAATATCTTTATACTGAACGTTTTTCATTAAACTGATTTCTTAATTTAAAAATAAATTAATATAAATAACAAACACTTTTTAAATAATTTTTCTCTAATCACAGGGTTCTTCAATCAAATTTTCTCTAATTAGAACTTTAAATATGATAATAAATATTTTAGTTTATTAAATAAATGCATGATACCAGAGTCATGTCAGATAGTATGCCTGGGGCATGCTTTCTTAGTGAAAGTTTTGACTAGCAGAGTGAAATTATTAACTGAGGTGCATAAACTTGCAATGTTACTGACAGTAATATAATGCATGACCTACTACATACACCAATGCTTTTACATCTGTGATGAATTTCACAGAGATTGCATGTTTATACATCAAGCCTGCATTCTTACCTGTTTTGTTCAGAGCAGAAAGTCTTCTTCCAAGGCTTAGAAGAGGAAGAAGTGGAGGCAGAAAATCTTTTGGATGATGGAGGAGGACTTGAATATCAATGGTAAGGATAGTTGATTATAGTGTTTTTCATTTTACATTTGATATTTCCATTAAAATTACACAAATACTTTAAGTTTAGACAGTGTATGGTGTGTCAGTTGTGCTACCATGTGTCATTTGATAGTAGGTAAATTAGAAGGAATGAAGTATGCAACACATTAATTTTTAGATGTTAGTAGGATTGAGCTAGGTTATTAGATTAGTGCCAAGGCAACTCAGATTGCCCTCATAGCAGTGTAATAGTTATGATCACACTGTTTTTCCACATCCTGAGTTTGGGACTTATCGAGACAGAAGGAACTTTTATGGGCATTTTCACACCATGAGTTAGTTGGTATTCTCTGGTTAGTTGGCAAACCAAGCCTGTGACTACTAAATACGATAAGTATTGGTATTGACTATGTATAAATATAGTGCAAATGCATCAGGAATACATAGCTGTATCTGAATAAATCAGATTATTAATAAAACGGCATCGTTTTAAGTTATATCTCATATTGTGAATACCTTCACAACGAGTTGCCATGATATTGCACTACTTCGAATAAGTAACGCTTCACCTAAGGAGAAGACTAATGTTACTTATTCTCAGATGGATACCACCACCCAGACGGCACCGTTTCAGGGCTATTTGGCCCTTCTTCGGTGGGTGGGTAGGTACCCGAGTGATGCAATGATGGCAAAACAGTTATGAAGTATAACTCCACAATATGAGAGATGCCTGATGGTGTATCATGTATTTAGACTCAAGCGTTTAGGGCATAAGCCTCAAGCTATGAAGGAGTCTAGACTATGTATAAATATAGTGCAAATGCATCAGGAATACATAGCTGTATCTGAATAAATCAGATTATTAATAAAACGGCATCGTTTTAAGTTATATCTCATATTGTGAATACCTTCACAACGAGTTGCCATGATATTGCACTACTTCGAATAAGTAACGCTTCACCTAAGGAGAAGACTAATGTTACTTATTCTCAGATGGATACCACCACTCAGACGGCACCGTTTCAGGGCTATTTGGCCCTTCTTCGGTGGGTGGGTAGGTACCCGAGTGATGCAATGATGGCAAAACAGTTATGAAGTATAACTCCACAATATGAGAGATGCCTGATGGTGTATCATGTATTTAGACTCAAGCGTTTAGGGCATAAGCCTCAAGCTATGAAGGAGTCTAGACTATGTATAAATATAGTGCAAATGCATCAGGAATACATAGCTGTATCTGAATAAATCAGATTATTAATAAAACGGCATCGTTTTATGGCAACTCGTTGTGAAGGTATTCACAATATGAGATATAACTTAAAACGATGCCGTTTTATTAATAATCTGATTTATTCAGATACAGCTATGTATTCCTGATGCATTTGCACTATATTTATACATAGTCTAGACTCCTTCATAGCTTGAGGCTTATGCCCTAAACGCTTGAGTCTAAATACATGATACACCATCAGGCATCTCTCATATTGTGGAGTTATACTTCATAACTGTTTTGCCATCATTGCATCACTCGGGTACCTACCCACCCACCGAAGAAGGGCCAAATAGCCCTGAAACGGTGCCGTCTGAGTGGTGGTATCCATCTGAGAATAAGTAACATTAGTCTTCTCCTTAGGTGAAGCGTTACTTATTCGAAGTAGTGCAATATCATGGCAACTCGTTGTGAAGGTATTCACAATATGAGATATAACTTAAAACGATGCCGTTTTATTAATAATCTGATTTATTCAGATACAGCTATGTATTCCTGATGCATTTGCACTATATTTATACATAGTCTAGACTCCTTCATAGCTTGAGGCTTATGCCCTAAACGCTTGAGTATTGGTATTGATGAATTATTGTAAACTCTACTGACTTGGTTGTCGTGCTGGAGTATAAACAGAAAATTTGGGGCCTGACGTAGCCCAGTGGTCAGGAGCAAGAGTGCATAGCACGCATTCCTTGAGTGGACTAGGGTTCAAGCCCGTGACTACTAAATACGATAAATATTTGTATTTACGATTTATTGTAAACTCTACTGACTTGGTTGTCATGCTGGAGTATAAACATAAATTTAATTTTTAGACCTAATTAGTATAATTATATTTAGTTGTCTTGGCACAAAATCAGAAACAAACAAGGAAGCACCTCAAGTTAGGTTCTGTCATTGTATCATGTCTGTAAATGGTGCTTGTTTTAAAGGTTAGTTTATCTGGTTTGTAGAGTGAAAATCTGGAATTAACAGTTAAAACTTCTCTGAATGTGGATTTTCTGTTTATTAAAAAACAAAAAATCCCATAACCTCTGCTTGAGACTGATAGATTTGGCTTTAAAGAAAATAATTGGAAAAAAGTTACATCCATTATTGATGAGATTTTGAAACCTGACCTTTCCATGTGGCAGCCAAAGTTTTTATGCGCTAAGCCTTGAAGACTGACAACTATTATTAGGCTTAAGTTATTCAAAATATGAGCTGCATCATTGAGATCTGATGTTTAAATGTGATTTGAAAGGATTTACAGGTTTATTCTGCTTTTTTTCAATAGTTAGATTAATTTTAAAACATTTAAAATAGTTAGATTTTAAATTTTAAAACATTGATTATATTATATTTAAGGTAAAAAAAAACCATCATGGCCAATTAAATAAATTAGTGGTTTAGGAAGGTCATTCTTTGGTGGTTGGCTGAATTTTGATAGTCATAAGTAATGCTATTATCTTAATATTCAGGATTCAAATGCTTTGAGAAACATTACTTTTAAACAGAAAACATTGCTGTACAGCTGCTTTGCTATTTGTTTAAAATATGACACACTGCCATAACATCTCAGACTTACTGGCTTCTCATCAGATAGTTTGTGGTCTTTGATTATTGAATCTCTGATGACTTGTGATTAATGAAGCATTCTATGGGCTGACATGTTATATAGAAAATATAAACTTGAATTTTTAATATAATGAAAGCCAGTATATGAATATCTCCATGGCAGTTTAGTTGGCACAATACATCACATCTCTGCCACTCTTTTGGAGAGGTTTGGATTCAATTTCCATCATTGACTGAAGGAATTTTTAAGGTCCTCTTTAGTTGAGGCTGTAGTTAGTCAACCTGAGGCAGAAGGGAAGGATTTATCCCTATGACTTATTCTGGGTTTTTCAGCCTACACAACATGCAAATTGCCCTGTGAACATAATTTTATAGATAAAAATATAATATGGTTATGAATGACAAGCTCTGGTGCCATTAAAAATTTTGCTTAATTTTGCATTGAAAGACTTGTCTTTTCAAACCCTTGTTTGCTATTGTTCTGTTAATAATATATTTTCCTTAGGCACTCTTATAATAAGCATTGTTTATTTATAGTGTAACACTGTGACAATTTGATAGCTTCAAAATATGAAAAATCAGTTTCCTGTAAAAGCTTCTGCCTTTTTAATAATAAATCCCCCCATTGCTTATTGTAATCAAATGCATATATAAATCCTGTGATTAAGTTTAAACCAGAGTTGAATGCTTATGATGAAATGCATAAAACAATATAAATAAATATTTATATTGTTTTATGCATTTCATCATAGACCATCATACTTCTGTTAATGCTGATCATAGTCATGTTGTTAAAATAACTCCTTGAGAGGAAGCAGTTGGTGTCTGGAAGGCACTCTTACTTGATTCCCTTTTATTTTTCTAGACAATGGCAAGTACTCATTTAATAAGTGGATAAGTGCAGATCAGTATTCTGGTTTATTACTATACAGATACCTTAACCAGTCACTGTGCTGTGCTGTGCTATGCTAGCCAACTGTGTGTTTAAAAACACAGAATTTCTCAATGGCACTGTACAAAAAGGCTAAATACTGATCATTTAAATTTGTACATCATATTAAGATATAGAGTATTGGTAAATATAAATTATAATTAGAAAATAAATATTTATATTGTTTTATGCATTTCTAGATACATCCAAAAAATATAATGCTTAATTTGTTTTTTTTTTTTTTTTTTTTGTTCTGTGTTTTTGCTTTTTCCTGGAGGCTTAAGGATGGAAAGGAGTTTGAAGCAAGTGAGAGATTTAAAGTGTCATTTAATGAAGAAGAAGACACGTTGGCTCTTGTATTTCAACATGTCACACCAGATGATGCTGGCCTGTACACATGCGTTGCTAGCACCTCTAGCGGAAATATTTCATGCAGTGCTGAGCTCACCGTTCAAGGTAGCTTCAGACCATACATAATATTAGCATGACATTTTTATTTGCTTGCCTGTTATTTCAGTAGAGCTGGCATGAATTGGCCTATTTTTAAATGCATATATCTGAAGTTAACTTGTACAATAGAAATAATTGCATGTCATATATGTAGAAATGCTAATGCTTGTTACCATTGGACATTTTTTTATTGTTTTATTAAATATTTAAATTAATAAAAATTAAATCATAAACACAATTGTAAAGCTGGTGAGGTTTTAAAGGCTTTTTATAAAAAAAAAAATCTTTAAATCAAACATTAAATATTTTAGGTTTCTAAACAGTTCATAAATTATTACTAAACTCTGCAGTTTTATGATATCAGAAATAACTAAACAATTATAAAGTTATTTAAAAATTCATAGCTAAAACATCATAAACATATAAATATAAAATCTTTATAAAGATTGCTTTCAACAGTTTACTTTTCATCCAACTCCATTGTATTTATCTCCCACACACAATCTCTTTTCCATGTGTATGTGTTTTCAACTTCTGTCAATTCAGAAATTTCTGTTGTTTTTGTATTTTTCAGTAACGACATTGTAATTATGATTTTTATCACAATTACACGATATTATGTACTTGAACAAGCACAGTAGCAATTTCATTTTATAAAACTGATTAGAATCAGTTGTGAAATCTTTAATCTTTACTGAATAATAATGTAAGTGGAATATTGGCAACTATAATGTAAGAAAAATATTAAATATGATACTGTTGCTTATTGTAATTATAGTCTTGCTAATGAACAAATGGACTCTGTTCTGGTTTCAGGTAAACTTATTGTTTTTGTTTATTCACATAGTTGCATTATTATCTTTACCGTTTTACTTTCCCCTACTATCCAAATTCTCTACAGGTGTAATTCTCACTGTACTCTGATTTGCTTTCTTTAAATATTTAAAGACATGGTGCAATATTTAGCTTATAGCTAAATATATAGCAATGCATCTTGAAAATGTCATAAAAATTCAAGGTAGAGAACAGGATCAAGTCTTTATTTCATTAATAAAGAGAAAAAAATGGTGAAAAAAATAAGATGAATCCCAAATATTTTTTTAAGCAGTTTCCAATTGTTATGGTTTTAGGATGACATTTTTGCAAACTCTGTTTTTTAAATCATCATTTATTTCACAAGAGTTTTGGCCTCTGGATATAATTAATAAGTTTAAGAAATGAACTACTGAAACTATTACTTTCTTTTTTTTTTTTTCATCTTGCTGTTGAAGGTGTGTTGTGTTGTGTTGTGTTACAACACATGGAAATTAATATTTTTAATATATCATTATCATATATTTTTTCAACATGAGTTCCTAATTTATATTAAATAATATCTTTTGTCAAAATGTTCAGCTGAAGGTAAGACAATATTTAGATAAGGATCCAAAGGAAAGGAGAACATTTAATGACATCCTGCTGACATTAGCAGTGCATTTGTGCTTTTAGTATTAGAATTAGTCATACAATGCAAGGAAACTATTGCCTTTTATTCCACTTGCCAAAATAAAAATAAAAAAACACCCCTAGCCTGTGTGTAATATGTAATATGGCTCTTGTAATATGGCTTCAACTGCTATGGAAGCAACTTATTCAGGTTGCTGACAGTAATATAATGATATATACAGTTTGCTGGCTAAAGAAAAACTTCCCACAACCCAGTTTATAATTTTTCTCCATTTGTTTGAATTTGTGTCTCCTGGTTTGAGCATTTTAATTCTCTGAAAATTTCTCGCTTTCATTAATTTTACTATCCCCTCCTTTATGAGCCTCATTTAGATTCCTTCCAGGGTACTGGGTTGCCGTGTTTTGTAACCCACCCAGTCTCTCCCCATATGGTTACCCTTTGGCCACTCTCACCAAATGCATTATCTACTGCAGGACTTTTTTTTTCCATAGGTGTAGCCTTTCATACTTGGACTCAAGTGCAGTCTCACAATTGCATTTTACAATGGAATTATGACCTTTTTTTTTTTTTTTTCACTACTGAACTTTCTTCAGTAGTGAAAAACAAAAGGTCATTCTTCTTCAGTATTTCATACAGAGAGAGAGAGAGAGAGAGAGAGAGAGAGAGAGAGAGAGAGACTGCTTTTATATATTTAAACTTCTCATCGTACATGCTGAACGTTGTCTTGACAATCAATTTGAGTTTTTTTCTTGTCTTTTTTCATATCAGCAATTTCAGAGTTCTTCATGTTGGCAATTTCTTAGTTTTTCATATCTGCAAACAATTTTTGAGTTTTTTTGCATCTCTTGTGTGGTTGGTGTCTGAATTTTCCATGTATCCTGTCCCTGATCTCCATGCACTTCATAAGGTTTCTCCTTCTCTATACAAGCATTGGTCAATAAATTAGTGACAAGACCCTGGGCTCCTTCTTACGCAGAATGGCTATCTGTTTTATTGCCCCCAAATTATTTTCTTCTTCTATTGTTTTTAATTAAACCTGTCTTGGTGTATAATTTAATTTTAGGTTATTTCCCAAATGTAAAACTTTGCATTACTGTAAAGGCGCCTCCGTAGTCAGGTGGGCAGGAGCAGCAGTGCGTAGCACACGCTTCTTGATTAGACCGGGTTCGAGCCCGTGACCACCAAATACAGAGGATGTGGAAAGGTCAGGGAATGACTACCGCATATCCCCCCCCCGGGGGGCAATATGGCCTTATTTGCTAAAGCTCCTAAAACCAAAACAAACAAAACAAATTACTGTAAACGTATAAAACAAAGTGTAAGTGTATTGTATGTATTTTGCATAAGTGTAAAACCTTGCAGTAGCAGAATATAGTTTCAACTTATCAGACCATCCCTGAAGCCTATCTAAGTCATCCTGAAGTAGTGCTATATTCCATAGAAAATAAGGGTTTGAGAGTCATTTCAAGAATGCTTTGAATATGACTCTTTCTGGCTCTGCATATAGTATATTCATTCTTTAAAAGGATTGCCCAAGGACTGAATGGAGGATATCCAGTTCTTGTGATTTTAAAATGTATGGCTGCAATAAACCAGTAAGAACTTGAGAATGGTAGTTTGGAAATCTTTAGCTGAGAATTAGAAGAATAGCACTGATATGCCTTCTTTGATAGCATTAATAAATATTGACAACAATGGGTCCTGCAATAAATCTTTGGAGACTCCACAAATAACATTAGTCCAAGAATAGCAGGCAGTGCTCATTGATAGCCACTCTCTGTCTTTTCCCACTCAACCATTCCACTCAGTCCAAAGCAGTAGCTTGCCCCTAATACCACATTTCTATACTTCAATTTGTACAGCAGTTCATGTGGAGCAGTACTGATTAGACAAGATCACTCCTTAACAAATCCATGCTGCTTTTGCTGTTTAATTGTGTTATTAATTTAATTTGCTGTCTGCT
Organism: Mastigoproctus giganteus; assembly: GCF_048544385.1. Classification (NCBI taxonomy): domain Eukaryota; kingdom Metazoa; phylum Arthropoda; class Arachnida; order Uropygi; family Thelyphonidae; genus Mastigoproctus; species Mastigoproctus giganteus. The sequence goes on from NC_143587.1 coordinate 20,373,384, forward strand.
GTTTTGAAAAGTTTAATTGCATTCCTGTCTAGATGATCTTGTATTACTTCTTTAATGAGCGACTCCATTATTTTCACTGGCACGGAAGTCAAGCTTACAGGTCTGTCCTTACTACTTCACCCTTTGATCCCCTTTGTAAACTGACATCAATCCATAGGAATCTCCCCCAAATCCAAGGATGCTCTTATAATTATGGCTAAAGGTTTGCATATATCTTTTGCTGTATTTTCTAATATAATTGAATAAATCCCAAGTACCCCACTCACTTTTAACTTCAACAATTTCTCTTTCACTTTCTTCTCAGTTATCATAAAATAATTTAACTCTCAGTTATAACTTGGTATACTTCTTGTATTCCCAACTCTAAAATGTTATTTTACCAGTTACTTTGAAATATATTGAGTTTCTGGTAAATCTGTTTTTTAAAAAAATTATATTTATCTGTACACTATTACCTTTTTAACTCACCAAAGTTTTTACACTTTACATACTTTTTACTTTTTTTATCCTGCAGTAGCAGAATATAGTTTTTACTTATCAGACCATCCCTGAAGCCTATCTACCCACCACTCTATGTTAACCCACCACTAAAGTATAAAACCAAGTATAGTTTAAACAGCATTAAATGCTTGTATTCAATCATTTGATCACTTTGAATAAAATACATTCATATATGCATATGGTCCTAGTCATCTATACAGAAAGTGCCACTTGTTGAAATGAAAATTAGTTTGATTTTTGTACAGTGCTCAGGATATATTTCTTAGATAATGTTTATAAATTTCTTCAGATGATTTAGAGAAGTCAGATAATTCAGATTCATTTAATTTAGAGATAATCTTTGCTATTTAACTGATTGGTTTAGACCTATTGTTAGCAGTTTTTTATTTTGGTTTCTCCCCTTCATCTCATATCAGTCAAATTAATACACTATAATGAATCACATTATATATAATTTTTATTGGCTAGCCTATAGATACCACTTAAGGCTCCTTTAGGATATGGTGGACAATTAAGAAAGGCAAGAAGCTTGATTCCCACCTACATATTTTCAGTATTCATAAACATTAATAAATTTACCTTCATTATTATTTTGTAAGATAAACAAATCATTTATGTAATGTGACAGTTTTGATATGTTAAAATAAGTTCAAATTATTCTGGTAAATGGGATTTTTGAGAGAGACAGTGGTGTGGGTAGAAACAATAGGTGTGAAAAGAGCATAGCAGTCCCATTTTCCTCTTAGAAAAAGAATTATTGAATAGTTAAAGTAACATTTCCGCTTAGGCAACTTGAGTGGGCAAACTGGTGTGATTGCCTCATTATGGCTGACTTTAATTCATCTCTTATAGAATGAATTTCATGGCCTAGCAATACAAATCTGGAATCAGATTATTGAATCAATTTGATGCTATTTATTCCATTTAACCTCCTGTCATGCACAAAGGATAAAAGGGATTCAAATCTTCTTGATCCAATCCTTGAAAATCAGATTGAGGAAGGATTCATATATAATATATAGTGCCTGCATTTATTGTTATATTCTATTCTCTTTGCTGTTCAAGTTACAATATCAGAATAATTATATTTATTGATGTGTAGTATAAATAAGAGATTTCATTTAATGGTTGAGTGTTTTGGGAGAGTTAGAAGGATACTTTGATTTGTATATATTTTACATTTTCCAGCTCGTTAAATTTTAAAATGCATTACTTATCTAGGTATGCATGTTGTTTTTTAGGTGGTGTGAATCAGCTAATTCGAGAACCAGAACCTCCTGTCATAAAAGCTACTCTTCATGACGTGAAAGTCAGTGAAGGAGCCTCTGCTATGCTAGAACTAAAGGCTGATGGTTATCCAAAGCCAAAAATAACATGGTTGGTTGCTTCCAAGTTTTTCTATAACTCTGTCAACAGGCAAGCACACAGAAATTAAATAAAATTTGTAACTATAATTCTTAATGTGTTGTCAGTAAAATTAATATGAGTTATTACAATTAAAAGAGGAGGAAAAAACATCATAGGAGTGTCAAGGAAATTAGGGGAGTGAGATGGGGGGAGAGGGAGAGAGAGCATTCTACTAACAAAAATTATGAAGAAAGACAAATTAAATACCATATTATATATTTTTAAATTAAAAAACTAAACATAAGTAAACTCAAAAAGGCAAAAAATTTTAATTCACAAACCATATTAAAGAAAAACAAATGCAAGTGGGTGAGCAGGAGAGACAGAAGAACACAAGAAAACAAATGGACTGTGCAGAAAACAATATGGACAGTCCAAGAAAACAAGTGGACTTTCCATATTGTAGATGTTATATTGCATATTTGCATTTTAGTTTGACCTGTAAATTGGCTTTAGCTGACATGGAAATTTACATTTTGCCCTTTAAGTTTGTTTGAGTTGCTTCCTAGTCATCAGGTTAACCATATTAGCATTAGCATTAGTAGAGGCATTTGATGCAAGAAAGCAAGCTTATGCAGCATCAGTCAAAAAAAATAAATAAATAAAAATAAATAAATAAAAAATAACCACTTCCACTTCACCCCTCTGTTCGTTCGAAATACCTGTCCAGCTGAGCCTTAAACTTATTTAGGCTATCAACTTCCACGACAAGGGATGGAAGTCTATTCCACCAACCAACCACCCGCTGGCTAAAGGCAAATTTCCTCACGCCTATCCTACATCTGTCTTTCCTCAATTTGAATTTATGCCCTCTCAGGTGATTATTCTGAGCAAGAGGAAGAATCCCATCAGCATTGAGCATGCTCAAACCATTCAAGGCTTTATACACCTCTATCAGATCACCTCGCTGGTGCCTAGTCTCCAGACACTGTAATTTGCAAAACGTAAGCCTTTCTTCGTAAGAGCACCCCTTTGTTCCATTCACTAATCTTGTTGCCCTTCTCTGTACTCATTCCAGCATCTCTACATCCTTCTTGAAATGAGGCCTCCAGACCTGTATACAGTACTCTAGGTGCGGTCTGACCATTTCCTTATACAAGGGAATAATCACCTCCTTATCCCTGCTAGAAAAATTCCTATATATCATCGACAATACACCATGAGCTACTCTTGCAGCCCGTCTGCACTGCTCAGAAAACTTCATATCTGCCTGCACAACCACCCCCCAGGTCCCTTTCATTCTCTACTACTGTCAGTGTAGTACCACAGAGTTGATACGTTGCTCTGGGGTTGCTGTTTCCCATATGTAGTACTTTACATTTGTCAATGTTAAACTTCATTTGCCACCTCTCAGCCCATCTGCTCAACCTTTCCAGATCCTGTTGCAGTAGCATAGTGTCAGTAGTGTCCTTGACAACCCTGCCAACCTTCGTATCGTCTGCAAACTTGGACATTAAGCTTGATATACCATCATCAATATCATTTATAAATACAGAAAACAATAATGGACCCAATACTGAACCCTGAGGGACTCTACTAATAACATTAGTCCACAATGAGCAGTGTCTATTGATTATTTTCCGTTGAATCTGTTTTGATTACTTGCATAGGAGCAACCATGGTTCTCTTTTTTTTCTGTTAGATGGCCATGACAAAAATGCAAGTGGTTTGGGAATTTTCACAGGGCTGATGACTCCTGGAAAAAGGAGTCATCAGCCCTGTGCTTGCTTGTTTCTTGTAGTAGGTTGTGCTATTGTTTAAGCAGGAGATATGCCTCTGTTCTTTCCTGGGTGAATGTAGGCCCTTACCTATCTATTCTGTAATTTAATTTTATTTTTAATTGGTAGTTTGATATTTGATTTTTTAATTTTTTATGGCTTAAAAGGGGTAGTTGGCACCTTTTCAGCACTACTTGTTGTAGTTTGCAACAATTCCTTTAATATGATATGATAGTGTTTAATTTTTAAATCATTAGTTAATCACATCATGTTTAATTTATGTTTTAATAAATTCCTTAAAAATCATATTTATGACAAACAATCTAACAGTCAAACAAAAATCACTTGTTCCAACTGACATTCTGGTAACAATACATTTTCAATTAACAGTCTATGAACAGTCCGTGGTGTTATCTCTTGGTATTTCAGTATATACTGATGTTTTATACAGGGTGTCTCAAAAATACATGGCATAACTTCAGGAATGAGTTCCTCATATGTAGACAATAAAAATATTTTATATCAACATAGTTCCGGAAATGCTTGGTTTCTGAGTTTTGAAGGTCTGTCTATGACACTTAACTGTTCACATCACCTTATAGTAATTGTTCAAAATGTCCACCTTCTGCCTGAATACAGACCTTGTGGGGGGTGTGGAATTTGTGGTGGTGCTTTCTTTCTCTATTTTTATTTATTTATTTATATTTATTTTCCCCCTATTCACCCTTCCCACTTTAACACCTGACTTGTTTGATTCTCAGAAAATCCTAGACTCAAAGGGGGTCACAATATTATAAGTATTCTTCCTCTGGACTGGCTGATGTTTAGAATGACAGACAAACTCATAAGTGTAGAATATAACAATATTTATTGGCATTTCTTACATAAAAAAACTTGCAACAACATCTAACTGAATACAATAATTAGTGTGAACTTGTTATACTGCTAGCGATTAAATGTGTTTATATCTTGTAATCAAAGTCAACCTTTTTATCAAAAGAACTACCAAATTCTAATACATATATATATATCATTGTGTCTCTTCATGTTGTTCTACATAGGTTTCAGTAGGTCCGGGTATTTATTACCTCTCACAACACACAATCTGTCTCTTTACTCCTTAACAGTCCATGTAAGTCAATAAACAACTATCAGCCAATGAATCAGACAAATATAATTCATTAAGTGTCTGTTTCCCAAAATAATTAGGAAATACATATATTCAATCAAGAACCTTTCCTTGTTTCCCAAAATTATTAGGAAATACATATATTCAATCAAGAACTTTTCCTTGTAGCCAGGTCAACAGTCAACAATAATCAACCAAATTAATTAGTTACCTTTCCGTTCAATTAATCCACAATTCCTTAATTAGTGCTAGACGCTCATTTAATTGTCTACCTGTTTAATCAATTTCTACCCAAATAAGATATACTCACAATAAATCAACATTCACAATAATTCAAAGTTCAACTTTTACTTCCACACTAGTTAGTAATCCATTACCCAATTTGTTAACCATTCTTAGTTACTTATTTGATCATTTCTTTCAAATCTAATATTAAGACAGAACTTCACTTCCAACTACAGATTAACTTACTCTTTAATTGCATTACTCTGATCCCCTCTACTAAATTGAATTATCTCTCTTTAAGTATTACAATCGTACATATATATATATAGTTATTACTTTGGCATTCTCTCCTAAAATTTATAGCATTCTCCTAGAGTCCTTTTCATTACTAAGTTAGTTTTTTTTTCAGTACTTATTCTATCACTTACGCAATGGGCTGGCATTCCTCCCTGCTCGGTCTCCCTTTCTATCTGCTCGGGGCGTGGACTGGAAGGCGAAAGGTTGCTCATCCGGGGAACACAGTAATCTATCTGAGGTTTCCCTACCGGGTACTGCACTGCTGAAGTTAATACAGGATCCTATCTCCTTTCTTGGTCTGCGTTGCGTCCGAGGACTGAGATACCTTCCGGGTCAGCCAGTCGCTCAACAGCTCAATTGAGTAAATTGCCTCTAGGACTCTCTGTGGGCGTTTCTCCTTTCTTCCTCCATAGACTGCATTAGCTTCTTCAAGGGAACATTCCTTCCGACTCTAGACTTTCACAAAGTTCTTATAACAAATTCTCCCACTACAGCTTCCATCTATCCCAGGACTGCAGCCACCACCCAAACTCGACCACGACTCTGTCACGAATACCCTCACAAACCTTCTCTTGGTTCCCTTCAAAATTCCCTCCGCTTTTTCCTCTGGCCAATCGTTGACATCCACATCCCTTCCCTCGTGATTCCCATTCGTCTCCTCTCCTTTCCATGGGCGTGTCTTCCATCCTTTATGCGAGAACTTCCGTTTGTCCAACAATTTCTGGAACTTTCTAGAAGGTAAAACGGAAGTTCCGGTCAGCCAAGAAGTTTCCAGATCTTCCTTGTGACCTCACACCCCCACCCACTACTAAGTCGCCCTTTACCTGTCATTAGACGCACCATGAAATTTTTAAGAGCGCACTTCCATACTCAGTGCCCTTTCTATTGAGTACTGCCCCTTTCTTAAGTGGGATTTGTTTCGGTCTATTTCAATTAACGAATCACTTAAGGAATCCTTTTCAACCGAGAGATATAACTAAAGCTGGGAGTGTCTGGAATAAACTTTCAAATTCCATTGTTTCCTAACACACGGTATTTGAACTGAAAGCTGACTGTTTAAACTACAATTAACTCCCCCAATATTTAACAAAAAAAACTTTATTAAATATTTGTAAGGATGGGTCCTTACAACCTCACATCGACATGTCACGGACTTGCAAAGACGATGCCAAATTGCTATTCCTTGCGAGCAGCAGTGCGTAGCACACGCTTCTTGATTAGACCGGGGTTCGAGCCCATCACCACCAAATACGGAGGATGCAGAAAGGTCAGGGAATGACCACCGCATATCCCGGAGCAATATGGCCTTAGTTGCTAATGTTCCTAAAAACCAAATAACAACCTATTCCTGGCATTGGCATTAGCATTAGTAGAGGCATATGATGCAAGAAAGCAAGCTTATGCAGCATCAGCCAAAATAAAAAATTAAAAAAAATAAATAAATAAAACTTCCACTTCACCCCTCCGTTTGTTCGAAATACCTGTCCAGCTGAGCCTTAAATTTATTTAGGCTATCAACTTCCACAACAAGGGACGGAAGTCTGTTCCACCAACCAACTACTTGCTGGCTAAAGGCAAATTTCCACACATCTATCCTACATCTTATTGTTTCTTATTGTCTCACAACCTGCCACAATTCGAGTGTGGAGAGTTTCCACATCAGCTACCAGAGTTGAATACACCAATGACTTTAAATGGCCCCACAAGAAGAAATCTAGTGGGTTTAAATCAGAGCGTGAAGGCCAGGCAGTTGGTCCACCTCTACCTATCCACCGACCAGGAAACCTTCAATTCAGGTAATTGCGGGTTAGGTGGTTGAAATGTGCAGAAGCACCATCGTGCATGAAGTGTACTTGTTGGCGAATGATCAGTGTGGCATGTCGTCCAAGAAATCAGGCATGTTATTTTCCAGAAAGTTTCTGTACACCTGCCCTGTGAGTTTGTTTGGAAGTACATGGGGCCCAAATAACTTATCACCAAAAACACCTGCCCAGATGTTGAGGCTGAACCGCTGTTGGTGATGTGATGGAAGAATTGCATGTGGGTTTCTCAGCCCGTACATGCTGATTGTGAAAGTTTTGGATTCCGTCTCATGTGAACTGTGCTTCATCTGTAAATATCACTAAGGCAGGAAAGTGAGGAGTTGTACCATACTGCTGCAAGAACCACTTGCAGAACATTACTTGTGCAGGGTAATCTGCTGGTACAAGGCCTGTATTCTTTGCAGATGGTAAGGATACAGTTAGTTCTCGCAACACTCTCCAAATAGTCGAACATTGAACAGCCAGTTGTATTGCTATTCTGCATGTGCTGATTCCAGGAATGGCATGCACAACATCCAAAATCTCCTCCTCTACTTTGGGAGTCGTAGATCTTGGTCATCCTCTGTTGGCAGCACGAGGTGTAAAGGTCCCATGTTCACAAAGGCGGCAATGGATACCATCAAATGTTTTCCTGTCTGGACATCTTCGTTCTGGGAACCTTTCATGGTACAAACCATGAGCCTCCAGAGCATTGCCGTCTGCCAAACCATACATAAAGTGAATATCCGCTTGCTCTTTTTTTTTAATTTTTTTTATTTGGTAGTTATTGGCGCATTGGATTCTGTGGCCATAATGCACCTCCCAAGGTTTTTGCAGTACTTTGATCCAAGCCTGAGGCGGGATTCAAATCTGCGACCTTTGGATTGCTAGGCAGGCGCTTTACCCACCCGGCTAGCCCGGTTGGCATCCACTTGCTCCTGATTTGAGTACACGGTCGAGATGGAAAACCACCAGATTCTGTCAGTACCTTGTGATAAAGGAAATCACCTGTGGGAGATAAGACATTCCAGTTAATAACTTGGGAACCAAGCATTTCTGGAACTACATTGATATAAAATATTTTTATCGTCTACATATGAGGAACTCGTTCCTGAAGTTATAGCATGTATTTTTGAGACACCCTGTATATCTTTCTCTCGATATTGGTATATTTTTGAACAATGCCATTACATTGAATAATATCATAATTTCAAGATCTTCAGACAATTGCTTTCTTAAATTAACAAATTCAAAAATATTGTTTTCCATATACATTCTCCAACCAGAAAATGGAATATTTTATTGTCAGCACTTTTCTAAAGTCCACATTTAGTCTTACCAGTACTTGGTTTGTGAACCTGAGGTACACCATAGAATTGAGGCAACTGGGTTCTGGACATACAGTCATTTATTAATCTATTTTCAAACCATGTGCAATAATTTTAAAGGTCGTCTTGTGGTCAGATGTGTTATAGCTACTCTTTCTCTTTAAAAATTACAGCTGTGAATTACAGGCTCCGAAAGAGCGATAAGTGTTTGCCATTTTATTTACCTAATTGTTATTTTATATTGTACTTTATATGTAGTCTTATAGTTCTAAGTTACCCTGGTCATTTTTATTTTTAATTTAGATAAGAGTTTTTGTAGATTACTACTTAATATACGTAAAACCGTTGTTTCGTGCGAATCTTGCAGCCATTGTTTTTGTATAGAGTGGTAGGGAATTCAAATTTTTAATTGTGGTAACTAGGTAGCTCTAACATAAAATTATATAGCGTAATAATCATCACTGCATTTAGGATTCTATTAGATAGTGTAGTATTGACAATTAATTAATTAAATTTATTGATCTTATTAATTTAAAAATCATGCCACAGACTATAGCAGCAAAGGAATGGGCACAAAGTAGCAGGAGTGCTGTGACTCAGGGAAGAACTGAGGTGGCAATTCTCCAACGCATCACAGCCTAAAAAAATGTGCAACTTGTGAAATGTTTGCCAAACTCTCTGGAACAGAACATGATCTAGTCAATGAAGATGTCTTTGTGTGTGCCAGGTGCAGAGAGTATCTAGAAATTAGGCATCAACTCAGCATTCTAATGGGCATCAGCGAGAGCTTGAAGTGTATGGTAGATGCAATCGAAGAAATTAATATGAGGGGCCCGTCAAGCTCTCAGCTGCCCAACTCAAAGCCAGAGCTCACTCCTGGGCATCAAGCAACACAGTGGCAATCTCCAAGGCAGAATGCACTGGTCTCACAGGAGTTAGTTATTGTTGGTGACTATATTGTCAGGGACACAGGGAATATATTGTGTACAAAAGATAGATGGAATAGGACCAGGGTATGCCAGGGGCAAAAGTTGATGATGTTGTAAAGCATATATCATCTTTTAAAGGCACAAAAGGTGATATTGTTGTACATGTCGACACCAATGACATTAAGAGTAGGAGATCTGCAGATTTACTTAACAAGTACAGGTCAATGTTGCAAAAAAGTCGTGAGTTAGAGTTAAATTTGAAACTGTCTGCAATTGTGCCCAGACACGATAGGAGGGAGTACATGATGAGAGCCTTGTCAATCAATTCAGCCCTGGAGGGAATGTGCAAGGCTCAAGGGGTAGAATTTTTTTCAGCGTGGTCTGTGCTTATTAACAGGAGAGACTGCTTCTACAGGGATGGGATACACTTAAATAGAAAGGGTGTAAGAATATTAGCTTGGGGGGGGGGTTCACAGACTAAAAGTTTAAAAGTAGCCACAGGCAGAGGTGAGGGTGATTCTTGCACTACTTCTATTGGAATAAGAGCGACCCGGAATGAGGGGTGCTGGGAATTTCAGGGACTGATGGCAGTCATCGTGAAACAGGTGGGTATATGGGATGTGCTAGGTGCATGTATACCAATGCTAGAAGTATAGTAAATAAATTTGATGAATTTGAAGTGTTGGTCAAGACATCAAAGGCAGATATTGTTGGGATATCAGAGATGTGGTGTCACACAGATATAAGCAGTGCAGAATTGGAATTTGGGAAGTACAATGTGTACAGAAAGGATAGACAGGACAGGATGGGAGGAGGGGTTATGCTATTAGATAAGAAATACATAAAATCTAAGGAAGTGCATCCAGTTGATGTTGGTGGACAATGCAATGTTGAGTCTGCTTGGTGTGACATAAGCACTGGGAAAGGAAAAATGAGAGTAGGCATGTGTTATAGGTCTAATGAATCTGATGAGTATAATGAGCAATTGTGCAGAGAAATAGAGTGGGCAAGTAAACCAGAGTGTCTTGTAATGGGGATTTTAACTTTTCAGATATTGACTGGAACTTGTGGATTGGTCACTTGCACACTGGTAAGACTTTTGTGGATTTATTGGATGATTGTTTTCTGCAGCAGTATGTTCGAGAGGCAACCAGAGAGGGTAATACTCTTGATCTAGTTATCAGCAGTGATCATTCATGTATTAAGAATTTGCAGATAAAGGAACCACTATGTGGCAGTGATCACAGAGTACTGATGTGGGATTTACTTAAAGATATAATTACCATCAGGAGTAAAGGAAAGAGTTTTTGCTTCCGTAAAGGTGAGTACAGTGTCTCAGACAGTTTTTAAATCCTGTACAGTGGGATCAACTGATGATGTTACCAACAGCAAATTCTAAGTGGGAAGCATTCAAGGAATTAATCGTGGAAGCTACTAAAAGTTTCATACCTATTAAGAAATATTCAGTCAAGGTTTAGGCCTAAATGCTTATCAAATGAACTAATGAGACTCGTGACAGAGAAGAAAAATGCATGGGATGCATATAAATTATCAGGCGACACAGAAGCCTATGACAGATATAAGCCAGTCTGTAATCAAGTCATAAAGGAGGTTAGGCAGGCGAAGGCAGATTACGAGAAATCTTTGGAAAAGGATGCTAAGAAAAACAGCAAGCATTTCTTTACTTATATAAACTCTGAAAGGAAGGGGATGAATCTGATTGGTCCACATGATATCGATGGTTCGACTTTTGATGATCCTGCTCAGATAGCAAACAAACTGAATGAATATTTTACCTCTACATTCACACATGAGGAGTTATTAAGTTTTGAAAATGCCAGAAGGTTATCAAATTGTAGCAGGGTGCTTAATGATTTTGTAATAACTGAGAGCAAAGTGGGGGAGAAATTGTTGAAGTTAAACATAAGAAAGGCACCTGGGGCAGATGGGATCTATCCAGTTATATTAAAGGGCATAAATTCAAATTAAGGAAAGACTGATGTAGAATAGATGTGCAGAAATTTGCCTTTAGCCAGCAGGTGGTTAATTGCTGGAACAAACTTCCATCTGTCGTTATGGAAGTTGATAGGTTAAATAAATTTAAGGAGGAACTGGACAAACATTTAGAGGGATTTGTTTTGTAATTTTTTTTTTTTTTTTTTTTTTTGGCTGATGCTGCATAAGCTCATACACTTGCTTTCTTGCATCACATGCCACTATTACTACTGTTACTACTACTGTCAGTCTCTTCTTATTTTTAAAAGGTCAATGAAATCACAAAGATAGGATGGTTGTATACATAATACAGAAGGCATCTCAGCTGATGTATGAATTTGAAATGTTTTATCTTTAATCTGTTGTGTTGAAGGTTAAATGTGGTGCTTTAGTGTGCAATCTAATAATTGGTCTCAAGTGATTCAAACACTGAATCATTTCTTAGGCATGTCCAACCCACATCCTTTGGGCAATGTCTGGCCCATTTCTTCATATTGTGTGGCCTATGGCCATGCAGGCAGTTCTAAATATTATGCACTGCACCTCCCCTTTTTCCTCAACCTTAAAACTTAATAGTTAATAGTTTCACATTAACTATAATATTTGAAAATATTTGTTCTTAGTACCCTTTGATGTTTCTGTATTGCTTTCTTATGATGTTTGTTTGCCAATTAGTGGGGAAATTACTGAAAAGACACAGGTTGGTGGCTTGGACCAAGGTTACACCAACACTCTCTTTGAGAGTGCTCACATGCAACCTTAAATTACGATATTTGTGGAAATAGGCATTCATATTATTAGGAGAGAAAGACCTAGAAAAGCTTATTTAATACCTGTAAGGAATATGTCAGGGTAGTAAATGGTAATCAAATTTAATCTGCTTATAATAGTATTAGCAGAAGTGCTTTAAACTAAATGAATGAATATGAGCTTTTGGTTAGGTTATATAACACTGATATTGTATATCTAATTGAAACATGGTGTTATCTAGATATAAGGATGAAGAATTTCAATCTGGTGAATACGGTGTGTACATCGTATTCACCATAAAGAGCGTCAGAGGAGAGTAGTAATACCTTTATTCAAAAGATGCCTGAGGACAACCAGATCATTTCCAGAATCCGATCAAACCCGGGTGGAAGTTGAGTCTACAGCATAGGTTTACTAGTATTATAGGGACAACAATAGTGAGGATGGTGTTACAGGCCAAATAACAGCACACAGTATGATAAAAATCTCTTTAGGCAACTTGAATTAGCATTAGCATTAGTTGAGGCATATGATGCAAGAAAGCAAGCTTATAGGACATCAGCCAAAAAAAAAAAAAAAAACCTTCCCATTTCACCCATCTGGTCACTCCAAATGTTTGTCTAGTCAGCCTTAAATTTATTTAAGCTATCAACTTCCACAACAACAGATGGAAGTCTATTCCAGCAATCAACTACCCGTTGGCTAAAAGCGAACTTCCGCACATCTATTCTACATCTGTCTTTCCTCAATTTGAATCTATGCCCCCTCAGGTTCTTAGTCTGAGCAAGGGGAAGTATTCCATCAGCATTGAGCCTGTTCAAACCATTCAAGGCCTTATACACCTCAATCAGATGACCTGGCAGGTGTCTAGTCTCCAGATGCTGCAACTTGCAGAACTTAAGCCTTTCTTCATAAGCACACCCCTTTGTTCCTCTCACCAATCTTGTTGCCCTTCTCTGTACTCATTCTAGCAACTCTACATCCTTCCTAAAATGAGGCCTCCAGACCTGTATACAGTACTCAAGGTGTGGCCTGACCATTACCTTATATAAAGGGATAATCACCTCCTTGTCTCTGCTAGCAAAATTCCTATATATCATTGACAAAACTCCATGACCTGCTCTGGCAGCCCATCTGTTGTTGTTGTTATTTGGTTTTTAGGAGCATTAGCAACTAAGGCCATATTGTTCCGGCGATATATGGTGGTCATTCCCTGACCTTTCCGCTTTCTCCGTATTTGGTGGTCATGGGCTCAAACCCCAGCAGGACCATTGCTGCTCCTGCCGAGCTGGCTATGGAGGAGCCACAGCCCATCTGCACTGCTCAGAGAACTTCATATCTGACTGTACAATTACTCCCAGGTCTTTTTCATTCTCCACATCACTGAGTGTAGTACCACACAGTTGGTATACATTTCTCTTGGGTTACTGTTACCCATATGCAGTACTTTGCATTTGTCAATGTTAAACTTCAGTTACCACTACTCAACCCATCTTCTTAACTTTTCTAGATCCTGTTGCAGTAGCATACTGTCTTTAGTGTCATTAACAACCCTGCCAACCTTTGTATCATCTACAAACTTGGATATTAAGCCTGATATACCTTCATCGATGTCATTGGTAAATACACAAAACAACGATGGGCCCAGCACCAAACCCTGGGGGACTCCACTAATAACATTAGTCCACATAGAGCAGTGTCCATTTATTACCACTCTCTGCTGTCTCTCACTCAACCATCCCTTTACCCATTGCAGTAACTCATTAATTCATCCGACATCGATTTAGGCCTGATCCTTGAACAGTATTCTTAGTTGGTATGAAAAGCCTAGTAGCCTCCAAGACTAAGCCCCTGAACACTTCCCATTTAGAATTCACAATTGGTAACATCATCAGTTGATCACACTCTATAGAATTTAAAAAACTGTCTGAGACCTCTGTAGTCACCGTTATGAAAACAAAAACCCTTCCCTTTATCCTTGATGGTAGTTACATCTTTAAGTAAATCCCACATCAGTACACTGTGATCACTGTCATCCAGTGGTTCCTTTATCTGCAAATTCCTAATGCATGCATCGTTATTACTGATAATCAGATCAAGGGTATTACTCTCTCTGGTTGTGCTTTGAACATGTTGCTGCAGAAAACAGTCCTCCAATAAATCCACAAAAGTCTTGCTAGAATGTGAGTGACCAACCCACAAGTTCCAGTCAATATCTGCAAAGTTAGAATGCCCCATTACAAGACATTCTGATTTACTGGCTCATTCTATTTCTGTGCACAACTGTTCATTGTACTCATCAGCATCATTAGGCCTATAACATACTCCTACTCTCATTTTTCCTTTTCCAGTGTTTATGTCGCACAAAACAGAATGAGCGATCAAGTCTGATTGCACCATTTTATAGATGGGAAATCATGAACCACCACCAAGTGACATTAGATTTTTGAACTAGCTGGATGACCTATTTATTCCAACATGATAGAATGGGTACAAATGTCCTTGATCTAGTTCTCACCAAGTATCTGGGCAGCATCAAGGATGAGACTGCAGATAAGGGAGCTTAACTGATGTAAATAAAGAATGGAATAGTTACGGTCTTCCATGAGACATTGATTCAATTGACAATTATAAACATATTTAAACTGACAGTAGTATTAAAAAAAAAAAATGAAAGGTAAGTATCAGGAAAAATTAAAAGGAAATTGCAACTGCTAATTCATGGGTACACCTTATATACCATCTCTAAGTTGTATCTCAATCAAAATAAAAGATTATAAAATAAATTCTTATTCTTAATAACTTCTTTGTTAAAATGAAAAATATATTTTTAACTAAATACAAAAAATAAGTCTCTTGTATTCAGTTTTTTATTGGTTGTTCAGTTTATGTATTTATCAAAGTGTAGTTCTTTTTAATAACATTTTCGGGTAAATATTATTTGTTGTATATTACTATGTACAATTTTGTAGGAAAAAAGGTGAAAAAGAAATAACAGCTGGAGATCGTATTCGTTTTCTTGCTGAGGATGAAGAGTCTTATACTTTAGTGATCAAGAATGTAAAAAAAGAGGATGCAGGAGAATATGTGGCTATTGCTAAAAATGCTTTAGCTGAAGCAACAACTTCTTGCCAGCTGGTTGTTACATGTATGTATTATTTATGTTTACATGAGATGTTATAAAAAGATAATATATAAAGATAGTTCAAATATGAATTAGGTTTTTTTTATTTCTGGCTTATGAAGAAATTTAGAGATGTAAAGCAGCTATGATAAGATTATTGGGCGGAAAGGTAACTACTTAGAGTAGATGTGGCAAGACTAGTTTAATTAATACTCAAAATCATGTCTGAAAAGTGCCAAGTTCATTTGCATAGTACTTGTTATGAAATTTTTTCAATTCATTGCAGCAATTCATTCTGTAGAATTTGTAGATAGACCTGTCCAGTAAGGTAATCCTCAAAAATAAGTGGAACATTCAACTGATCATAGACGGGCATGGGGACTTCATTTCCAACCAAACGTGGGAACTGTGTGTTGTTGACTCATCTCAAGTGAATCGAGCTTCGTCACTAAATAGGATGTAGCAATGTAAATGGCAATTGCCATTCAGTCAGTTACAAAATTCCAGCCATCAGGTAGAATCCCCAGATTCTAGGTGTCAAACACACTGCATGTGGTACCTTCTTTGTGCAATGTTCTCCATACTTGATTGGGAAACACTGAGATGCATGGATATCCTTCATGTGCTAGCACAAGAACTACACTGTACTGCCTCAACGATGCCTTCTTGCTCAGCCAAATTCACAAGGGGAAAACAAATTTCATAATCAGAAATGCCAACGTTTGCAGTGGCATGACATCAGACTGAAAGAGGACTAAAGAAAACAGTGCCACTTGCACTTAACAATTGAATATAAACATCAATAAAGACAGATTTAGCTTTTCAGATTATTTATATGAAATGTAAATAGATAGTAGTGCAATAATTGCATCATCATAGCGGGAAAAAATCCATATTAGAAACACTGATGAGCACACTGGATGTCATGGTGGGCACAACGTTGGACAGCAAAGAGTTAATGCTAAGACCATTAAAGAGTTAGGTGGCAAAAAATTTAAAAATTACTAGGAAGTCAATAGTGGATCTGAAAAATCACAAAGCTTCTTAAAAATACATTTAGAAGTTAGCAGAAAGATGGCAAAAGTGTTCAGATGTTATTATCTTGAGAAGCAACAATATTTTTTTATTGATATTTGCCAATAAAAAAAAGTGTTTGTTAAAAAAGTTTCACATCTATTGATTATGCAGCCTTTACCAGATTACGAGCAGGTACAATTAAGTGTGTATAGTGATATTTTAAAAGGGATTTTGATTTTTTTTTTTTTTTTTTTGTTTATTGATAAAATACTTTGAAAGATAACTAATTCCATTACCAGTCACACATATTCTAAGAGGTAAGGCCATCACACTAATTTGAGAGGTTTGAGACTTATGGAATCCAGACATTTATGGAATTATTTACAGAATAGGTTAGCATTTATGGAATCCAAGATATAAGCAGTTATGTATGGAACAGGCTGCGTACAGATAGACAGATTTTTAATATATATTTTCTTTAATTACATTATTAATAATGAAGACTAATGGGATCATTGGTTAATTGATTTCATTGATTGATTCGCTGGGACCATTGTATATCCTGGGTATTATTTTGAAATATAATCTAACTGATATTTTCATAGTAACATAGAAAAACTGTTTTTTCATATGCTGGCTTACAAAGAACTTAAAAAAAACTTTATTCTTTAAAATTTTATTAGGTGATTTATTTATTATTATTATTATTTTTTTAATATTGCCTTACTTTTGAGAATAAATTTTATCCAGTAAAGCGGTTGATTAAACCACTAAATGAACAGTAACGTTATACTAGTAGTTCCTGCATTATGTTGTATTTGTGATTATGTTCTGGTTATGATATTGTCCAAGTTATTATTATTGAAGGTGTTTCCATCATTACATCCTTTTATGTTTATCAAAAGTCATATTGTATTGTATTGTCTAAAATTTTCACACACATTTTTTTTTTTTTTTTTTTGAATTTGTTTATTCAGCTTTTATGTAATATGAAATTTAAAAAAAAATGTTTTGATTTTTGTGTTCAAAAATTGAATTGATTTTTGAATACAGTTTTCAGGAATGTTCACGTTATGTGAGCGTAATGTGAAACATGAAATATAATCTTACCAATCCTACGGGATTCCCTGTAATTTCTTGATAGTGGTACAATCTGCCTATATAAATTAATCTTCCAAAATATTTTCTAGATATAAGAATTTGTTTTACTTTATTTGCTTTACATATATTTAAAAAAGCTTGTCAATAGTACTTTGTCTATTAGTTCTTTTGTTTCCTTTGTTGTTAGCATTAGCATTAGCATTAGCATTAGTAGAGGCATTTGATGCAAGAAAGCAAACTTATGCAGCATCAGCCAAAAAAAAAAAAAAAAAACCCACTTCCACTTCACCCCTCTGTTCGTTCAAAATACCTGTCCAGTTGAGCCTTAAACTTATTTAGGCTATCAACCTCCACCACAAGGGATGGAAGTCTGTTCCACCAACCAACCACCCGCTGGCTAAAGGCAAATTTCCGCACGTCTATCCTACATCTGTCTTTCCTCAATTTGAATTTATGCCCTCTCAGGTGATTTTTCTGAGCTAGAGGAAGAATCCCATCAGCATTGAGCATGCTTAAACCATTCAAGGCTTTATACACCTCTATCAGATCACCTCGCTGGTGCCAGACACTGTAATTTGCAAAATTTAAGCCTTTCTTCATAAGAGCAACCCTTTGTTCCATTCACTAATCTTGTTGCCCTTCTCTGTTCTCGTTCCAACAGCTCTACATCCTTCTTAAAATGAGGCCTCCAGACCTGTACTCAAGGTGTGGCCTGACCATTGCCTTATATAAGGGGATAATCACATCCTTATCCCTGCTAGAAAAATTCCTGTATATCATTGACAATACTCCATGAGCTACTCTTGCAGCCCGTCTGCACTGCTCAGAGAACTTCATATCTGCCTACACAACCACCCCCAAGTCCCTTTCATTCTCTACCACTGTCAGTGTAGTACCACAGAGTTGATACGTTGCTCTGGGGTTGCTGTTTCCCATGTGTAGTACTTTACATTTGTCAATGTTAAACTTCATTTGCCACCTCTCAGCCCATCTGCTCAACCTTTCCAGATCCTGTTGCAGCAGCATAGTGTCAGTAGTGTCCTTGACAACCCTGCCAACCTTTGTATCATCTGCAAACATGGACATTAAGCTTGATATACCATCATCAATGTCATTTATAAATACAGAAAACAATAATGGACCCAACACTGAGCCCTGAGGGACTCCACTAATAACATTAGTCCACGATGAGCAGTGTCCATTGATTACCACTCTCTGTCTTCTCAGACAGAGATTAAGTATTGTATTAATACTTACAATACAATACAGAGATTGTATTAAGTACATTAATACAATACAGAGATTGTATTAAGTATAATGTGTATATACTTAATGAATATGTATAATATTTTAATATTATACATATTCATTAATAATGAAGACTAATGGGATCATTGGTTAATTGATTTCATTGATTGATTCGCTGGGACGTATAATATTTTAATATTATACATATTCATTTATAATATTTTTTTCAAAGTTGTATATCAAAATCTTCCAAATGGCTACATGATAATTCATGATATTTAATAATAACAGAATAATACTTTTTCTTTGATTAAATAACTCTGTAAATTTACTCTGTATTTGAAAACATTAACTTTTATTGTTAAATTAAAAATTAAATTAATGGAGATTTAAACTTTATGTAGAAACATAAAGAAAGGGTACAAGGATAAAATTGTTATATTATTAAATAAATATTTTTTTTTATCTCAGCTCCTCCTGCATTCCGCAAGCCTATGAGTAATGTGTCAGTGATGACTGATAATCCAATTAAATTTGAGGTAGAAGTAGAAGGTACCCCAACACCAGATGTTAAATGGTAAGTACTAATGTCTTCAAACAGGCCTATGGGGCTGGGAAATTCCATACTGTAATAATTAATGATAAACACCAGCCAAGAAATTAAACTGAAAATTTACTATAAAATAAAATAATATACAGTAATGTAATGAAAATTAAATAAAATACAATAAAGATTAAAATATAGTTACAATATAGTTAAAATATAGTTAAAAGCAGTAAAATTATCTAAAATAAACTGGGTTAAAAGCGATAAAACAATGAAACCTGGAGCTTTCGGAGACTGCCGTCTCCTTCTTCAACAGCATACTACTAGTGCTAAGACACATCCTTAAGTAGTAGGTCCATGGCACTCATGCATGTAGTCATCAGACACATGATCGACATTCTCCATGCACGTGTCGGAAACGGAAGTGGCTCAGGAACGTGTCAAACAGAACCGGTCATCCCTTCTGAGGACAACTGCCTCAAACAGGGGGTGTAAACGGGTCCCCCTGTCCCTATTAATAGTATTGTGACTGGATGAACCGATTCGCAAGCTCTTGAGCCACTTGCATTCCCAAAATCCATGGGCGCGGTCAGTAATAATGTCATTGGGATAGTTGAATTTAATTGGAATTGGAATTTAATGAGAGAATGTCTAATTTTGCTGATGATGTCATGGCAGGGTGGTTAATGACAATAATAAGGACATACTACTGCAGCAAGATCTAGAAAAATTAGACAGATGGGTTGAGAAGTGGCAGTTGAAGTTTAACATTGACAAATGCAAGGTACTGCATATGGGTATCAGTTACCCCAGAATAACATACCAACTCTGTGGTACCACACATGGAAGAGTGGAGAATGAGAAAGATCTTTGGGTAATTGTGCAATCAGATACAAATTCTCTGAGCAGTGCAGATGGGCTGCTAGGACAGTTGATGGGGTTTTGTCAATGATACACAAGAATTTTGCTAGTAGGGATAAGGAGGTGGTTATCCCATTTTATATGGCAATATTAAGACTATTTCTTGAGTACTGTATGCAGGTCCGGAAGCCTCATTTTATGAAGGATATGATCTATTGGAACAGGTGCAGAGAAGAGCAACAAGATTAGTGAGAGGAGAGAAAGGGTGCTGTTACCAAGGAAGGCTTCAGTTCTGCAAATTATAGCATCTGGAGACTAGACACCTGGAGGAGATCTGATTGAGGTGTTTAAAGCTTTGAATGGATTGAGTAAACTTAGTGCCGATGATACCCTTCTTCTTGATCAGACTGCACACATGAAAGGAAATAAATTCATATTGAGGAAGGATGGTTGCAGGATAGACATATGAAGTTTGCCTTCAGTCAGCAGGTAATTTGTTGGAACAGGCTTCCATCTGATGTTGTGGAAGTTAGTACTCTGAATAAATTCATGGAAGAACTAGACAAACTATTAGAAGGATAAAAATAGTTGATGTTGGGAAGAGTTGTTATCATTATTATTATTATTTTTTTTTTGGCTGATGCTTTCTAAGCTTGTTTTGTTACTTAATTTGCCACTGCTAGTACTAATGTGACAAAGATCTATATAAGAAAATATTCTCCAAAATATACACTTATGCATAAAAAATGAATTTGGAAAATAAATTTTATGAAGGACTTCAGGTACTAAATTTGATACACAAAATATGTTAATCCAAAAAGATGTTATATGCATACAGATACATGTATGAATAAAATACTATTGATAAGTGCTTCTCTATTTTTATGAGCTCGTTATGAGCTGCACCTAAAAAGTTTAAAATAGCAAATGAGGTTAGTCTCTCTCTCTCTCTCTCTCTCTCTCTCTCTCTCTCTCTCTCTCTCTCTCTCTCTCTCTCTCTCTCTCTCCCTCTCTCTCTCTCTCTCTCTCTCACTCTTTGTCATCACATAAATGCTATGGTTGAACAGTGTAAGAAAGTGGCTAAGAAGGCATGTTGCTTTTTCAATGATTTACCATATCCTTGCATCTAAAGGGTGAGAAAGAAGTTATACTTCCACTATATAAGCCAATGATGAGATCACATTTTGAATATCATGTTCAGGACTGGTAGCTGTATCTACAGAATGACATTGAACTTGATAGGATACGATGACAACTTTTCTGGTGAGAATAGTAAAGGGATGTTCATATGGGGGAAGAGACTATGAAAATGTGAGTTTCATGGTATAGAAACTAGGCATTTTGTGAAAGATCTGATTGATTGAGTAAGGCATTGAAAGGGTGGCATAATGTGAAAAACAGTAATATTTTCACATTGAAATAAAGAGCAGAAAACAGAGGACATGAATACAAACTGTTAAAGAAAACTAATGGACTGGACCATAAAGCTTGTTTGATCAGTGTGTTTTCTGTGAGTGGTCAAGGTGAAAGATAAAATTTAAGGGGCAGCTGGATCAGTGCCCTCTGATGGTGGCAGATAGAGGTTGAAAAAAAAATTATTTTTTTGACTTATGTATTAAAAGCCTATCTTCTTTGCATCCTTTGGCCTTTATTAATACTAATAAAATGAAGAATGAAGTCATGAATATTTATCAAAAATTTGCATTTTTTGTTGTTTATGTGAAAAGGTTTTATTTATGACAATTTTTTTGCTTGTTCTTATATATGAATTTTGTTATTTTTATGCATATCTTTCTTTCAATAACCTATATATTTTGCTATCTACAGGTTCAAAGATGGTAAACAAGTGCCTGAAAGTGAGAGAGTAAAAATACTACAGGAAGAAGAAGCTTGTTCACTTTTTATTAAAAAAGCAAAGCCCGAAGATGCTGGCAACTATTCTTGTATTATTAGTAATGATAATGGTAGTCAAACAGGATTTGGTGCTCTAGTAGTAAATGGTATGTAAAAAGTCAAACAGGATGACCAATAGATAGAGATATAAAGGAATAATCTGCCTCTGTAGGTGGAAGTTTCTTCCTTTATATAGTCCTTTATTTTTTTATATTTATATATTTTTATTTATATATTATTTGTTTTAAAATTTTGATTTTTATGTTCTCTACATTTATTTTTCTCTTCTGAAATTTTAAGTATGGTTTCTTATGCAATAGAGTAGCTGTGTTGTAATGCAGAAACAATTTAAAAAATAATATAAATTTATTTATGAAATTTATGGTTATTAAAATGCATTTCTTTTATTTCAATTTAGTAATTAAACATCTGGTAAATATTTTCTGGTCAGTTTTAAAATTGTCATGTATTAAGACATCACGTGATGGCTCTATGTTGTTGTTGTTGTTATTTGGTTTTCAGGAGCATTAGCAACTAAGGCCATATTGCTCCGGGATATGCGGTGGTCATTCCCTGACCTTTCCGCATCCTCCGTATTTGGTGGTGACGGGCTCGAACCCCGGTCTAATCAAGAAGCATGTGCTATGCACTGCTGCTCCTTCCCACCTGGCTATGGAGGCGCCTGATGGCTCTATGTATTAAGATATGATGTCCTTATGTAATTTGGATAGTTTATTTATAAAGATGATGTCTTTGTTAAAGGATTGCACCAAGTACTTTGTAATTTGTTTTTTTTTTTTGAATGATAGAGGAGTAAAACATCTACAAAAAAAATTAAGGAACAGTGTGATAAAATCATTTGTATTGCCAGTAGAAAAGTTTTTAAATCAATACAAATGTTCATCAAAAAAAAAAAAAAAAGAGGTGCCATGCTGAGCAAGAGAATTTTATTGTAACATGACAATGCTAGGTCATGTGTGTCCTGTAAAACTGTCAACTGTAAAATATTTAGAAATTTCCCTTATAGTTTGGATCTGACTACAGATTTTTAGCCTTTTAAACCTTTTAGCCTTGAAAATGCAGTTGAAAGTGTCAGTTTTGGAGAAACTGAGCTTCAAAACAAGTGATGAAGTAGTTCAAACCTGGTTTCATGTGCAGAGTAAAGAGTTCTTTTTAGAGCCATCACGTGATGTCTTAATACATAAGGACAATAATTCGAATGCATTGTACAAGAAATATGCTTGTATAATGCATTTGAATTGGAATTCACATATTGAAAAGAAAGGAAATAACATTGAAAACTAATACAAAAACATTTTCTTATGTGATTTATTAGTTCTCAGATGGAATTTGTTTTGTAAAGATGGTATTCACTTAAATATAGGAGAATAAACATATTTTGCTAATGTATAGAATGTATTAAGGGTTCAGGGAAACTGCTATTTCAGGAAGTTGGCATGCAGTTGGCTCAAGTGAGCTGCATGTGGAAAAATTGCATTCATCCTATCTGAGAGCACTAATTTACAACAACCATTAACTTCATTAAACATTGAAGGAGAAAGTGCAATAGAAGAATAATCTATCAATAATTGAAAACCACATGGAAAAACATATGAGTACCTACTAGTCATATACTACTCATGTGTTTATAAGGACTACATCAGGGTTGTCAAATGCAACAAAGTACATTATTTTTATTTGTCTTTGCAGGAATGCCTGGAGTACTGTAAAAAAAATTAAATGAACTTAAGCTTTTGATTAATCAACTAATGCTGGACTTACACTCTTTGCAAGTTGGGAGAAGGACATCATTATCCCTCTTTACAAGGCAATGATTAGGCCATATTTGAAATATTGTATTCTGGTCTGGTGACCTTTTTTTTTTTTTTTTTTAATAAAACCCCGAACACAATAGGTATTAGACCCTATAATACTTCGTACCATGCATGGGCTGAAGGTTGAGAAGATGAAAGAAGAAACTTGGTGACGTTAGACTTTAACTTCTGTATACATAGGAAGGAATGTTGTTCTAGAAAACGAAAGTTGAATGAATAAATGAGGAAGAAGAAAAGTTGGTTCTGTGAGTTTGAAGTTGTACAGTAAAAGGATGTTGACTGCGTTGGAAGAGAGAGCAGGAATTATAGAAGGCCACTCATAAGAACAGTGCCCATGGAAGAATCTGAAGAAAATGCAATGCAGTAGAAACAGAACATCTCTGAGACAGAGTGGAGACACTCCATTAGAGATGAGTTATTAATTAACTTAACTGCCCTCTTTTGAATAGAATATAGAAGCCTGAGAGAGGTTTTGGGGGCACTGCCCCAGATGTTGGAACAATATTCCATGATATGATTTATTTGCGATTTGTATGCAGTGAACAGCTATTTGTAAGAAAAGTAATTCTGAGAGCGGAAAGAGAAATTTTAGATACAGTGGAAGCAATATTTGTAATATTGCTTCCACTGTATCTTCTGAAACTATAAGGTGGAATGCAATGCGCTATCATCAGCAAAACAATGAATAGGATTTTCAGTCAGTGGAAGAAGGTCATTAATATATAAGAGGAAAAGAGTGGGAGAAAGAACTGAACCTTGGGAAACACTAACATTAGTGCAGAAGTTAGAAAACAGAGAGCCATCTCATCTAACATCACCTGCAGTGAGTGTCAGAAGAAAACTAGATACCCAATTACAAAATACAGTTGGAAAACATATTTAGATGAAGTAACTGCAATATCTGGGATTTTTTTTTTTTTTTTTTTTTTTTTTTGGCTGATGCTGTATAAGCTTGCTCTCTTGCATCATGTGCCACTTCTGATGATAGTGCTAATGATAATAATTGGATGGGAGGGATATGTCCCCTTTTTAGGGACTGGCTGGATACGAGCAAAATGTTCTAAGAGTGAAGTGGGAAATTACTGGCTTCAGTAGTAGGGAAAATCATGGAGACAATGATCAAGGGTGGAATTCAGTATCATTTAGACAAAAATGGAATTTTTGAAGGATACTCAGCATGGTTTTGTAAAGGGAAAGTCATGTTTAATTAATCTGATTAGCTATTTTGATAGGGTCACTCAGGAGCTGAACTTAGGGAATAATTTCAACATTGTTTATTTGGATTTCAGCAAAGCATTGACTCAGTCCCACACGAGTTGTTACTTTATAAGTTGGAACAGGTTGGATTCACAGGGAAATCCTTAGATGGATAGTTGGATGGCTTCAGGGCAGGAGGCAGAGAGTTGGGATAAATGGGATAAAGGAGGCAGCAAAGGAAGTAAGCAAACCCTTAGCCATAATTATGAGAGCTTCCTTGGACTCAGGGGAAGTACCCATGAACTGGAGATGTGCAAATGTGACCCCAATTCACAAAGGAGGATCAAAGGGCGACACAAGTAATTGTAGATTGGTTGCAAGGAAGGTCCATGGTGTCTTATCGATGATTTATCGAACAATTGCGAGTAGAGATAAGGACTTCATAATTCCATTATTTAAGCCTATTGTTAGACCACACTTGGAATACTGTGTTCAAGTATGGAGACTGCACCTAAAGAAAGACATTCACACATGAGGAGTTATTCAGCGAGGGGAATACCAGAGGTGTGTACTGAGAGTAAAGTGGAGGAGAAATTGTTGAAGATAAATACAAGAAAGGCACCTGGGGTGGATGGCATCTATCCAGTTATATTAAAGGAGGCAGCAAAGGAAGTAAGCAAACCCTTAGCCATAATTATGAGAGCTTCCTTGGACTCAGGGGAAGTACCCATGGACTGGAGATGTGCAAATGTGACCCCATTTCACAAAGGAGGATCAAAGGGCGACACAAGTAATTATAGACCTGTTAGTTTAACTTCTGTTCCTGGAAAATTAATGGAGGCACTGGTTAAAGAAGCACTGCAGGATCATTTAGACAAGACTTCAGTTATAGCTTGGACACAGCATGGTTTTGTTAAGGGGAAGTCTTGCCTGACCAATTTGATTGGATACTATGATGCAGTCACAAAAGAACTGGATGCAGGGAATAACTTTGATATTATATACTTGGATCTTAGAAAGGCTTTTGATACTGTTGCACATGGAAGGCTGCTGCACAAATTGGAGCAGTGTGGCATTGGAGGCAAATTGCTGCTATGGATAAAGGGGTGGTTGAGGAGGAGAAGACAGAGAGTGGTAATCAATGGACACTGCTCATCGTGGACTAATGTTATTAGTGGAGTCCCTCAGGGTTCAGTATTGGGTCCATTATTGTTTTCTGTATTTATAAATGATATTGATGATGGTATATCAAGCTTAATGTCCAAGTTTGCAGACGATACGAAGGTTGGCAGGGTTGTCAAGGACACTACTGACACTATGCTACTGCAACAGGATCTGGAAAGGTTGAGCAGATGGGCTGAGAGGTGGCAAATTAAGTTTAACATTGACAAATGTAAAGTACTACATATGAGAAACAGCAACCCCAGAGCAACGTATCAACTCTGTGGTACTACACTGACAGTGGTAGAGAATGAAAGGGACCTGGGGGTGGTTGTGCAGGCAGATATGAAGTTTTCTGAGCAGTGCAGACGGGTGCAAGAGTAGCTCATGGTGTATTGTCGATGATATATAGGAATTTTTCTAGCAGGGATAAGGAGGTGATTATTCCCTTGTATAAGGCAATGGTCAGACCACACCTTGAGTACTGTACACAGGTCTGGAGGCCTCATTTCAAGAAGGATGTAGAGATGCTGGAACGAGTACAGAGAAGGGCAACAAGATTAGTGAATGGAACAAAGGGGTGCTCTTACGAAGAAAGGCTTAAATTTTGCAAATTACAGTGTCTGGAGACTAGGCACCGGCGAGGTGATCTGATAGAGGTGTATAAAGCCTTGAATGGTTTGAGCATGCTCAATGCTGATGGGATTCTTCCTCTTGCTCAGAATAATCACCTGAGAGGGCATAAATTCAAATTGAGAAAAGACAGATGTAGGATAGATGTGAGAAAATTTGCCTTTAGCCAGCGGGTGGTTGGTTGGTGGAATAGACTTCCATCCCTTGTCGTGGAAGTTGACAGCCTAAATAAATTTAAGGCTTGGCTGGACAGGTATTTCGAACGAACAGAGGGGTGAAGTGGAAGTGGTTATTTTTTATTTATTTATTTTTTTTTTTTTGCTGATGCTGCATAAGCTTGCTTTCTTGCATCAAATGCCTCTACTAATGCTAATGCTAATGCTAATGGGTATTCCTTAGATTGGGTTGACATAAGAAGTGAGGTTTCCCAAGGATCAGTATTAGGACCACTGTAGTTTTTGATTTTCATAAATGACATCGATGAAGGGATAGAGGGCTAAATTTGCAGATGTTGTAAAGATTGGTAGAGTAGTTAATGATCACTGCCAAGCAGAGCTTCTTCAGAGTGACCTAGATAGACTTCAGGAATGGTCAGAAAAATGGCAGCTATGTTTTAATCCAGCAAAATGTAAGGTATTGCACCTGGGGAACAGTAACCCCAAAATAACCTATACACTTGGCAGAGTTGAACTAAAGCCAGTAGTGGAGGAAAGTGACTTGGGTATTATGATATGGTCAGACATGAAGTTCTCCGAGCATTGTAGATTGGTTGCAAGGAAGGTCCATGGTGTCTTATCGATGATTTATCGAACAATTGTGAGTAGAGATAAGGACTTCATAATTCCATTATTTAAGCCTATTGTTAGACCACACTTGGAATATGGAGACTGCACCTAAAGAAAGACATTATGCTTCTTCAAAGGGTCCAAAGATGGGTAACTCGCCTGGTGAGATTGGCAAAAGGGCATCCATGTGAGGAAAGACTTCGAATATGTGGGTTGTAGAACTTGGGAACTAGGCACCTTAGAGGAGACTTGATTGAGGTGTTTAAAGCTCTGAGAGGCATAAGCAAAATGAATAAGGATGAAATTTTCACAATTATAAATTATTCTTGAACAAGGGGGCCATAACTTCAAGTTACAGGGGGGAGATGTGTAGACTGGATTGCAGGAAGTTTTATTTTAGACAGTGAGTTATAAATTATTGAAATAAGTTACCTACATGGGCAGTAGAGGCTGACAGTTTGGGGGAATTCAAAGGTCAGCTGGATAATTACCTATGGGTGGAGGGAGACACATAGGTTGTCTGTTTCCTTTTCTCTTATTATTTTTTTATTATTGTTACTATTTTATTTTTATTCTTATTATTTTATTTATTTTTGTTATTTTATTTACATTTTTTATTTTATTTTATTATTATTTTTTTTGGCTGGTGCAACATAAGCCATAAGCTGGTGCAGCATAAGGCTTCCTTGCACCATGTGGCCATTGCTAATACTAATAATAAAATTTCCAAGCAGAAGGGAAAACACCTTTGGAATAAGAAAGTAAAAAACGCAGACAGAACAGGTGTAAGTTCAGCAGCACAGGCTTTGAGAACAAGTAGAGAAATGCCACCAGGACCTGGCACTTTCTTAGCATCAAGATTGTTCAAAATACTTCTGACATCCTTTTGATGGAATATCACAAGAGGCATTCAATGGAGTGTACTGGGAATGGTGGGAGGTGGCTCACCAAGATCATCAATACATGAGTTAGAAGAAAAATAGGATGCTAGCAGGTCAGCTTTATCTTTAACTGAAATGGCAACAGAACCGCCTGATTTTGACAGAGGTGGGAACAGAGATGGGCAAAAGTTACAACCATTAGCTTTGGCAAAAGACCAGAATGCTCAACTACCACTTGGACAAGAAGCAAGTTTTCTACTCTTAGCCTGTTAAAAATCCTGTTTGGACTGAATAATTACTGCTTTACAATTGCAAGCTTTGGTGTGGGCAGAAAATGTACCTGGAGATTTGGATACAAACCAATTAAGATAAAAAAAGTTTTTCTCTTGCACATTTTTTTAGAAAACCAAGGTTTAGATAAAGTACGAGATTTTAAGGTGTAATGTGGAATAAAGGATTTCATCCCTACAGGAATAATTTCACTGACATGATCTGAGCAAAAGTTGACATCAGAAGATTTAAAACAGTAATCTGACCAAGGAAAAGAAGAAAAGAAATCTTGCAGGTCATCCCATTTTGCATTCTTGTAATGCCATACAATACAAGGTTGAGAATGGTCACAAGAGAGAGGCTCCGTGGTTGACCGGGCTAGCCGGGTGGGTAAAGCGTTTGCCTGGCAACCCAAAGGTCGCGGGTTCGATTCCCGCCTCGGGCTGGATCAAAGTACTGCAAAAACCTTGGGAGATGCATTATGGCCACAGAAGCCTATGTGCCAACAACTATCAAAAAAAAAAAAAAAAAAAAAAAAGGAAAAAAAAAGAGAGGCTCTGTTGGAAAAGAGACCATCACCAATTTGTGATCTGAGATGCCTAGAGGACAACTCACCTCTACTGTATACTTAGAATGGTTATTTTGTGTAAAAGATCAAGCGGTTAGGCTGTGCTAAAATAACCTCACTGTTAGGAAAGTTGTACTGGAGAGAGTCAAGTTTCAAAGAGAGGATGTCAAGGAGTTCCAAGTGATTAGTAGACTTGGAAGAACGATAGAGGCAGCAGATGAATTTGACAGAATGTGGTAGAGAAATTTTAAGCCAGAGAAGATCGAAAAGAGGAGATTCCAAATTACTAAGTCTCTGACAGGGAATATCAGAGCAGACACATGCACAAGTATCACTTTTGAAGCAAAAGGAGTCATACAGTGAATAATTTGGACAACTGAGATGAGCAGTGGTTGAATCAACCAATAACTGGGATTCTGTCAGAATAAGTACATGGGGTTTGGCAGACTGTAGGTGGAAATGGACATCATTGAGATTAGAACTGAGAACACATATATTTGTGAAATGAACGAGGAAGCATTTTGGAGATTTAGATCTTTTTGCAGATAAGTTTGTTCTATCATTTTGACAATTCATGGTGTATTCAGAAGAGAAAGCAAGGACATACTATGTAAAGTAATGAAATTTTTGGATATGCCATATACATGGTAAAAATATACCCAGCTCCTTGACATAACATTGCCTCGGCAATTCCCCCTGTATACACACTACTCGGACTCTCTCCAGTCACTATCTGGCAGAGTAGAGGCAGTGAAATTATACACTAGCTGATCCAGAAACCTCCTAGAGGATTACCAATAGGTTTGATCTGCTGGACTATCTAGCGGCCAGCTTTCTAACATTAGAATTTTAGAGCTGTTCCCTTGAAATGTGAGGAAGATTGGGTCTCACCATGATGTCCATTATAAACTCAAAAAAACATCAATTATACTACATGAAGGAAGAGATGGGTGAGGGTTGCCAGAGCTTTGCTCTAAAGACTAAAATTGGTTCCATAACTTCATGCTTCCAGTAAGCAAAGTGGTGGTATTGCACCGGTTGATGAGGGTCATCTACCACTTAGTATTGTCTGGTAACATAGAGGGACAGCATTCCTCTGTGTGGTGTGGATGCCACACCTCAACCCCTGCTTATGTTGGTTCACACCTGGGTGGTCACCTCCAGTGTGCTAGGTGCCATATTTATGTTTCAGGACTTGCACATGGGGGTTATACCCAGTGTTACTAACAGTCCCAACATTGTGAAGGTGCAAGCAGAGGATTTGGCTGCCACAGACCAACTAGACTTCACAGAAATTAGGTTCACTTGACATGAGTGTCACCCAAAAATATCAGTTCCATCAGTGTTTTAGACTCTCAAGTAGCAAGCACAGCTTGGCATACCTGACAGAATGTCTGTGATAGACTCAAGGATCAAGGCTATCCATAAAAAAAAAAGCATAGAACTTCTGGAGAGGGGGTTCAGAGAAGAGCAACAAGATTTGTAATAAGTCCAAAGCAGTGCACATGTGAAGAATGGATTAGAAGATGGGGACTGCAAAGTTTGACAACTATGCATATAAAGAGAGAGAGAGAGAGAGAGAGAGAGAGAAAGAGAAAGTTCAAAGTACTGGTAGAGATTGATTAAAATGAATGAAGAAAGTCTGTTTTTCCTTGTATATGAAACACAAACCAGAAGACATACAAAATTTCAGGGAATAATGGAAGATTGGGCCTATGATGTTCCCCTATAGGCAGCGGGTTGTTGAATATTGATTTAAATTGCCTCCCAACATGGTGGAGGCAATGAGCCTGTCTAATTTTAAAGCAGAATTGGATTACCTTGTGGCAGTGGGAATATAATGAATATTCTGTTTTATTTTAATTATTATTATTATTATCATTCTATTTATTTATTTTTGACTGATTCAGAAAAAAAGTTTGCTTCCTTGCATCATTTGACCTTACCAGTTCTATTATTAAGTCTAAATACAGCAAGTATTATTTTTATAATAAAATTGCCATTGATAAATGGGAGGCTTATCCCACCTACTCTTATAAAATGTCTCCTTACTTATGAAATATTTTCTTATAAGTTCTTTTGACTTAATATGTGTAAAATATATTTGCATAACCGCAAATATTTTTATTTACACCATATTTGTATGCTCCTTTTTGAAATAAATTGATGTATTATTTCAAATCACTTATCAAAATCTTCATTACAAATTACTTCACACCGGTGTGTTCTGTATTTGTAATGTGGAACACACCAATGTGAGATATACATGCAAATGGTATACACATATCCTCCATGACAGTATAGTGGGTTTTACACTTGCTATTTGTTTGAGAGGTCAGGTTTGAATCCTGTTAGAGATTGAAGAAATTCTCTAAAAGCGATCAGTTGGGTTTATAGTTAGTTGATTTTAGGGAGGGCATTAGGGTTCTCTCCCCCCTATATTCTGGATTTTTACACATTAATTGCTTATTAATTCAGAGGGTAAAAATTCTGGAATTATTCTGAAAAAAAAGATAGATCTGTATTAAAAGTTTTCCAGATTTCACTTTCTGAAAGTTGGCAGATATGCTATGCTAAAAATTAAGAAAATTTGGTTATTTTCCAAGTTCAAATCTTGTTTAGCTAGTCACTTAATTTCACAAAAATGATATTTCTGTTTAAAACAGTATTGCATAAAAATGGAAATGAAATTTTACTGGAAGAGAGAGCTACTAGCACCGGTAGAACCATTGTAATTATTTATTTTCAATTTGCTGTTAATTACATTATTTTACTCTTGATGTAGAAATAACAAAGAAAACAACATGAGATTAATATGAGAAATAAAACTAATCAAATTAATGAAAACTCAATAATAAATTTGCATTTTTAGAACCACCGTCTTTTGTTCGAGAGTTAAATGATACTGTTGGAATTGAGGAAGAATCCATTAGCTTTTCTGTTAGAATATGTGGAACACCTAAGCCATCTCTCAAGTGGTAAGTTCCTGTTATTATTATTATTACTATTATGCAACTGTTATATGCACAGCTTAACAGTTGGAGTAAGTATGAAAGACAAGCTTAAAACCTCTGCAGTAAAATATTTAAATTTGATGAGGAATGCCATATAATTTGGCATTCTCCCAGCTGGCAAAATATATAGGCATACTCCACTTTATGTTGCTTCTACTTACATTAATTTTAAATTATGGTGTCGATTAATTAGTACCCACAATTCAATTTACCTTGCTTTACACTGAAGTCAGAATAACAAACCTCACCATCCACAGTTTTTTCGTTTGGGCTTTGATCATTCATGAAAAAAAAACATTTTTAGACCAAATTGCAAGTCAGTTTCCATTTTTCAAACTTAATACTGAACTTAATCCAGTAATATAACAAGTTAAATGAATCTACTTGCCATAAATGGAGAGTAGTTCAGGCAAGTGAGGAATCATTGCAAATGCAAAAAGGAATTTTTTTTTTTTTTTTATGAAAACCCCAAACACAAGAGGTATTAGAGCCTATAGTACTTAGTACCGTGCTTGGGTTGGAGATTATTATTATTACTAGCCATATAGTGCAAGGAAGCCAGGCTTATGCTGTACCAGCCAAAAAAAATTTCTGATTTACCCTGAGAGAGAGAGAGAGAGAGAGAGAGAGAGAGAGAGAGAGAGAGAGAGAGAGAGAGAGAGAGAGAGAGAGAGAGAGAAGAATGATGATATCCAGCTCAGGACTCTGGGTGCACCAAACCCATAATCACCAGATGTGAGCCCCTGGGGTTGGATTGAGAAGATGAAAGAAGGTATTTGTTGACATTAGACTTGAACTTCTGTAGACGGTAATTTTCAGGAAATACGTATGAAGGAAGGTTGTTCCAGAAAACGGCAGTTGAATGAATAAATGAGGAAGATGAAAAGTTGGTTCTGTGAGTTTGAAGTTGGACAGTAAATGGAAGTTGGCTGGTGGCGGCATGTGTTCGGACTGTTTTGAAAGAGAGAGCGGGAATAATAGAAGCCAATTCAGAGGAACAGTGCCCATGGAAAATATCTGTAGAAAAGGCATGCAGTAGAAACAGTACATCTGTGAGATAGCGAGTGGAGAGACTCTGTCAGAGAGGAGTCATTAATTAACCTAACTGCCTTCATCTGAATGGAATCTAGAAGCCTGAGAGAGATTTTGTGGGCACCGCCCCAGATGTGAGAAAAATATTCCATGGTAGGGCGGATTTGCAATTTGTACAGAGTGAACAGCTGTTTGGAAGAAAAGTAACGCCAAGAGCAAAAGAGAAAACCAAGTTTTTTAGATGCAGAGGAAGCAATATTTGTAATGTGCTTGTGCCAAGAGAGATTAGAAGTCAGGGTAATCCCCCAAAAGAGATATATCATTTTGCCTAGAAATTGGAGTGTCACCAAAGATAAGCATAGGAACAGAAGAATCCTTTTTGCATGATATAAGACAAGACTAAGTTTTAGAAGGATTGAAATCAACTAAGTTGTCTTTGCCCCACTGGAGAATTACCTGGAGATCAGCATTTAAGCAATTGGTAGTGGATATTCAAGAAGTTAAAGCTGATTGAACAGGGCAAGGTTTCTCAAAATGGAAACTGGAATGCAATGTGCTATCATCGGCAAAACTATGGATAGGATTTCCAGTCAATGGAAGAAGGTCATTAATATACAAGAGGAAAAGAGTGGGAGAAAGAACTGAACCTTGGGGGACACCAGAATTAGTGGAGAAGTTAGAAGACAGAGAGCCATTTACCATCACCCTCAGTGAGTGATCAGAGAGAAAATTGGATAACCAATTACAAAAAACAGTTCGCAAACCATAAGATGGAAGCTTGTTTAGATCTTTATGCCAAACACGATCGAAAGCCTTTGAGATGTCAAGAGCAACTGCTTGTGTTTCACTGAACTTTTCCATTGAATTTGTCAATAAGTGGTAACATAAGCCAGAATATCACAGTGGATCGAAACTGACAGAATCCATACTGGCGATTGTTGATCAGACGGAGAGTTTCTAGGTAGTTTAAGAGTTGGCAGTTAATTGATTTCTCCATTACTTTAGAAAGAGTAGAAGTAATTGCAATGGGATGATAAATGGATGGGAGGGATTTGTTGACCTTTTTAGGAACTGGCTGGATATGAGCAAATTTCCAAGCAGAAGGAACAACACCTTTGGAATAAGAAAGAGAAAAAAGGCGGCAAAGAACAGGAGCAAGTTCAGGAGCACAGGTTTTGAGAACAAGCGGAGAAATGCCATCAGGACCTGGAGCTTTCTTAGCATCAAGATTCATTAAAATACATCTGGCATCCTTTAGACGGAAGACCACAGGAGGCATTGAATGGAATGTGTTCGGAATGGTGGGAGGTGTTTTACCAAGATAATTAATACACGAGTTGGAAGAAAAATGGGATGCTAGCAGGTCAGCTTTATCCTTGGCTGAAGTGACAACAGAACCATCCGGTTTTGACAGAGGTAGGAGCAGAGATGGGCAAAAGTCGCAGCCAATAGCTTTGGCAAGAGACCAGAATGCTCAGCTACCATTAGGGCAAGAAGCAAGTTTTCTACTTTTAGCCTGTTCAAAATCTAGTTTGGAGTGATTAATAACTGCTTTACAATTGTTGCGAGCTTTGGCGTAGGCAGAAAATGAAACTGTTGAATTGGAAACAAGCCAAGTACGATATGCAACGTTCTTCTCTTGAACAGCCTTATCACATTTATTGGAAAACCAAGGTTTAGATAAAGGACGAGATTTTAAAGTGGAGTGTGGAATAAAGGATTCCATTCCTGCACGAGTAATTTTACTGACACGATCTGACCAAACATTGAGATCAGAAGTTTTTAAACAGTAATCCAACCCAAGGAAAAGAAATCTCGCAGGTCATCCTATTTTGCATTCTTGTAATGCCAAACAATATGAGGTTGGGAATAGCTGTGAGATAAAGGCTCCATTGGAGAAGAGACAATCACCACGTTGTGATCTGAGGTGCCTAAAAGACCACTCACTTCGACCGTTACTTAGAAGGGTTGTTTGTGGGAAAAGGATCAAGTGTGTATGGTTAGGATTGTCCGGTATTCTTGTAGGTAAATGAACAATCTGTGCAAGGTCATTAGTAATTGCAAAAGCCTCAGCATCTCGACCAGCTGGGTCGGTGTGACTAGAAAATGGAAGCCAGTTGGAGTTGTGAACATTAAAATCACCAAGGAAAATTACCTCACTGTTAGGAAAGTTGGACTGGAGAAAGTCAAGTTGCAAAGAGAGGAAGTCAAAGAACTCCAAGTGATTATTGGAGTTGGGAGAACGGTAGAGACAACTGATGAATTTGACAGAATGTGGCAGAGAAATTTTAAGCCAGAGAAGATCGAAAAGAAGAGATTCCAAATTACTAAGTCTCTGACAGGGAATATCGGAACAGACATGCACAAGTACCACCTTTGAGGCGAAAGGAATCATACAGTGAATAGTTTGGGCAACTGAGATTAGCAGTAGTAGAATCAGCCGATAACTGAGATTCTGTCAGGAAAAGTACATGGGGTTTGGCAGACTGCAAATGGAAATGGACATCGTTGAGACTAGAATTTAAACCATGTATATTTGTGAAATGGACTAGGAAGTGTGTAGTAGGTTTAGATATTTTTGTAGATAAACTTTCTTTATTAGTTTGACAATTCATAGTGTATTCAATAGTAAGAAAAAGTGGGTGGGACATGCTGTATGAAGTAATGAAATTTTTGGATACGGCGTACACATGGTAAGAATATACCCAGATCCTTGACATAACGTGGCCTCGACAATTCCCCCCCCACATACACACTACTCAGACTCCCTCCAGTCACTATTTGGCAGAGCAGAGGTAGCAAGATTATACACTAGATGATCCGGAAGCCTCCTAAAGAGTTACCAATAGGTTCGGTTCGGTGTACTAACTAGCAGCCGGCCTGGGAACACTATTTTAGAGTTGTACCCTTGAAATGTAAGGAAGATTGGATCTCGCCGTGATGGTCATCATAACCTCAAAAGTCATCAGTCATACTGCATGGTGGAAGAGATGGGGAAGAGTTGACCTGAACTTAGCTCTGGAGACTAAACATGGGTTCCACCACTTCAAGCCTCCAATAAGCAAAGTGGGAGTATTGCACTGGTTGATGAGAGTCATCTACCACCTAGTATTGCCTGGTAACACAGAGGGGCGGCATTCCTCCATGTGGTGTGGATGTCACACCTCGACCTCTGCTTACATTGGTTCACACCTGGGTAGTCACCGTCATTGTGCTTTTGCACTGAGGGTTATACCCAGGATTACTAACAGTCCCACCATCATGAAGGTGCAAGCAGAGGATTTGGCTGACACAGACTCTCCGGACTTTGCCAAAATTGGGTCCATTTGACTTGAATGTCACCCGAATATCAGTTCCATCAGTGTTTTATACTCCCAGGTAGCAAGTACAGCTTGTCTCAAGGACCAATTGCCTGTACTGTCAAAAGAACAGAACTTGTCATACCCAATGAAAGGTTCTCTCTGAGAGAAATTATTCTGAGGGGCAACAGAACAACTGTTGCCACATTCTGTCAAATTCATCAAATATAACTAATACTTGATCTAAATGAAGGGATAATTGAATTGAATTGTAAAATAATCATCTAAAACAGCATGTAATCCTAGCTCATGATTCATTTGTAATTGTTAAATGACACTACCCAAATATACATGACCTGCATTCTATACGATATTGTTATGGGCCATGGAGCTCAACAACTGTTCTAACAACCAATCCATCAACTTATGCTGGACACAATGAGCTTATGTAGTTACATAACCACACCCCAATTGTCCAATAAGCACTTAATATTAAAAGTTATGAGTATCTAAATTCAGAAATGCCAATTATATAAGCATAGAAGTTGCTGTGGAAAAAATAATATCTTTAAATCATTAACATTAACAGAAGGACATGATGCAAGAAAGCAAGCTTATACAGCATCATCCAAAACAAAAAAAAAACCTTCCTATTTCACCTATCCATTTGCTCCAAAAGTTTGTCCAGTTTCTTCAATATATTTAAGCTATCAACTTCCACAATGACAGATGGAAATTTGTCCCAGCAATCAACTACCTGCTGGCTAAAGGCAAATTTCTGCACATCAATTCTACAACTGTCTTTCCTCAATTTAAGTTTATGCTCCCTCATATTCATAATCTGGGCAAGAGGAAAAATCTCATCAGCATAGAGCCTGCTCAAACCATTTAAGGCCTTATACACCTCAATCAAATCACCTCGCAGGTGCCTAGTCTCCAGATTCTGCAATTTGCAGAACTTAAGCCTTTCTTGGTAAGAGCCCCCTTTATTCCTCTCACCAGTCTTTTTGCCCTTCTCTGTACTCATTCTTTCAAATCCACATCCTTCCTAAAATGAGGCCTTCAGACCTGTATATGGTACTCAAGATGTGGCCCGACCATTGCCTTATACAAAGGGATAAATACCTCCTTATCCCTGCTAGCAAAATTCCTGTATATCATTGACAAGCTCCCATGACCTGCTCTGGCAGCCTGTCTGCACTGATCAGAGAACTTCTGACTGCACAATCACTCCCAGGTCTTTTTCATTCTCTACCTCCCTTGTAGTACCACCCAGTTGGTACGTTTCTCTCGTGTTACTGCTATCCATATGCAGCACTTTGCATTTGTCAATGTTAAACTTCAGTTGCCACTTCTCAGCCCATTTTCCCAACTTATCTAGATCCTGTTGCCATAGCATACTATCATTTAGTGTTTTGAATAATTAGATTTAAATTTATATTATTAAATTTATAAACTGCACAGAAAAGTTTCCTTTTATTTGCGTGCATGTTCAATAATAAATGAAACTTTAAAATATATTTATTGACAGTTTGTATAATTAGTTTAAGTGTATTAAATAACAGTATATTAATAAACACTAGTAGTCATAACCAATAGTCTATAAACTATCATTCCTGTTCTTCTACCTTTGATATATAGAAATAATTATAGTATATATTCCACATCAGCTAGATCAGAGACGTAAATCATATTGCCTGCAGGATTGCATATGATCATTGGCATCTTGAATGTGGCCTGCTGTTTCTGGTGTTTTTGTACATTCTAATTTGCAAACTAATTTTCTATTTTTACTTTCTACTGTCTACTTTAAGATCAGATCAATGTGCAAAATTTGATATGGTAAAACACAGACACCAGGCACAAGTGACAAAATTTGTCACTTGTGTAATTTTTCATTTAATAATATGTAACTTTTTATGAAAGCAATGTGAATCGCTTCAGGAGTTCTCATTGGTATTGTTGTAGTGATTCAACTAGAACTTTCAAAGTTTGTAAATATTAGGCCTTTCTGAAAATCATCGAATTCTTAATTCATTCAGGTTTTGTGGATGCTATTGTTATGTTTTCACTTTTCATTCAAGATAGTCTTGTATGTTCTCAATAGGATTTAATTCTGATGACTTTGCTGACCAATTTAAATGCCATACCATTCTTTCATGTTCCCCATGCCAGTTTAAAATAGTATAGGACCCTTTAAACTGGATAGTTATAATCCTGGAATGCAAGAGTATCAAAATCATGAGTATCCTTCAAATTTTTGGCAAAAGGCAGACCCTGATCATCCAGCCTGATATAGCCAACCTGATTCTCATTGGCATTTCAAGTAGGTACCCACTTTATAATAGCTAAAATAGCTAAAGGACCAGGGTATGTCTGCCAGGGACAAAGGTCGATGACGCTGTAGAGCAGATATCATCTTTTAAGGGCACAAAGGGTAATATTGGTAATATACTAATGATATTAAGAGTAGGAGACCAGCGGAATTACTTAACAAGTACAGGTCACTGTTGAAAAAAAGCCGTGAAGTAGGGTTGAATTTGAAAGTGTCTGCAATTCTGCCCAGACACGATAGGAGGGAGTATATGATGAGAGCCTTGTCGATCAATTCGGCCCTGGAAAGATTGTGCAAGGCTGAAGGGGTAGAATTTTTTTCAGCCTGGACTGTACTTGTTAACAGGAGAGATTGCTTCTACAGGGATGGGATACACTTAAATAGAAAGGGTGCAAGAATATTTGCTGATGCTATCGAGGCAGTGTTAGGTGGGTCGGAAAACTGCTAGCTTGGGGGGAGACAAAGACTAATGGATTAACAGTAGCCACGGGCAGAGGTGAAAGAGATTCTTGCACTGCTTCTATTGGAATGAGCAGAAGCCTGAAAAACAAGATGCAGGATATTTCAGAGACTGCTGGAAGTCATTGCGGTACAAGTAAACACATGGGTTGTGTTAGGGTAGCTAAGAATAGAAACAGGTGCATGTATACTTGCGTGTACACTAATGCTAGGAGTTTAGTAAATAAATTTGATGAATTTGAGGTATTACTCAAAACATCAAAGGCAGATATTGTTGGGATATCAGAGACGTGGTGTCACACAGATATAAGGAATGCAGAACTGGAATTTGGGGAGTACAACGTCTACAGAAAGGATAGACAGGATAGGAAGGGAGGAGGGGTTATGCTATTAGTTAAAAAACACATAAAATCCAAGGAAGTGAAGCCAGTTGACATCGCTGGACAGTGCAGTGTTCAGTCAGTTTGGTGTGACATAAGCATAGGTAAATCAAAATTGAGAGTAGGAGTGTGCTATAGGCCTAATGACTCTGATGAGTATAATAAGATACTGTACAGGGAAATAGAGTGGGCCAGTAAATCAGAGAGTCTTATAATGGGGGATTTTAATTTCCCAGATATTGACTGGAATTTGTGGGTTGGTCACTCACACACTAGCAAGGCTTTTGTGGATTTATTGGATGATTGTTTTCTACACCAGCATGTTCGGGAGGCAACTAGAGGGAGTAATACTCTTGATCTGATTATCAGTAGTGATTCTTCATGCATTAGGAATCTGCAGATAAATGAACCACTGGGTGGCAGTGATCACAGTGTGCTGAAGTGGGATTTACTCAAGGAGGTAACTACCATCAGAGGTAAAGGGAAGGGTTTTTGCTTTCGTAAAGGAGACTATGCTGGTCTGAGACAGTATTTAAATTCTATACAGTGGGACCAACTGATGATGTTACCAACAGCAAATTCAAAATGGGAAGCATTCAAGGAACTAATCTTGGAAGCTACCAGGCTTTACATACCAACCAAGAAATATTGTTCAAGGTTCAGGCCTAAATGGTTGTCAGATGAACTAATGAGACATATGGCAGAGAAGAAAAATGCATGGGATACATACAAATTAATGGGTGACGTGGAAGCCTATGATAGATATAAGTTGGTCTGTAACCAAGTCACAAAGGAGATTAGGCAGGCAAAGGCAGATTATGAGAAATCCTTGGCAAAGGATGCAAAGAAAAACAGAAAAGAATTCTTTACCTATTTAAACTCAAGAAGGAAAGGGATGAACCAGATTGGTCCACTGGATGTTGATGGTTCAACAGTTGAGGATCCAGCTCAGGTGGCTAACAATCTAAACGAGTATTTTGCATCTACATTCACACATGAGGAGTTATTCAGGAAGGGGAATGTCGTAGGTGAAGTAAACATTGGCAGTGAGCTAGATGATTTTCTAATAACTGAGAGGAAAGTGGAGGAGAAATTGTTGAGGATAAACATAAAAAAGGCACCCGGGGTGGATGGGATCTATCCAGTTATATTAAAGGAGGCAGCAAAGGAAGTAAGCAAACCCCTAGCCATAATTATGAGAGCTTCTTTGGACTCAGGGGAGGTACCCATGGACTGGAGATGTGCAAATGTAACCCCAATTCACAAAGGAGGATCAAAGGCTGACACAAGTAATTATAGACCTGTTAGTTTAACTTCGGTTCCAGGAAAATTAATGGAGGCACTGGTTAAAGAAGCACTGCAGGATCATCTGGACAAGAATTCAGTTATAGCTCAGACACAGCATGGGTTTGTTAAGGGCAGGTCTTGTCTGACCAATTTGATTGGATACTATGATGTAGTCACAAAAGAACTGGATGCAGGGAATAACTTTGATATTATATATTTGGATCTTAGAAAGGCTTTTGATACTGTTGCGCATGGAAGACTGCTGCACAAATTGGAGAAGTGTGGCATTCGAGGCAAATTGCTGCTATGGATAAAGGGATGGTTGAGTGGCAGAAGACAGAGAGTGGTAATCAATGGACACTGCTCAACGTGGACTAATGTTATTAGTGGAGTTCCTCATGGTTCAGTGTTGGGTCCATTGTTGTTTTCTGTATTTATAAATGATATTGATGATGGTGTATCAGGCTTAATGTCCAAGTTTGCAGACGATACAAAGGTTGGCAGGGTTGTTAAGGACACTACTGATACTATGCTGCTGCAACAGGATCTGGAAAGGTTGAGCAGATGGGCTGAGAGGTGGCAAATGAAGTTTAACATTGACAAATGTAAAGTACTACATATGGGAAACAGTAACCCCAGATCAACGTATCAACTCTGTGGTACTACGCTGACAGTGGTAGAGAATGAAAAGGACCTGGGGGTAATTGTGCAGGCAGATATGAAGTTCTCTGAGCAGTGCAGACGAGCTGCAAGAGTAGCTCATGGTGTCTTGTCAATGATATACAGGAATTTTTCTAGCAGGGACAGGGATGTGATTATTCCCTTGTATAAGGCATTGGTCAGGCCACACCTTGAGTACTGTATACAGGTCTGGAGGCCTCATTTCAAGAAGGATGTAGAGCTGCTGGAACGAGTACAGAGAAGGGCAACAAGATTAGTGAATGGAACAAAGGGTTGCTCTTACGAAGAAAGGCTTAAGTTTTGC
The DNA here is from genome assembly GCF_048544385.1 of Mastigoproctus giganteus. Taxonomy (NCBI): domain Eukaryota; kingdom Metazoa; phylum Arthropoda; class Arachnida; order Uropygi; family Thelyphonidae; genus Mastigoproctus; species Mastigoproctus giganteus. Next base: position 20,415,377 of record NC_143587.1, read on the forward strand.
AAATTACAGAGCCTGGAGACTAGGCATCGCCGAGGTGATCTGATAGAGGTGTACAAGGCTTTGAATGGCTTGAGCATGCTCAATGCCGATGGAATTCTTCCTCTTGCTCAGAATAATCACCTGAGAGGGCATAAATTCAAATTGAGGAAGGACGGATGTCGGATAGATGTGCGGAAATTCGCCTTTAGCCAGCGGGCAGTTGGTTTGTGGAATAGACTTCCATCGCTTGTTGTTGAAGTTGATAGCCTAAACAAATTTAAGGCTCAGCTGGACAGGTATTTCGAACGAATTGAGGGGTGAAATGGGAGTAGTGGTTGTTTTTTTTTTTTTTTTTCTTTTTTTTTTGGCTGATGCTGAATAAGCTTGCTTTCTTGCATCATATGCCTCTACTAATGCTAATGCTAATATTGTTGTACACATTGGCACTAATAATATTAAGAGTAGGAGACAAGCGGAATTATTTAACAAGTACAGGTCAATGTTGAAAAAAAGCCATGAGGTAGAGTTGAATTTGAAAGTGTCTGCAATTCTGCTCAGACACATAGGAGGATATGATAAGAGCCTTGTCAATCAATTCAGCCCTGGAGAGATTGTTCAAGGCTCAAGGGGTAGAATTTTTTTCAGCCTGGTCTGTGCGTGTTAGGAGAGACTGCTTCTACAGGGATGGGATACACTTAAATAGAAAGGGTGCAAGAATATTTGCTGATTCTATCGAGGCAGTGTTAGGTGGGTCGGAAAACTGCTAGCTTGAGGGGATACACGGACTAATACTTTATAACAGTAGCCGCTGCAGAGGTGAAAGTGATTCTTGCACTGCTTCTATTGAAATCAAATTGAGCAGCATCTTGGAAAGCAAGGCAATGGGGATTTCCATTGTGGAACAGTAAATACATGGGCTGTGTGAGGGTAACTAAGAGCAGAAACAGATGCATGTATACTTGCATGTACACCAATGCTAGGAGTATAGTTCACAAATTTGATGAGCTTGAAGTGCTGGTCAAGACATCAAAGGCAGATATTGTTGGGATATCAGAGATGTGGTGTCACACAGACATAAGCAGTGCAGAATTGGAATTTGGGAAGTACAATGAAAGGATAGACAGGACAGGATGGGAGGAGGGAGTTATGCTATTAGTTAAGAAATACATAAAATCTAAGGAAGTACATCCAATTGATGTTGGTGGACAATGCAATGTTGAGTCTGCTTGGTGTGACATAAGCACTGGGAAAGGAAAAATGAGAGTAGGTTTGTGTTATAGGCCTAATGAATCTGATGAGTATAATGAGCAATTGTGCAGAGAAATAGAGTGGGCAAGTAAACCAGAGTGTCTTATAATGGGGGATTTTAATTTCCCAGAGATTGACTGGAATTTGTGGGTTGGTCACTCACACATTAGCAAGTCTTTTGTGGATTTATTGGATGATTGTTTTCTACAGCAGCATGTTCGGGAGGCAACTAGAAGGAGTAATACTCTTGATCTGATTATCAGTAGTGATTCTTCATGCATTAAGAATCTGCAGATAAAGGAATCACTAGGTGGCAGTGATCACAGTATGCTGAAGTGGGATTTACTCAAAGAGGTAACTACCATTAGGGGTAAAGGGGAGGGTTTTTGCTTTCATAAAGGTGACTACTGTAGTCGGAGACAGTATTTAAATTCTATACGGTGGGACCAACTGATGATGTTAATAACAGCAAATTCAAAATGGGAAGCATGCAAAGAATTAATCTTGGAAGCTACTAGGCCATACCAACTAAGAAATATTTTTCAAGGTTTAAGCCTAAATGGATGACAGATGAACTAATTAGACATGTGGCAGAGAAGAAAAATGCATGGGATACACATATAAATTAACAGGTGACACAGAAACCAAGTCACAAAGGAGGTTAGGCAGGCAAAGGCAGATTGCAAGACATCTGCCTTTGTGGCAAAGCATGCAAAGAAAAACAGCAAAGAGTTCTTTACTTATGCAAACTCTAGAAGGAAGGGGATGAATCAGATTGGTCCACTTGATATCGATGGTTCAACTGTTGATAAATAAGATGTATAATGTATGAGCATATACAAATTTAAAATTTAAACTAAAATATAAGCTATAACATAAAAGTTGATTAAAACATGTTAGTCACCACAGTAGGCATGCAGCTTGCAGTCATTTAAATGTCATGAATTTTCTGTCTAGAAGCACTACAATTGCATTGTGGAGAAGGTGATTCATTCCATTTAAATAGTGAGTTTGCACATTGACCATAATTTGTGTGTGTATCCTATAAAATGTTGTCCAGCTCTTGCATGGGAGGTTGGAGTCAGATGCGATTTGAGCAGCACAAAACATATGGTGTAGCTGGAACTCTGTAGTTGTTTCCCACTACTCTTTCCATTGTGCCATTGAATCAAAGTATAAGTATAAGAACAAAGTATAAGTAACTATTCATAGCTGCTTCATTGTAATATTGGCAAGTTATAGTAAACACCAGGAAAATTTTAATATTTCTTTAAGTAAGAGGAAATTCTATAGGAAAATCTGAAAAATAAAGCATATACTTTGCTTAGTGGTATCTGGAATCAAAAGTATATGCAGATCATGTGTCTACTTTTGACTGCAGAGATAGTGTAAAGCAACTTATTCAAATACTATACATATAACTCACAAGACAGATATGAAGTAAGGAAGAAATATGTGAAAGTAATCTGTAGGGAAAAATATATGGAATGCAAAATTAAATACATAAAATATATGGAATACATAGTTCCTGTTTATTTTATGAGTTACATATAGAGTAGTATTGAAATAATCTGCTTTGTGCTATCTTTGCTGCTCTATAGCCGTTACTCTGATAGAAAAGTTCACTCTGGTTAAATTTGCTCACTTTCAGCTTAGTATTCAGAATTATTTTATATTCACCTACAGCTTTGCTCTATTATTATTATTATTATTAGCCATATGGTGCAAGGAAGCCTGAGGCTTATGCTGCACCTGCCAAAAAAAAAAAAATTCCCGAGTTATCCAGAGAGAGAGAGACAGAGAGAAAGAGAGAGAGAGAGAGAAGTAGAAAGGAATTGCCAAGAAAGAGAGAAATGATGATATCCAGGTCAGGACCCTCAATTTGCCAAGCCCATACTCACCAGATGTGAGCCCTTGGGGTTAAGCCAGAGAAGATAAAAAAGAGGAGATTCCAAATTACCAAGTCTCTGACAGGGAATATCAGAATGGACATATGCACAAGTATCACCATTGAGGTGAAAGAATCATACAGCGAATAATTTGGGCAACTGAGATGAGCATTAGTTGAATCAACCGATAACTGAGGCTCTGTGAGAAAAAGTACGTGAGGTTTGGCAGACTACAAGTGGAAGTGGACATCATTGAGATTAGAATTGAGACCATATATATTTATGAAATGAACTAGGAAGTGTTTGGGAGGTTTAGATCTTTCACAGACAAGCTTACTCCAAGGGCTGTTGTTATTATTTGGTTTTTAGGAGCATTAGCAAATAAGGCCATATTGCTCCGGGGATATGCGGTGGTCATTCCCTGACCTTTCTGCATCCTCCGTATTTGGTAATCATGGGCTCGAACCCCAGTCTAATCAAGAAGTATGTTCTACGCACTACTGCTCCTGCCCACCTGGCTATGGAGGTGCCACTTACTCCAAGGGCCTAGGCAGACTAGGCAACTGCCCAGGGCCCCCTAAAATTGTTTTCTTATACATTTTTTCATTATTTTATTTTAAATAAATTTATAATGTTCCTCTTGTTTCAAGTCACAAAGGAGGTTAGGCAGGCAAAGGCAGATTGCAAGACATCTGCCTTTGTGGCAAAGCATGCAAAGAAAAACAGCAAAGAGTTCTTTACTTATGCAAACTCTAGAAGGAAGGGGATGAATCAGATTGGTCCACTTGATATCGATGGTTCAACTGTTGATCATCCTGCTCAGGTAGCTAACAAACTAAATGAGTATTTTGCATCTACATTCACACATGAGGAGTTATTCAGGGAGGGGAATGCCAGAGGTGAATTAAACTCTAGTAGTGAGCTAGATGATTTTGTAATAACTAAGAGTAAAGTGGATGAGAAATTGTTGAAGATAAACATAAGAAAGGAACCTGGGGTGGATGGAGTCTATCCAGTTATATTAAAAGAGGCAGCAAAGGAAGGAAGCAAACCCTTACCATAATTATGAGAGTTTCCTTGGGCTCAAGGCAGGTACCCATGGACTGGAGATGTGCAAATGTGACCCCAATCCACAAAGGAGGATCAAAGGGAGACACATGTAATTACAGACCTGTTAGTTTAACTTCTGTTCCAGGGAAATTAATGGAGTCACTGGTTAAAGAAACATTGCAGGATCATCTAGACAAGACTTCAGTTATAGCTCAGACACAGCATGGGTTTGTTAAGGGGAAGTCTTGTCTGACCAGTTTGATTCGATACTATGTTGTAGTCACAAAGGAACTGGATATAAAGAATAATTTTGATATCATATACTTGGATTTCAGGAAAGTTTTTGACACTGTTGCACATGGAAGACTACTGTACAAATTGGAGCAGAATGGCATTGGAGGCAAATTGCTGCTATGGATAAAGGGATGGTTTTGTGAGAGAAGACAGAGAGTGGTAATCAATGGACATTGCTCTTCGTGGACTAATGTTATTAGTGGAGTCGCCAGGATTCAGTATTAGGTCCATTGTTGTTTTCTGTATTCATTAATGATATTGATGATGGTATATCCGGCTTAATGTCCAAGTTTGCAGACAATACGAAGGTCAGCAGTGCTGTTAATGACACTAATGGCTGTACGCTGCTGCAACAGGATCTAGAAAAGTTGAGCAGATGGGCTGAGAGGTGGCAACTGAAGTTTAACTTTAACAAATGTAAAGTACTGCATATGGGAAGCAGTAACCCCAGAGTAACATATCAACCGTGTGGTACTACACTGACAGTGGTAGAGAGTGAAAAGGACCTGGGGGGGTAATTGGGCAGGCAGATATGAAGTTTTCTGAGCAGTGCAGATGGTCTGCAAGAGTAGCTCCTGGTGTCTTGTTAATATACAGGAATTTTTCTAGCAGGGATAAGGAGATGATTATTTCCTTGTATAAGGCAATGGTCGTCATACCTTGTGTACTGTGTACAGGTCTGGAGACCTCATTTTAAGGATGTAGATCTGTTGGAACGAGTACAGAGAACAGCAACAAGATTAGTGAATGAAATAAAGGGTTACTCTTACAAAGAAAGGCTTAAGTTTTGCAAATTACAGTGTCTGGATACTAGGCACCTGCGAGGTGATCTGATTTAGCATTAGCATTAGCATTAGCATTAGCAGAGGCATATGATGCAAGAAAGCAAGCTTATTCAGCATCAGCCAAAAAAAAAAAAAAAAAAAAAACCCACTCCAATTTCACCCCTCCGTTCGTTCGAAATACCTGTCCAGTTGAGCTTTAAATTTGTTTAGGCTATCAACTTCAACAACAAGTGATGGAAGTCGGTTCCACCAACCAACCACCCGCTGGCCAAAGGCAAATTTCCGCACATCTATCCGACATCCGTCCTTCCTCAATTTGAATTTATGCCCTCTGAGGTGATTATTCTGAGAAAGATGAAGAATCCCATTGGCATTGAGCATGCTCAAACCATTCAAAGCCTTATACACCTCTATCAGATCACCTCGCCGGTGCCTAGTCTCCTAACTCTTTAATTTGCAAAACTTAAGCCTTTCTTCGTAAGAGCAACCCTTAGTTCCATTTACTAATCTTGTTGCCCTTCTCTGTACCCGTTCCAGCAGCTCTACATCCTTCTTGAAATGAGGCCTCCAGACCTGTATACAGTACTCAAGATGTGGCCTTACCATTGCCTTATACAAGGGAATAATCACCTCCTTATCCCTGCTAGAAAAATTCCTGTATATCATTGACAAGACACCATGAGCTACTCTTGCAGCTCGTCTGCACTGCTCAGAGAACTTCATATCTGCCTGCACAATTACCCCCAGGTCCTTTTCATTCTCCACCACTGTCAGTGTAGTACCGCAGAGTTGATACGTTGCTCTGGGGTTACTGTTTCCCATATGCAGCACTTTACATTTGTCGATGGTAAACCTCATTTGCCACCTCTCAGCCCATCTGTTCAACCTTTCCAGATCCTGTTGCAGCAGCATAGCGTCAGTATTGTCCTTAACGACCCTGCCAACCTTTGTATCATCTGCAAACTTGGACATTAAACTTGATATCTCATCATCAATATCATTCATAAACACCGAAAACAACAACGGACCCAACACTGAACCTTGAGGAACTCCACTAATAACATTAGTCCACGTTGAGCAGTGTCCATTGATTACCACTCTCTGTCTTCTGCCACTCAACCATCCCCTTATCCATAGCAGCAATTTGCCTCCAATGCCACACTGCTCCAATTTGTGCAGCAGTCTTCCATGTGCAACAGTATCAAAAGCCTTTCTAAGATCCAAATATATAATATCAAAGTTATTCCCTGCATCCAGTTCTTTTGTGACTACATCATAGTATCCAATCAAATTGGTCAGGCAAGACCTGCCCTTAACAAAACCATGCTGCGTCTGAGCTATAACTGAATTCTTGTCTAGATGATCCTGCAGTGCTTCTTTAACCAGTGCCTCCATTAATTTACCTGGAACAGAAGTTAAACTAACAGGTCTATAATTACTTGTGTCAGCCTTTGATCCTCCTTTGTGAATTGGGGTTACATTTGCACATCTCCAGTCTATGGGTACCTCCCCTGAGTCCAAAGAAGCTCTCATAATTATGGCTAGGGGTTTGCATACTTCCTTTGCTGCCTCCTTTAATATAACTGGATAGATCCCATCCACCCCAGGTGCCTTTTTTATGTTTATCCTCAACAATCTCTCCTCCACTTTCCTCTCAGTTATTACAAAATCATCCAGCTCACTGCCAATGTTTACTTTACCTACATCATTCTCCTTCCTGAATAACTCCTCATGCGTGAATGTAGATGCAAAATACTCGTTTAGATTGTTAGCCACCTGAGCAGGATCCTCAACTGTTGAATCATCAATATCCAGTGGACCAATCTGATTCATCCCTTTCCTTTTCGAGTTCAAGTATGTAAAGAACTCTTTTCTGTTTTTCTTTGCATCCTTTGCCAAGCATTTTTCATAGTCTGCCTTTGCCTGCCTAATCTCCTTTGTGACTTGGTTACAGACCAACTTATATCTATCATAGGCTTCCATGTCGCCCATTAATTTGTATGTATCCCATGCATTTTTCTTCTCTGCCACATGTCTCATTAGTTCATCTGACAACCATTTAGGCCTAAACCTTGAACAATATTTCTTAGTTGGTATGTAAAGCCTGGTAGCCTCCAAGATTAGTTCCTTGAATGCTTCCCATTTTGAGTTTGCTGTTGGTAACATCATCAGTTGGTCCCACTGTATAGAATTTAAATACTGTCTCAGACCATCATAGTCGCCTTTACGAAAACAAAAACCCTTCCCTTTACCTCTGATGGTAGTTACCTCCTTGAGTAAATCCCACTTCAGCACACTGTGATCACTGCCACCTAGTGGTTCATTTATCTGCAGATTCTTAATGCATGAAGAATCACTACTGATAATCAGATCAAGAGTATTGCTCCCTCTTGTTGCCTCACGAACATGCTGTTGTAGAAAACAATCATCCAATAAATCCACAAAAGCCTTGCTAGTGTGCGAGTGACCAACCCACAAATTCCAGTCAATATCTGGGAAATTAAAGTCCCCCATTATAAGACTCTCTGATTTACTGGCCCACTCTATTTCCCTGTACAATATCTTATTATACTCATCAGAGTCATTAGGCCTATAGCACACTCCTACTCTCAATTTTGATTTCCCTATGCTTATGTCACACCAAACTGACTCGACACTGCCCTGTCCATCGATGTCGACTGGGTTCACTTCCTTGGACTTTATGTGTTTCTTAATTAATAGCATAACCCCTCCTCCCCTCCTGTCCTGTCTATCCTTTCTATACACATTGTATTCCCCAAATTCCAGTTCCGCATTACTTATATTTGTGTGACACCACGTCTCTGATATCCCAACAATATCTGCCTTTGATGTTTTGAGCAATACCTCAAATTCATCAAATTTATTTACCAAACTCCTAGCATTGGTGTACACACAGGTATACATGCACCTGTTTCTATTCTTAGCTACCCTAACACAACCCATGTGTTTACTTGTACCGCAATGACTACCAGCAGTCTCTAAAATATCCTGCATCTTGTTTTTCAGACTTCTGCTCTTTTCAATAGAAGCAGTGCAAGAATCACTTCCACCTCTGCCACTGGCTACTGTTAATCTATTAGTCCTTGTATCCCCCCCAACTAGCAGTTTTCCGACCCACCTAACACTGCCTCGACAGCATCAGCAAAAATTCTTGCACCTTTTCTATTTAAGTGTATCCCATCCCTGTAGAAGCAATCTCTCCTGTTAACAAGTACAGTCCAGGCTGAAAAAAATTCTACCCCTTGAGCCTTGCACAATCCCTCCAGGGCCGAATTGATCGACAAGGCTCTCATCATATACTCCCTCCTATCGTGTCTGGGCAGAATTGCAGACACTTTCAAGTTCAACCCTAATTCACGGCTTTTTTTCAACAGTGAAAAAAAATTTAGGTGTATAAAGCCTTGAATGGTTTGAGCATGCTCAGTGCTGATGGGATTCTTCCTCTTGCTCAGAATAATCGCCTGAGAGGGCATAAATTCAAATTGAGGAAAGCCAGTTGTAGGATAGATGTGTGGAAGTTTGCCTTTAGCTAGCAGTAGTTGATTGGTGGAACAGGCTTCCATCTTTTGTTGTGGAAGTTGATAGCCTAAATAAATTTAAGGCTGAGCTGGACAGGTATTTGGAATGAACAGAGGGGTGAAATCAGAGCATTTTTTTTTTTGGCTGATGCTGCATAAGCTTGCTTTCTTGCATCGTATGCCTTTACTAATGCTAATAAAACAAACTGAATTAAACCACTCATAAACTACTGTATTCTTCAAAGTATCATCTCCATAAACTTTCTATAATGCTTGCAGAATCTCTATAGCACTTTTCTCAAATTTAAAGAACTTTATGTTAGCATGTTGTTCAAACTGTGATGTTTCGAAATCAGTCAGCTGTGATACATGAGTGAAGTGACTAAGCCAATTCCCACTTAGCTTGCATATGCACCAGTGCCCCACAAAACCTTATGACCATAGCAGAAACCATTTAAATACTAGAGTGTGATTCTGGGTATGTTTTGAGTATACTACATATATTCCAAAACCATTAAGAAATGGACCCACATTGAAATAACATTTTTCAGGAATGGCCCTCTGAACTTATGATATCAAATGTGGTGTGGTTTGATTTACAAAATTAAACACTTTTATATTATCTTAAAGAAACTGTTGCAAACTGTAGGGTTGTAGGGACTGTAACAAGGCAGTATGAAGAGATGCCACCTGCTACCTTCATTCCAATTCACTTTTCCAATTCACACTAGCAAAATTGCATACAGCAATTTTTGGTTAGGCTAGGCTTCATCTTGATTACTGCATTTGTGGTTTTCTTAATGCTTGTGCACTTCACAAGAACCAAAAAAAAAAAAGAAAAAAAGAGTTATAACTTGAAATATTATCAGTAAATTTTTGAACATCATTGTTTTGGTTTTATGTAATGTGAATAAATCAATAAAAGTGAAAACTTAATTACAGAAATTAAATTATTAAATCCATTTCTATTCTTTATTAGCAACTTTAATTCTTTAAAATAATTTTAGGTTAAAAGATAATTCAGAGGTAAAAGCTGATGATAAACATGTTAAAATGGTAGAAGAAGAAACAGATTCCTATAAGTTGACCATTGAAAAACTTACAAAGAAAGATGAAGGCACATATACATGTAAGATAACAAATGAATTTGGCACTGCATCTACAGCAGGAAAGCTAAAGGTATCTGGTATGTAGATATACTTTAAAATAATGTTTTATAAACATTATTTGCATAAAAAATAATTTATTGTAATAATGATAATAAATCTTTGTGTGATTTGAACAAATGTAATATCCAAATACTTTTTCTGTATGCATTTATCTATTCATTTTTCTTATTGCAACATGCAATTTTATTGACATATTGTGAAAAAGCAGGTTATTAGACACAATGAAAACAGGACAGTTCCCATGAAATTTCTGTTTTCAATGAAATAGTGATTTTATGAATGAAAAAAAAAAAAATTTTTTGAAATGCAAGACACATCAGATTTTGGATCTTGTGTGTCTTGCAGTTAACTCTTTTTAAGTAAGAATAATACCTACCACAGTAAGTAAGCTCGTGTTACTTACCCAAGTAGACTTCTATTATATACCTACTTTTGAAAGCTGGAAATGAAATTGTTTCAATATATGCTTCTGTTGAAATTTTGTGTTTGTGTATGCATGTGTGCACCTGCATGAGCATTTGAGCAGCATTAACTCTATAACTTAAATGAAATACACATTTGGGGTTGGGACATCATTGGTTAATTGAGAGCTTTAATGAACTTTGAACAGCAGTGGATTAGCCCTTTTGGCTCTTTTCCATGGTACCTCGGACACAGAACTTGATGCCTCTTGACATTTTTCTTTGGAATTATGTGAAATCCAGGGTGTATGCTGTATCTGTATCTGCATGACCTTGAGATCTTGCAGATACATTCTCATGGCTAGCTATGCACTTGCAGAACCATTAATGACATTATGCTATTAATGGCATTTCAACTGCCATGATACTGTTGTGTGAGTTTATGCTGAGCCTGCTTTCTAGCAGACAGCAATCATTTTGGGTTTGTCCCACCCTATCAGTTATGGGTTGTCTTTTATTATTGTAATAAATGTCATTCTGTATATATAGCAAATGCATCATGTATATTGTCCTGCTGTTATGTGATGCACTAACAGATTAACATTCTACTATTCCTTGAATTAATACAATTTTTCTTTAAAACATGCAAAATTTTTATGTTTTAAGCCTTGCATGTTTTAAACCTTGCAATTAACTTTTTTGTGCACCTACCATATTAAGAAATTTTGCATATTATAGTAAGTAACATAAGGTTATACTTGAGCAGTCTTCTCTTATTCACATTGAGGGCTGTTTTGAACATTTTGATTTCAGATTGGTTTAATTTGTGGAATGATTTTCATTGCACATTCCTACTTTTGTTTCACTCCACTTACTATTTTTAATTTTAACTTCATTTTCTAATTTCAATAATAACTTCAAATTACTTTATTTATAATATTAAGTTTATAATCCTACAGACTGCCTTATCCAGATTTAATCATATTTATATCATAGTATCTTATTTAGTTTTATTAATGTGCATTTGTGTTTATACATGTAGTAATCAAATTTATTGAATCAAAAAGCTCTTTTAACTTATTTTTTGTCAGGGTTTAATTTTAATTTTGTACTACCATGGAAAACTTTCAGTGGAATCAATATTTTGCTGGTTAGGAAGCAGCAAAAAAACTGATACATTATTTGGTTTCACCCAGATAATGGTATCAGTCAAACTGATGCTTTGGTATTATTGGGTGGGCAGTTATAATGAAATTGCATGATGTATGGCTCTCGTTGGCTGCTCCTAATTATGACTGAAAACAGCTGTTAAACTATACAAAATAAATCTTAAAATATGTCTATTAAAACTTAGAATGTGAATCTAGTATAAATTAAAAGCACATTGAATTTAATGCAACTTCAGAAAATATGCATCTCCATAAATGTCTTCATTGATTATTCAAATACCTTTTAAGGTATTTGAATAATCAATATTGTAAATAATGTGTTTAAATAAATTATATTTTAATATTTTGTGTGTTTGTTTTTGGGCACGTTTTGAGGCAAGTGCTTGTCAACTAGATAAGCACTTTGATAAACTTTCCCATGGATTTATCATGGTTTGTGGTGATTACAAATGCATCAAAAGAAAGTTGCTAAAGTATAGGACAATGGCATTTGATTATTTTATGGAACATTACACTGCCAAGTAATGCATTTAAAAAGAAAAAAATTTCTTATCCTCATTTAATACTTCATTTAGTTTCCTTAACTGAAACACACACACACACACAGTAATTTTGTTGCATTAAGGCTAACTCAAAGACATTTTCAAAGTGGAAAGCCCAAAATTAAGAAATTCGCACGCACACAAGGAAGCATAGGATAATGATATAACTGTTTTATAGAACATTAAGCTGCTGAGAAAGAGAGAATGCAGTGTCTTATTTAGAAATAAAAACTTGTCTTATATCTGTGACCTTCTAATGAATTTTCAGAACTTAACTGCATGCAGTGATTTCCTTATGCTAGATTACAGTATGTTAGGGAAATTTTGTAATGTTAGGAAATTATGTTGGAGAAATAAAAAAGCAGTGACATCACACTGTGCTATATGGAATATTATACTACCAAGTGAGTGCAATGTCTTTTTATAACTGCATATTAGAAATAAAACTTTATTTCATCCCCCTTGTAATATATTAGTGAGTTTTTTTTTAAATCTAACTCTATACGGTGGTTTTATTAAATTACATTTGTTCATGTTAGAAAAATTTTGAAACAAGCAACTGCATTACTGTCTTAAGTATTTAAAAAAATGCTTGTTTTTCAAAGTTTATATGGCATACCATTTGAATAACAGTAGCTGTCATTCATGATTAGGGGCAACCAGTAAGAGGCACACATCATGCAATTTCATTATCATTTCGCCATTCAGTAATATCATCATGTCAGTTTGATTAACATGGGCAACTATGCTGCTTCCTAATGCTACCAAAAATTTTCCCACAGTAGTATATAAATGTCAACTACTAATGTTTTTAGCATTAAGTTATATTTAATTTTCCTTTTTTTTTCATTAGCAAGGCCATCATTTAGTCAGAAGCTTAATGATGTAAGTGCCAAAGAGGGAGAGAATGTTGAATTTACAGTAAAAGCTATGGGTGAGCCACAGCCAACTTTAAAATGGTAAATATAAGTACCTAATTATTTTCTGATCATTTATTTCTGATATATTCCTTTGCTCCCTATACTACTTTGTGTGTGTGTGTGTGTGTGTGTGTGTGTGTGTGTGTGTGTGTGTGTGTGTGTGTGTGTGTGTGTGTGTGTGTGTGTGTGTGTGTGTGTGTGTGTGTGTGTGTCAGAGAAATATTCAGACTGGTTTGGAAGAGAGCAAAGATAATTACAGATGCTAGTTCAGAAGAATAGAACCCATGTAAGTATCTATAGAAAAGGTATGTGGCAGAAACTAAATGTCTTTGAGACAGAGAATGAAGAGACTTTGTGAGAGAGTGGTCATTAATTAACTTTACTGTTATCTTTTGAATTGAATGTAATATCTCTGAGGTTTTGTACAGAGTAAATAGTTGTTTTGTTTAGAGGTAAAGGCCAAGAGTATAAAAGAAAATCCAGTTTTTTTGTTGTTTTTTTTTGATGGAGAGGGAGAAATATTTGTGATGTGCTTATGCCACGAGAGAGATTAGAAGTGAGGATAATCCATAATAGAGATGTGTAATTTAGTCTGAGAATCAGAGTATTATTGAAGGTGAGTATAGGAGCAGTAGGCTCAGTTTTTTTGAGAGAAATAAGACAAGATTGAGTTTTAGAAGATTGAAGTTAACAAAGTTTTCTTTTGCCCATTGGAAATTACCTGGAGATCAGCATTTAAGGAATTGGTGGTGGATATTCAAAAAGTTCAGCTGTTTGTGTAGAGTAAGGTTTCTCAAACTGGAAGGTGGAATGTAATGTGTTATCATGAGCATTATCATGAATTTGACTATGGATAGGATTTCAATTCAGGGGAAGAAGATCATTACTATATGGGAGGAAAAGTATGGGAGAAAGAGTTGAACCATGTGGGGAGGATCACCAGTATTATTGGAGAAGTTAGAAGACAAGAGTCTACCACACTTAAAGTGAATGTTCAGAGAGAAAACTGGATACCTAATTGCAGGAAAAAAAACAGTCAATAGGCCATAAGGTGGGAGCTTGTTTAGAAGGTGTTCATGCCAAACATGATCAAATACTTAGAAATATCAAGAGGAACTGTTGAATTTCACCAGACTTTTCCATTGCATTTGTACAAAGATTATTAAAAAAAGCCAATATGTCATCTGCCTTCCCTCACTCTCTCCCTCCCTCCCTTTCTTTTATCCCTTCAAAATGATGTAAGTTTAATATTTTTTGTACTCTAAATTCAGAGTGTAAATTGCTAATCAGATTTGACATACCAAGAATGAACATGTGCATACCATCCTAACCAGGGTAGTAATTTTTCTGGAAATGCTCCTTTACAACCTTAATCTAATTTTTGTAATCTGACTGGTTATAAAAATAATGAATAAAAAGTAGCTTATTCTCTTTTATTGAGGTGTGATACATTGGCATATTGGACTAAAAGTCAGCCTTTTGATTTATTGCCTGCCAAAATGTTTTTTATCTCTATGTTCAGCTTACTTCATTCAGCAATAAAATTTTTGTAAAGGAAATTGAAAATATGTTTTAATCCACAGTGGAAAATTGGTATTTGAGGTGGCTCAGTTTTACTATTGATAATTATCTCATTTCCAAATTTATCAGAAAAAGTAAATAAAAATAATTTTAACCATAACTTTTGCAAATAATTTGTTTTATGGTGGTGAAAGAAAAAGTAACCAGTGAAGAAGTAAATAGTTTCTTATTACTAGTAATTATAAGTAACTTATTTGTTTATTTAACATATGGCTTATACATCTTATAAGATGTATAAGCCATATGTTAAATAATGATGAATAATGCTAAATAAGATGTATAATGTATGAGCATATACAAATTTAAAATTTAAACTAAAATATAAGCTATAACATAAAAGTTGATTAAAACATGTTAGTCACCACAGTAGGCATGCAGCTTGCAGTCATTTAAATGTCATGAATTTTCTGTCTAGAAGCACTACAATTGCATTGTGGAGAAGGTGATTCATTCCATTTAAATAGTGAGTTTGCACATTGACCATAATTTGTGTGTGTATCCTATAAAATGTTGTCCAGCTCTTGCATGGGAGGTTGGAGTCAGATGCGATTTGAGCAGCACAAAACATATGGTGTAGCTGGAACTCTGTAGTTGTTTCCCACTACTCTTTCCATTGTGCCATTGAATCAAAGTATAAGTATAAGAACAAAGTATAAGTAACTATTCATAGCTGCTTCATTGTAATATTGGCAAGTTATAGTAAACACCAGGAAAATTTTAATATTTCTTTAAGTAAGAGGAAATTCTATAGGAAAATCTGAAAAATAAAGCATATACTTTGCTTAGTGGTATCTGGAATCAAAAGTATATGCAGATCATGTGTCTACTTTTGACTGCAGAGATAGTGTAAAGCAACTTATTCAAATACTATACATATAACTCACAAGACAGATATGAAGTAAGGAAGAAATATGTGAAAGTAATCTGTAGGGAAAAATATATGGAATGCAAAATTAAATACATAAAATATATGGAATACATAGTTCCTGTTTATTTTATGAGTTACATATAGAGTAGTATTGAAATAATCTGCTTTGTGCTATCTTTGCTGCTCTATAGCCGTTACTCTGATAGAAAAGTTCACTCTGGTTAAATTTGCTCACTTTCAGCTTAGTATTCAGAATTATTTTATATTCACCTACAGCTTTGCTCTATTATTATTATTATTATTAGCCATATGGTGCAAGGAAGCCTGAGGCTTATGCTGCACCTGCCAAAAAAAAAAAAATTCCCGAGTTATCCAGAGAGAGAGAGACAGAGAGAAAGAGAGAGAGAGAGAGAAGTAGAAAGGAATTGCCAAGAAAGAGAGAAATGATGATATCCAGGTCAGGACCCTCAATTTGCCAAGCCCATACTCACCAGATGTGAGCCCTTGGGGTTAAGCCAGAGAAGATAAAAAAGAGGAGATTCCAAATTACCAAGTCTCTGACAGGGAATATCAGAATGGACATATGCACAAGTATCACCATTGAGGTGAAAGAATCATACAGCGAATAATTTGGGCAACTGAGATGAGCATTAGTTGAATCAACCGATAACTGAGGCTCTGTGAGAAAAAGTACGTGAGGTTTGGCAGACTACAAGTGGAAGTGGACATCATTGAGATTAGAATTGAGACCATATATATTTATGAAATGAACTAGGAAGTGTTTGGGAGGTTTAGATCTTTCACAGACAAGCTTACTCCAAGGGCTGTTGTTATTATTTGGTTTTTAGGAGCATTAGCAAATAAGGCCATATTGCTCCGGGGATATGCGGTGGTCATTCCCTGACCTTTCTGCATCCTCCGTATTTGGTAATCATGGGCTCGAACCCCAGTCTAATCAAGAAGTATGTTCTACGCACTACTGCTCCTGCCCACCTGGCTATGGAGGTGCCACTTACTCCAAGGGCCTAGGCAGACTAGGCAACTGCCCAGGGCCCCCTAAAATTGTTTTCTTATACATTTTTTCATTATTTTATTTTAAATAAATTTATAATGTTCCTCTTGTTTCATGCCGATCAATCAAAGCATCTTTGCACGCCGTGCTATCTGGTGAATCATCATATATACATGATGATTCACCAGATAGAGCTAGTTGCATATTGATTAGGTAGATTTAGTTACTGATCCGGAAGCCGCCTAAAGAGTTACCAATAGGTTCGGTCTGGTGTACTAATTAGCAGCCAGCCTGCGAATACCCTCAAAATGTAAGGAAATTGGATTTTGCCATGATGTCCATCATAACCTCAAAAGACATCAGTCATACTGCACGATGGAAGATATGGGGAAGGTTTGACCGGAACTTAGCTCTGGAGACTAAGCATGGGTTCCACCACTTCAAGCCTCCAATAAGCAAAGTGGTGATATTGCACTGGTTGATGAGAGTCAGCTACCACTTAGTATTGCCTGTTAACACAGAGGGGCGGCATTCCCCTGTGTGGTGTGGACGCCACACCTCAACCCCTGCTTACATTGGCCTGCTTACATTACAACCCCATGCACAAGCACAGTGTGCTTGTGCATGGGGGTTATACCCAGGATTACTAACAGTCCCAACATTGTGAAGGTGCAAGCAGAGGATATGGTTGTCACAGACCATTCAGACTTCACCAAAATTGGGTCCACTCGACTTGAGTGTCACCCGAATATCAGTTCCATCAGCGTTTTAGACTCCTAGGTAGCAAGTACAGCTTTTCTGGCATATCTGAGAGAATATTGTTATGATGTGGTGATTTCCTAGTTTGGTATTTATTATGATATCTTTTGCTTCCTTAACATTTTAACAGTATAAAAGCTGTAGCCATTTAAATTAGATTTTTGCATAGATTTTTGGACTGTTTTGAACTATTTGTTCATTTATAGATCTAGCACCTTACTGAAGAGAAAGCTGCTTCTATAGGGATAGGATACACCTAAATAGAAGGGATGCAAGAGTGTTTTCTGATGCTATCGAAGCAGCATTAGGTGGGTTGTAAAACTGCTAGCTCGTGGGATTCACAGACCAAAAGGTTAATAGTAGCTGCAGGCAGAGGTGAAAGTGATTCTTGCACCGCTTCTATTAGAATGAGCAGCAGCCTGGAGGGCAGGGTGCTGGGGGATTTAGAGACTGGTGGGAGCCATCAAGAAACAAATAAATACATGGGCTGTGTTAGGGTAACTAAGAATAAGAATAGGTGCACATATACTTGCATATACACCATTGCTATAAGTATAGTAAATAAATTTGATGAATTTGAAGTGCTGGTCAAAACATCAAAGGCAGATATTGTTGAGATATCAGAGACATGGTGTCACACAGATATAACCAGTGCAGAATTGGAATTTGGGGAGTACAATGTGTACAGAAAGGACAGACAGGGTAGGAAGGAAGGAGGGGTTATGCTGTTAATTAAGAAAAACGTAAAATCTAAGGAGGAGTCCAGTTGACGCAGATGAGTCAGTTTGGTGTGACATAAGAGTCAGTGTGTGTCAGTTGGTGTGACATAAGCACGGGGGAAAGCAAAAATGAGAGTAGGAGTGTGTTATAGGCCTAATGACTCTAATGAATACAATGAACAATTTTACAGAGAAATAGAATGGACCAGTAAATCAGATTGTGTTATAATGGGGTATTTTAACTTACCAAATATTGACTGGAACTTGTGAGTTGGCCACTTGCACACTAGCAAGACTTTTGTGGATTTATTGGATGATTGTTTTCTGCAGCAGCACATTTGAGAGACAGCCAGACAGTGTAATACTCTTGATCTGGTTATTGGCAGTGATTATTCGTACATTAAGAATTTGCAGATAAAGGAACCACTAAATGGCAGTAATCACAGTGCGCTGATGTGGGATTTACTTAAAGATATAATTATCATCTGGGGTAAAGGGAAGAGTTTTTTGATTTTGTAAAGATGACTACAGCGGTCTCAGACAGTTTTTAAATTCTGTACAGTGGGACCAACTGATGATGTTACTAACAGCAAATTCTAAGTGGGAAGCATTCAAGGAACTAATCGTGGAAGCTACTAGGCTTTTCATACTGAATAAGAAATATTGTTCAAGGTTAAGGCCTAAATGGATGTCAGATGAACTATGAGACTCATGGCAGAGAAGAAAATGCATGGGATGCATATGAACTATCAGTTGACACAGAAGATTATGTTACGTATAAGCTAGTCTGTAATCAAGTCACAAAGGAGGTTAGGCAAGCGAAGACAGATTTGAGAAATCATTGACAAAGGATGCAAAGAAACACAGCAAGGAGTTCTTTACTTATATAAACTCTAGAAGGAAGAGGATGAATCAGATTGGTCTACGATATCAATGATTCGACTGTTGATGATTCTTCTCAGACAGCTGATAATCTGAATGAGTATTTTGCATCTACATTCACACATGGGGAGTTATTAAGGGAAGAAAATGCCAGAAGTTTATCAAACTGTAACAGGGTGCTTAATGATTTTGTAATAACTGAGAGCAAAGTGGAGGAGAAATCGTTGAAGTTAAACATAAGAAAGGCACCTGGGGTGGATGAAATCTATCCAATTATATTAAAGGAGGTGGCAAAGGAAGTAAGCAAACCCTTAGCCATAATTATGAGAGCATCCTTGGATTCAGGGGAAGTTCCCACAGACTGGAGATGTGCAAATGCATCCCCAATTCACAAGAGGATCTAAGGATGACATAAGTAATTACAGATTAGTTAATTTAACTTCCATTCTGGGGAAAATAATGTAGTTACTGGTTAAAGATGCATTGCAGGATCATTTAGACAAGACTACGGTAATAATTCAGACAACAGCATGGATTTGTTAAGGGGAAAGTCTTGTCTGATAAATTTGATTGAATACAATGATGTGGTCACAAATGCAAAATACTGCATATGGGTAGAAATAACCCCAGAGAAATATACCAACTGTTTGGTACTACACTTAGAGTGGTAGAAAATGAAAAAGATCTGGGAATATTTGTGCAGTCAGATATGAAGTTTCCTGAGCAATCCAGACAGGCTGCCAGAGCAAGTCTTGTCAATGATATACAGGGGTATTGTCAATACATGGGGTATTGTCAATGATATACAGGAATTTTGCTAGTAGGGGAAAAGGAGGTGATTATCCCTTTGTATAAGGCAATGGTCAGGCCATGTACTGAGTACAGGTCTGGAGGCCTCATTTTAGGAAGGATATAGAGTTACTTGAGTGTGTACAGAGAAGGGAAACAAGATTGGTGAGGGAAACGAAGTGGTCCTCTTACCAAGAAAGGCTTTTCTGCAAATTGTAGCGGCTGGAGACTAGGCATCTGCGAGGTGATCTGATTGAGATGTATAAGGCCTTGAATGGGTTGAACACACTGAATTCTGATGGGATTCTTCTGCTTACTCAGTTTACGAACCTGAGTGGGCGTAAATTAAAAGTAAGGAAAGACAGTTGTAGAATAGATGGGCAGAAATTTGCCTTTAGCCAGCAGGGAATGGATGTGTGGAATTTTTTTTTTTTTTTTTTTTTTTGGCTGATACTATATAAGCTCATACACTTGCTTTCTTGCAACACATGCCTCCATTACTACTACTATTACTTTCTACTACTATTTTTGGCTATTGCTCTTTTATACTTAAAATTTTATTATTTCATGGTTTCTGTACTTTCATTTTATGTTATTTCTGCTGTTAAGAGTTATTGGTAATATTTTTGTTTTCGCTAATATTTCACTAGAACAAAAATATTTTGGTAATATCTTTGTTCTAGTGATTTTAGTCTCTGCTGCATTCATCAGTTTTTATCTGTTATATATTCTATATATTTTAACCAACAGTTTAGTTTCATATATTTCTTCCTTCCTTCCTCTTAAATATTTGGTGGGAGGGGAATATGTTAAAAACTTTGTTTCCTTCTTTCTGTGGTAACAACACCCACTCTATTTTCTTTTTCTTTAAATTCATTATAGATAAATTTTTTATTAGCTGTTCCATTCCATTGTTGTGTCACATATTTAAAATGCATGAAATTAAAAAAAAAATTAACTTGACCATTTTACTTACCATTTTACTTACCATTTTACTTGGCAAACTGTGCAACTAGATACTCATTTCTGCTACTTTTAGTTCATCTTGACTATTTCTCTCTGAAATCTCCTTCAACATATTTCAACAGTTATTGATGCCTCACCAGAATGTAAGTTAGAAATATCTACTTTCAAATGAGTAGAAAGTAGCATCTAGAGGATTTTTTAAAATGCTTTATAAGCCAAAAATGATTTTTAGTAATAATGATGTTCTTTACCATGTGTCTATTCAGTTCACTGCTTAAGCTAAGTGTTTAATTACATCAGAGTATTGGAAGCCTCACCAAAAATTTAAAATTTCTCTAATCTTGTTCGCTGTTGGAATTTTAAGCATTATTAAATTTTTGACATAAAAAGGCAAAACAGTATGTAGACTTGGAACTCATACTTTATTCCAGTTGATACCCCAAGTTGATTTTCCACCTCTGCTTTCAGGTATATTGACAGTATGGAGATCACAGAGAGTGAGAACTATAAAATATTATCAGACAAAGAAAATGGCACATACACATTGAAAGTGAAGGATGTTAAGTGCAATATGTCAGGGAGCTATACTTGTGAAGCAGCTAACTCAGTAGGCAAGGATTCTACTAGTGGAATACTTTCAGTCAGTGGTAAGTACTGTGTGTGTGTGTGTGTGTGTGTGTGTGTGTGTGTGTGTGTGTGTGTGTGTGTGTGTGTGTGTGTGTGTGTGTGTGTGTGTGTGTGTGTGTGTGGACTGGTGGGTGGGAATTTGTGATGTGCACCACCATAACTAATTTTTCATGGTAGTTCATAGAAATTCCTAATGGGTCAAATATTTGTTAATCATAAATATAATCATTAAAGCCATTGGCTGCGACTTCTGCCCATCCATATTTCTGCTTCTGTTACATCAAAATGGTTCTATGGTTTCTTTATCTAAACATGAAGCTAGCTTATTAGCATCTCACTTTTCTTCTAACCCATGCATTGATCTCAGTAGGTCTTCCTCCCCCCGCCATGCCAGTTACATTCCATTTAGTACCTCCCTTAGTTTTCTAACAGAAAGATTAAAAGAATCCAAAAGAGACTCAGTGCCAAGAATTCTCCAGGTACTTGTTTTATATTTGTTCTTATAACTTGTGCTTCAAAAGTTAATTACTGTTTGGTGTCACTGATGTTTTCCTTCTGCATGGAATTTGGTCCAGCCAAAAGGATGACAAATTCTTCCCTTCCAATTATTATCTTATTGCACTTTTTCAACCTTTCCAAGATAATGGAGAAATCAGTTAAACTCCAACTCTTAACACTATTTTAAAACCCTCCATCTGATAAATAGTCACCAATATGGATTCTGTCAGTGTCAATACACTGGTAATATCTTGTCTTGTCTTATGCAACTGTGGTCTGATTCCACAATAAAGTTTGGTGAAGCTAAATCTTAGAAATTCTGAAAGCCAGTTGATTTCAGAATTTCTAAGATTTTTGCTTATGTTTATGTTTGGCAAAAGGTCTTTTAAACAAGTTTTCATCTTGTGGAAATAAAATGGAAACTCTATACTTTTTGAAATAGGGTAGCAGTTTCCTTTCTAACCAGTACACTCTGCGTGATGGTTCTTCATCTTTTAGCTCCTCATCTAAAGCTGGATTTCTCCAAAGTTCTCTTCTTTCACTTACTTCCAATTGACTAGAAATTCTTTCCATAATTTTGCTGATAGTAGCACACTACCTTTCACTTTCAAGTTCGGGAAATTGAGCTCTACACAAACAGCTACAATTTCTCAAAAATCTAATTCCTTAAAAGTATTATACTGTACACTAAACAAAATAAAAAATAAAATCAATTATTTAATTAACTTTAGTTAATTTAATTTTACTTTTAATAGCCAATGTATAGAAGTGCTTAAGCATCATTTTATATATTCAGTTGAGTTCCACTCCCTGTATTTCTCCATTTCGGAGATTTCTGTTTCCTCATCAGTGGGCAGTAAGCATCCTGAGTGTAGGAGCTGAAAACCAAGTTATGACTTGATTACACACAATATAAGAAATGCCAAGTAGTGATTCTGTTTCTGCTGCATGCCTTTACTATACTTTTCATGGATACTTTTCTTCTGAATTAGTTTCTATTATTCCACAACTTGCTTCTGAACCAATCCAAATATGTGCATCACCTAGTCAACATCCATTGACAGCTCAATTCCAAATTTGCTTAACTGATGTGTTTGTCACTGAACCTTTTTGCTCTTTGGACAACTTTCTTTATGATTTCCTGAAAAGTGGGCTCTACAGAAATTCTAAAGAATTAGTGTATAGAACCACTGATTTGATGCACTAAAAATTCCCAAAAAAGAACAGGAAAGATTTGCTTTACTATGGATAGAAAAGGATAAAGTGAACAATGAATAAGTTCTAGTTCTGTTCATTTTTGATTCACTATTAAAAAAATAATAAGAAGATACAGTATCACAAATATTATTGTTATCTTCACTTCATTCTAAATTTATTCTTTTTTGGTATTTTTTTTTTTATTTAGCTGATACTACTCCTCCTTCATTCATACAAGGCATGAAAGATGTTGAGACAGTTGAAAATCAGGATGCAAGTTTCACTGTTAAAATAGCTGGGAAACCAAAGCCATCAGTGAAATGGTAAGTTGAAATAAGATACATCCTGTTGATTAATGCATATTACATATTTAATGCAAATTAGGCATGATAAAGCTACATACAGTAACCCTTTAAAATCCAACATCCTCGGGGTTTGCAAGGTGACGTATTTTAAAATTTTCTGGATTTTAGAGAGGTATAACTAATGGGTTGAGCAGTTCTAGAGGAGCACATGTCAATAAATATTAGGCACAACTGAACTTATTTGTATCTGTAAATGTTTATAACGACTATCTTGTCCTTTCATCTGTTTTTCATCTTTTTGGACAGCAAGATTTATGATCCTCTTAATGAGGATTTATACTGCATGGGCAATGCAATTATCTTAATCAGGAATGTTGTGGTCCTATCATCACAGTATATCTCATTCATTGGATCTCTTTATCTAACACATTGTATTTTAGTAAGAAACGTTCAAGTTTCATTGCGAAATTCATATTTTTGTTTTTAAATAAATTTTTAAAGATTACTATTAATATATATTTTTAGTAGCAATGGGTAAAATAGATATTTTTCCCTCCCCTTTGATTATGCCATTGTTTCATAATGTTAGGTGTATAAATTTAATGATTTTCTATTATGACATTTAGAAAAAAGCAACGGAACATCGTTCCGGTGCATTCCAGCCCAAATACACCACTGCTGCTGCTGCTGCTGCTGCTGATAATCAGGTCAAGAGTAGTATTGCTTCCTCTTGTTGCTTCTCTAACATGCTGCTGTAGAAAACAGTCATCCAATAAATTCACAAAAGTCTTGCTAGTGTGTGAGTGACTAATCCACAACTTCCAGTCAATATCCAGAAAGTTAACCACCCATCATAATACATTCTGATTTACTGGCCCACTCCATTTCTGAGTATAGTTGTTTGTTATACCCATCCTGTCATTAGGCCTATACCACACTCCTATTCACATCCAGTCTAACATATCCAGCATTCTTTCTTCAGTGGCGCCTCCATAGCCAGGTGGGCAGGAGCAGCAGTACGTAGCACATGCTTCTTGATTAGACCGGGGTTCGAACCCGTGACCGCCAAATATGGAGGATGCGGAAAGGTCAGGGAATGACCACCGCATATCTCCGGAGCAATATGGCCTTAGTTGCTAATGCTCCTAAAAAAAAAGAAAAAAAAAAGGCCCCTCCGTAGCCAGGTGGGAAGGAGCAGCAGTGCGTAGCACATGCTTCTTGATTAGACCGGGGTGCGAGCCCATCACCACCAAATACGGAGGATGCGGAAAGGTCAGGGAATGACCACCG
This sequence comes from Mastigoproctus giganteus, assembly GCF_048544385.1. Classification (NCBI taxonomy): domain Eukaryota; kingdom Metazoa; phylum Arthropoda; class Arachnida; order Uropygi; family Thelyphonidae; genus Mastigoproctus; species Mastigoproctus giganteus. The sequence continues at coordinate 20,439,855 of NC_143587.1, forward strand.
CATATTCCCGGAGCAATATGGCCTTAGTTGCTAATGCTCCTAAAAAAACCAAATAACAACATAACAGCTCCTAAAAAAAAAACAAAAAAAACAAAACTTTCTTCAGTGTATACTGACAAAATTAATATTGATGCACAATAAAATGATAATCATTTGTCATCATAGAAAATAAAACCAAAGAATTATTATTTATTTATTTTTTTGCTAAAGTCTATATACTTTATGTTTAGAATGCTATATAATATGTTCTTTTTTTTTGCATAAGGATTAACCTTATTTGAAGTCATTGGAATGTAGTTGCCTATAGTGAGCAAAATACATTGGGGTAAACCTTAAACCTCATTATCTCTATGTACTGTCAAGTATCATGAGTTTTAATATGCTCAAAATCCTGAAAAAAGAAATTGTTATGGAATATATGATGAATTGTGGTCTTAAACTAAACTGCCGTTGATTTAATATGTATAATTAATTTTTGTAAGAATCAGAAAAATAATAGAATTAACTCTGATAAAGAAAAATTATAGATTGTTTTATTAGTCATTATTGTTTTTAAATTATTTTTAAAATTATTATTATTAAATCAATAATTAAATTTAATTTTTTTTTGTCAAAGGACTGTAGATGGAGCAGAGTTAACAATTGATGGAAAGCATGTTAAAACAAAAGAGGAGGCAGATGGCTTTTTAACTTTAATTATTCAGAAAGTGATTAAAAGTGAAGAGGGTACATATAAATGTGAAATCAAGAATGAATATGGAAAAGAGGTTACAAGTGGAAAACTTAAAGTAAAAGGTAACTACCCTACTTTTTTTTATAAATTAATATTAATCAACAAGGATTTTCATACATTAATATGACTTTTATATATTATTATTATGACATGATTAGAAAGAAAACATATTTAATTGACATAATGATTAACATGTTTTTTATTCAAGCTATACAGTCAGTTTTCCTGTCAAATTCTTATTTTTATTCTCTTTCTTATTCTAGATGAAATGTGAACATATAAAATATTAAAAAAATTACTCCACTTTCATATAAATTATTTGTATTTTCATAGTGTGTTGTATATTCAAAGAAATATCCATAAATAAGTTTCACTTGCTTGTTATTTCAACCTATGCTTAAAATTTTTTGAATAGACTATTTTTAATTGTGAAATATTTCATTTTTGTAATGAATATAATTTTCTTACCAGTTAATATTTAAATAAAATATGATTTTATAGAGTAAAATATTATTGCAATGAGTAATATTTTAATGAAAATTTCACTACAAGAGAAAATATTTTCAGGTTTCAGGTGACTTCCCTTATTATTAGTGATGCAAGCCTCATTTAAATGAATAATTCAGTGATATGACATACCATGGCATGATTACCTCACAACTGCAGCTGTGGGTAAAGAAGTAATTTTGCTTTCTTTTGTAGTAACTTCCACTTCATCTCATCTCCTATATTAGGTGACTAATTCTAATATAGACCATGCCTTTTATCTGTACAACATATGTATTCACTGTCAGATGTTGTGCAGGTGGAAATACCCGTGGGAAAAGCCCTGCTTCTTCCATTGAGATCAGCTAACTATAGCTCTGATTGAAGGCCTAAAGAATTTCTTGAGATGTGAATTCTACCCAAGTGGGTGGCCAGTGGGGATGTATCATGCCAACTAAGCTGCTATATGGAGGACAATTCAGTCCTATAAAATAAATTGTACTGGTTTACAATAAAAGATATTTTTATGCAACTTATGAATGACAGAGTGTATCCGATATTATAAATACAGCTGGGATAGGATTCACTTAAAAAAAATGAAAGTTTTAAAAGATACAGTAAAAAAAATTAAAAATAGCACGACATCTTCTTCATTTCCAACATTTTTGAATGGTTATGGTAAAATGAAAAAGTGCAATGATTGATGTGGTCTGTGAGATGATGAATATATTTTCCTGTAGTTATTTCAGGAAATAACTGTAGTTTTTTCCCTTTTTTTGTTTTAGGAAATATAAAAAAACCCCACTAAAATCCTTGAAAATATATGAATAGCAGATATAGAATCATAATACAAGAGGTTTGGTGTTTTCATGGTTTCAGGTCTTTCACTGTAGAAACATTCTCATTCGAGGTTCACTCGCTATTCAGATAAATTAGTTATCTAATTCAGCAGTTAAACATTCATCATTCATTGTAATGTTAAAAAAATTAACATATTGATACATGAAAGTAAAAATAAATTTTATCTACATTATATATAGATAACTTATTATTACCTTAATAAACTACAAATTCAAAACTATAGTTATATCTGAACTATATTCAGATATAACTGGATTATATTTTATTAAAATGTAAAATGTAATACTGTATTTATAGTGTATTTCCTGTAAATAAAATCATAATATTTCTTATAAATATAATGACTCCACTTTCAAAATGATATTTTGAACAAATATATTTGTTCAAGATATCATTTTGAAATTGAACAAGAGTTTGAACAAATATATTTACTTTTTTAGTATATATTTTTTGTTCATTTTATTTATTATTCGATTTATAATCAATATTTAAAAAAAATATAAGGTAGAAATTGCAAATTCTATACATTACAAATGTGCAAGTGTGCATTTTGTACAACAAAATGCACACTTGCACATTTGATTTTTGCTCATAAAGTAAAATCTCATTGTAACAGTATTTTTCTGTATATCTAAAAATTAGCATATCAATAAGGATGATGCATTTCAGGACTGGACTGGTAATGTATAATTAGGGGTTCATTCAAATACAGGTATTTGAATGAACCTGTATTTCAAATTTTGAATGTGTTCATTCAAATACCTGTCCACTCAGCCTTAAATTTATTTAGGCTATCAACTTCCACAACAAAGGATGGAAGTCTGTTCCACCAACCAACCACCCACTGGCTAAAGGCAAACTTTCGCACATCTATCCTACAGATGTAGGATAGATGTACTCGTTCCAACAGCTCTACATCCTTCTTAAAATGAGGCCTCCAGACCTGTATACAGTACTCAAGGTGTGGCCTGACCATTGCCTTATATAAGGGGATAATCACCTCCTTATCCCTGCTAGAAAAATTCCTGTATATCATTGACAAGGCACTATGAGCTACTCTTGCAGATCATCTGCACTGCTCAGAAAACTTCATATCTGCCTGCACAATTACCCCCAGGTCCTTTTCGTTCTCTACCACTGTCAGTGTAGTGCCATAGAGTTGATACGTCACTCTGGGGTTGCTGCTTCCCATATGTAGTACTTTACATTTGTCAATGTTAAACTTCATTTGCCACCTGTCAGCCCATCTGCTCAACTTTTCTAGATCCTGTTGCAGCAGCATACTGTCATTAGTGTCCTTATTGTCTCTTTGGATCTTTTCAGGAAGCTTGATGTCTTTTTTTTTTTTTTTAGGTGCAATCTCCATACCTAAATGCATTTTTCCAAGTGCAGTCTTTATATAGCAGAATTCTGACCTCCCTATCTCTAAAAACTTGTGTTTGGTAAATCATTGATAGGGCACATGGGCCTTTCTTGCTATCACATTACACTGCACAGAGAACTTCATCATGACTTTCCTAACTCTGCAAGCAAATATTTGATAAATCATTTATAGGACATCAAGGCCAAAAATAGGCCTTCCTTGCTGCTTGTCTATACTTAATGGAGAATTTCATGTCTTCCTGGATTGTTAACTCCAAACTTACCTCCTTTTATTGTTTTTAGTTCAACTTCTCTTAATGTATAAATTAATTTGGTTTTGCTTTTTTCACAAATATAAGACCTTGAATTTTGCAGAATTAAAACATAGTTGCCACTATATTTATTCATACCTGAAGGATATCCAAGTAATCTTGAAGGGATGCTGCTTGGCACTGGTGATTAACTGCTCTCTTGATCTTGATATCATCTGAAAATTTTGACACTGTGTCCTAATCAATTTTTTCACTGTTATAAAACAACTGTGGTCCCAGCACTGATCCCTCGTGTAGCTTACTTCTAACACTAGTAGTAGTAGTAGTGGCATGTGATGCAAGAAAGCAAATGTATGAGTTTATGCAGCATCAGCCAAAAAAAAAAAAAAAAAAATCACACCATTCCCTCCAAATGCCTGTCCAGTTCCTCCTTAAATTTATTCAACCTATCAACTTCCACAACGACAGATAGAAGTTTGTTCCAGCAATTAACCACCCGCTGGCTAAAGGCAAATTTCCACACATCTATTCTACATCTGTCTTTTCTTAATTTGAATTTATGTCCCCTTAGGTTCGTAATCTGAACAAGTGGAAGGATCCCATCAGAATTCAGCATGCTCAACCCATTCAAGGCCTTATATACCTCAATCAGATCACCGCGCAGGTGCCTAGTCTCCACCCACTGCAATTTTCAGAACTTAAGCCTCTCTTGGTAAGAGGATTCCTTCATTCCCCTCACCAATCTTGTTGCCCTTCTCTGTACACGCTCAAGTAAATCTACATCCTTCCTAAAATGAGGCCTCCAGACCTGTACACAGTACTCAAGGCGTGGCCTGACCATTGCCTTATACAGAGGGATAATCACCTCCTTTTCCCTGCTAGCAAAATTCCTATATATCATTGACAAAACCCCATGACCTGCCCTGGCAGCCTGTCTGCATTGCTCAGAAAACTTCATATCTGACTGCACAATTACTCCCAGGTCTTTTTCATTTTCTACCACCTTAAGTGTAGTACCACGCAGTTGGTACGTTTCTCTGGGGTTACTTCTTCCCATATGCAGTACTTTGCATTTGTCAAGGTTAAACTTCAGTTGCCATTTCTTAGCCCATCTGCCCAAATTATCCAGATCCTGTTGCAGTAGCACACTGCCATTACTGTCATTAACAACCCTGCCAACCTTTGTATCATCTGCAAACTTCGACATTAAGCCTGATATACCTTCATCAATATCATTGATAAATATACAAAACAACAGTGGACCTAACACCGAACCCTGTGGGACTTCACTAATAACATTAGTCCAAGAAGAGCAGCACCCATTGATTACCACCCTCTGTCTTCTCGCACTTAACCATCCTTTTATCCATTGTAGCAACTTACCCTTAATACCATTCTGCTCCAATTTGTACAATAGTCTTCTATGCGCAACAGTGTCAAAAGCTTTCCTGAAATCCAAATATATGATATCAAAATTATTTTTTGCATCCAGTTCCTTTGTAACCACATCATAATAACCTATCAAATTTGTCAGACAAGACTTTCCTTAGTCTAGTCTGAAGAGTAACTATTAATGGTAATCATTTGCCTCCTTTCCTGCTGCCATCCTGAAATCCATCTAATGACCTTCCTGTGATATCAACATGTTACAACTAATACAGCAACTTGTCATGTGGGTTAGAGTCAAATACTTTGGTAAAGTACAAATAAACAATGTTAAAATTATGTACAAATCCAGCTCATGTTTAATTTTTTCAAAATTACTGACCATATAACCATATTAGTTAAACAAGATTTTTTTCTTTACAAAAAAGTGCTGAGATGGCAGCTTTAGTAACTGATTTTTAAAAGAAAATTAATTCACTTATTAATGATAATTCCATATATATAAAAACATTTTAACATATCACTATAGTTTGTTTTACATGGGCTAAATTTTATTTTTATTTGATAGTGTGATCAAATTTCTCTCTCTCTCTCTCTCTCTCTCTCTCTCTCTCTCTCTCTCTCTCTCTCTCTCTCTCTCTCTCTCTCTCTCTCAGGTAACTCAGACATTTTTGGCTGGTGCAGCATAAGTCTCAGGCTTCCTTGCACCATAATTGAAAGGTGTTTACAAAAAGGACTTACAGTTGTAGTTGAATAACAAGTAGTTATTCAACTACAAAATTCAATCCTTTGTAGCTATTCAACTAGAAAATGGTTGAATTGCTTATAGTTGAATAACTACAAGCAGTTTTCTTGGGGAAGAAATTATGTTAGTTGTTGTTTAATTCATTAAAATTACATATAATATTAAAATGTTAATGTTTAATTATTTTGTTTTTAGAGGCAACTTCTCCACCTAGCTTTATTAAGGGACTGAAAGATGTTGAAGGTGTTGAAAATCAGGATGTCTCATTTAATGTGAAGATTGGTGGAAATCCAAAGCCAAAAGTGAAATGGTTTGTATAATTTTTATTTAAGTAACTTACATGTAATTACACTTCACTGTAATTTTCTTTTTCTTCTTAGTTTACAAACCTACCACTGGAAATCGATGGATTTGTGTCAGCCAGGGTTTATAAAGGAGGAACTACTGAAAACCAGATATTTATGATTAATAACTGTGCTTGATATGATGTGTTTATACTTTGATAATGGAAATTTATGGAAATTACCTTTCTATTCCTCTCACACTTTTTTTTTGGCTGAAAAGGTTTAAGACACATTGCTGGCTTGACCTATGTCCTTAATAAACTGAATTCAAAAATTATGGGTTTGAGTTAGTCTGGAATAGGGAGAGCTGAGACATTTTTGGGCTTTCTTCTCACTATGGCTAAACTTGTTGGTCAAGATAAATTGACAAAAAATTGTCAAATCAAAAGAAAACAATTCTTAAATTTAGTTGGTTTTTCATCCAAATAGATTAAAAACTCCTTTTTGCACATATGCGTCTATATGCAGTTAACATGTTAAACTATCTAATAAATGTAACGGTCTTATAGCTGAGACTTAAGCTTAACCATGTATTGTCTTGTTATTGTGGCGTCTCCGTAGCCAGGTGGGAAGGAGCAGCAGTGCGTAGCACACACTTCTTGATTAGACCGGGGTTCGAGCCCGTCACCACCAAATACGGAGGATGCGGAAAGGTCAGGGAATGACCACCGCATATCCCGGAGCAATATGGCCTTAGTTGCTAATGCTCCTAAAAACCAAAATAACAATAACAGTTATTGCACTGCTTTTAAGTACATGGCAATGAATTATTTTCAAAGTCCACCTGTGCATAAAATGTGTTGATTTTTACAATGTTAAAATGATGAATAACACTGTGTACCACACATTTTCAATACAGCTATGGCAGGATTTGTTTGTTAAAAAACAGAATGAAAGGTTTAAACAACACAGCAAAAGACATGTCATGTCACATCCTCTACTTCATTTTCCACATTTTAAGTTGGATTATCTGTTTTGTAAGCTGAAAATCTGAAGTTTTGTAGTGGAAATCCTAAGAAAAACAATTATTAAAACAAGTGTCATTTTTAATCATCATCATCTGTTCTGTTTATTAATGAACTTAAACAAGTTAGCTAATGTTTGAAGTGCATTACATTTTGGGTACATTAGGAAATAGTAATAATTTGTGATTTATAAAAAAATAAGTCAACTTATTGACATGAAAATTTGTTATAAAGATTCCTGAAATATTCTAAATAAGCATTGAAATTTTGAAATGGATCAGAGCTCCTGTTCTAAATTTACAATAATATTTCTGCAGGGAGAAACCGGAGGAGGGAATGCTATGAAATAGGAATTGAACTTGCAACCATCCCTGGGCTAACAGAAGCAATATATGTTGAAATTTTGGTAGCAATCCACATTTTCTTGTCATTTAATACAAAAATATACTTTCATTTATGCTGATTTTTGTAGGGGGGGGGAGAAACAAGGACTGTGAAATCTTAACTGAACCTGAAATTTTCCCAAAGACCAACAAAACAAACATAGATTGAAAATTTAGCCTTAATCTGGCTTTTTGTTCTAGAGTAACAATGCAAAATATACTTTCATTTATATAAGCAGATTTCTGTGATAAAAGGGGAGCAGGTAAGGCAATGATTGATCTTAAAAGCTTTCCAGGGACCAATGAAACATATGCCAAAAATGCGATATCAATTGAACTTTTTGTTATTAAGTAATATCTAAATATCTGATAACATACTTCCATTACAAATTAGGTAATGTTAGCATTAGCATTAGCATTAGTAGAGGCATATGATGCAAGAAAGCAAGCTTATAAAGCATCAGCCAAAAAAAAATCAAAAACCTTCCTGTTTCACTCATCTATTCACTTCAGCCTTGAATTTATTTAAGCTGTCAACTTCTACAATGACAGATGGAAGTTGGTTCCAGCAATCAACCACCCACTGGCTAACAGCAATTCCCCACATCTATTCTACAACTTGGTTCCCTTGAAATGTTGTTACATTTCAGGTACATTTTATTTTTTTTTTAAATTAATTGAATTTTTTTTCTTTTCCTGTAATTAACTGAAGATGATAAAAAAATATAGTTATCTTCTTATCAATTAATTATTAAAATTATAACTTTATAGAACCCCTAATAAAACTCTGTAGTCTTATGTTCTCGAAACTTAGCTGTTCAGTTTAATTACAACTGTATAATATTTAGTGCTCTTCTTCCATGTACTTTTAAGTCCCTTTTCTATCTCTGCATTAAATCTCTTTGCAAACAACACCATATTCATGATTCTTACATAACAATGTGTGAAGTGTGTATAGACTGTCTAAAGCTCACAGTACTGCATCAAACTTAATTTATTCTATGAATTTCTTTTTTCCATACAATTTGTATGGAAAAAAAGAATTACTAATTGCTGGATGTTTATTTTTCTGATTTTAGTGAAATTTAGGATGGCTCGACAAAGCTTTCTATATGAACCAAATATAAAATTTCATGAAAATCAGTCCACTAGAAATTGAGTTGTTACATGTAGATGGATGGACAGACATAGTGAAGACAACAGGTGTTTATGAATATATGTTAATGTGCCTAAAAAGTACATTTAAGCAGTCAGGAGGCAAATAGAGAGCACATCAAAGTGGAAAGTAAATATTTAGAAGAGTTGAAACAGGTAACTTAAAAAACAACTGAAAAAATAATAATAATAAATATTTGCAATTGGTGATATTTACATAACATGTGAGCTAGCTGTAGTTGAGGTTCATTTCAAAATTGTGACAAACATGGAGTCAAAATACATTAAACAAAGATTAAGACATAAAAAAGAATATATAAAACAACATATTAAATAATTAGTTTACATTTGGAAAGATCTAAAAGTACAGTTTTAGACATCTAAAGAAGTTTGAGATATTCATTAAGTTGAATAGTTCTGTGTCTGTGTTTAGCTAATAAAGACTGATCATAATTTTTTTTTATCGATTGCTTCATGTTAATGTTTAGAAAGACTGGAAGTCCATGTTAGTATGGATTTGATTGAAATGTAATTTAAATAATTAATGATTTGTATTCTGGAATGTGTTGAATCTACAATTTATTAGTTTTCAAATGGAAATTTTTTCAGAATTAATAATAAAAGGTTGTGTTTCTAGGAAGTTAGTAAGCCATTTGTGGAAAACATTTTACACACTGTGTGCCAGAAATAAGCTGAAACAAATACACAATTTTTGTGTACCATTAAAAAATAATAATAATTTTCTTTAAGAAATTGGAGTTCATTATTAGTTGATGGAATCCTGCTTTATGAAGCTGGTTTATTAGAACTTATGAATAACTTCTTTCTTTCATTAGGACTGTAGATGGAGCAGAACTAACTATTGATGGAAAACATATTAAAACAAAGGAAGAAGCAGATGGCTCTTTAACTTTAATTATTCAGAAGGTGACTAAAGAGAATGAAGGCAAATATGAATGTGAAATCACTAATGAATATGGTAAAGAGGTAACAAGTGGAAAATTAAAAGTTAAAGGTAACTAGTTTTAGAGTTCACTCTATATTTTTCTCTTGTGATTTTTTTCTTTTTCTGGTAACTCAATTATGCATTTATGTACTTATTAAGAATTCTTTGTTGTGAAAACTACTTTAACTTTTAAATAAATAAAGTTGAAAATGTAGGTAGCATGAATCATTAATAATTACATTAGATGTACCTGTTCTAATAACCATTCATTCCAAATTTTAAAATGTTAATATTTAAGAGATAGTGAAAAGGACACCATCATGAATTACTAGCTGCTTTTTAAAGATTATATTTGACTTCAGTTGTAACTCTTTCTTTTTTTTCCCATTAGCTATAGGAGAAAAAAATTATGTTGAAATGACTTCACAAGGTGGTAGAATTTTACTTTAGAAATGACTCTTCCATTTATAGACTCAGAGAGCTTGTCATCAACATTTTGCCTTGTGAACAGTACCAATTATTTGATAGCTTGTTGCTCAATTTTGTGATAAGTATAGTTGAGGATGCAAGATAAAGTAGATGGCCATGATTAATCAGATCTCCACAGCTATTGAGCAAGTATGGGAAAACATTAATGAAAATACTGAAACATTGACTCAGAGTTGTTCTGCTTAATTAGGTATCTGAATATCAACTTTGAAAATTTTTACGAATGTTTTAAGACCTCTCTTAAAAAATCTAGTTAGTGCAAAAATTGAAGCCAGTGGCTCAAGAAAACTGACTATAATTCGTGTAGACTTTCTTATATATTGCAGCTGAAGATAACACTTCCATATTGAAATTTATAATGAGTGACAAGGTATATTTTCACTTGCAAGGATTTGTTAATAAGCACAATTTGTGGTTTCGGGGAACTGAGAATGCCAGAGTAATCATTAAATGACAAATGCATCCAAGTTATGCTACTATTCAATGCAGCATTTCTGCTCAATTATCTGTCCTTACTTCTTTGAGGACAATGATCATGTAGAAACTCTTAATGGAGAAAGATATAGAGCATAATCTAATTGTTTGGAATTCCTATTCTGTGGTATTTGTGCAGATCAATTTGTAGCCGTCATAGGCTTTAGTACTTTTTATTGCTCTGTAACTTTTCCTTATCATTTTTTCTACTCTATTAAACTGGTTAGTTCATTATTCATCCATCTCAGAATCCTCCTTGTATTGTATTTTCTTAATGGCATATACACTTTCAAAGATTCTGTGAACCTTAAAATTATACTATAATTCTAATGTATTCATACTCTGTGAGCTATCTCCCCAATTGATAGAGGCCATGTAGTATTAGTATTAGTTTTAGTAATGGCCGCATGGTGAAAGAAAGCCTATGACTTATGCTGCACCAGCCAAAAAAAAAAAAAAAACTGAATAAAATAATGAAAAAAAAAAAAAAAAAAAAACTAATAATTAATAAAAGAAAAGAAAATTAAACCTATCATCCTATGCATTTCCCTCACCCAAAGGTACCAGATGACCTTTGAATTTCCCCAAACTGTCAGCCTCTACCACCCATGTAGACAACTTATTCCAGTAATTTATAACTCGCTGGCTGAAATAAAACTTCCTGCAGTCTAATCTAAACATCTCCCCCTGTAACTTGAATTTATGTACCCTAGTTCTACCATCATTTATAATCTTGAAAATTTTGTCCTCATTCATTTTACTGATGCCTCTCAGAGCCTTAAACACCTCAATCAAATCTCCTCTAAGGTGTCTAGTTTCCAAACTCTGCAACCCACATATTCAAAGTCTTTCTTCATAAGGATGCCCTTTTGCTGATCTCACCAGGCGAGTTACCCGTCTTTGCACCCTTTCAAGAAACTCAATGTCTTTCTTTAGGTGCAGTCTCATACTTGAACACAGTATTGCACGTGTGGTCTAACAAAAGCCTTATATAATGGGATTATCACATCCCTATCTCTACTTGCAAAAGTTCGATATATCATCAATAGGACACTATGGGCCTTCCTTGCAACCTGTTTACAATGCTCAGAGAATTTCATGTCTGACTGTATCATAACACCCAAGTCCCTTTCCTCCAGTACTGGGTTTAGTTGAACTCCACCAAGTGAATAAGTTATTTTGGGATTACTGTTTCCCAGGTGTAATACCTTACACTTTGTTGGATTAAAGCATAGCTGCTATTTTTCTGACCATTCCTGAAGTCTATCTAGGTCTCTCTGAAGAAGCTGAGCTTGACAGTGATCATTAACTACTCTACCAATTTTAACATCATCTGCAAATTTAGACATCATGCCCTCTATCCCTTCATCAATGTCGTTTATGAAAATTAAAAACAACAGTGGTCCTAATATTGATCCTTGGAGAACCCCACTTCTTACATCAACCCAATCTGAGGAATAGCCATTTATCACAACCCTCTGCCTCCTGCCCTGAAGCCATCCTGCTATCCATCTAAGTATTTTCCCAGGGATTCGAACCTGTTCCAGCTTATAAAGCAACCACTCATGTGAGACTGAGTCAAAAGCTTTGCTGAAATCTAAATAAACAATGTCAAAATTATTCCCTAAATCCAGCTCGTGAGTGACCCTTTCAAAATAGCGAACAAGATTTGTTCAACATGATTTTCCCTTTACAAAACCATGCTGAGTATCCTTGAGAATTTCAATTCGATCCAAATGATCCTGAATTCCACCCTTGATCATTGCCTCCATGATTTTCCCTACCACTGAAGTCAGGTTGATAATTTCCCACTTCACTCTTAGAACCACCCTTATGTATGGGAGATACATTGGCACTTTTCCAATCCAACGGAATCTTCCTAGAGTCTAGTGATGCTTGCATAATTAGCCTCAATGGTTCAATGCACTCACTTGCTGCCTTCCTTAAGATTATAGGGTATATTCCATCAACTCCAGGAGCCTTACTGGCCTGTAGGCTCAAAAGTTTTTTCATTAAATAATCTTCCAAAATTTCAATATCATTAATTACATATTTTTCAACTTCGCTCCCACAATTTCCCATTGCCACAAAAGGTTTTTCATCTGTAAATATCGATGCAAAATAACTGTTGAGTTCATCTGCAATGGCAGTTGGTGTATTTAATACTATCCCCTTTCCCTTATGTAAAGGTATGATCTGGTTTGTCCTGCTCTTCTTAGCATTTATATATGTGAAGAATTCCTTATTCCCCCTCTTTGCTCTGTTTGCTAGCGATTTCTCATAAACTGGCTTTGCCTGTAGAACCTTTTCTGTGGCTCTATTACAGATCATCTTGTAGCTGTTATAGGCTTCAGTACTTTTTATTGCTCTGTAACTTTTCCATGCCACCTTTTTCTGCTCAAGTAATGAGGCAACTTCACTATTCATCCAACTTGGAACCCTCCTCATGGAGTATTTTTTTAATGGTAAATACGTATTCAAGGCATCTGTGATTAATGTTTTAAAAGCATACCACAGTTCAATTGTATTTGTTCTCTGTGTGATATCTACCCAGTTAATAGAGGCCATGTAGCACCTTAAGGCATCGTAATTTCCTTTTCTGAAATTATAACCCATTCCTTTGCCTTTTACTACTGCTACCTCTCTCTCTTCATCATCCACCGTAGAACTCTGTGATCACTTCCTGCTACTGGTTCCTCTACTGTCAGCCCTGTTATGTCATCTGATTCATGGGTGATGATGAGGTCTCGGATATTCTTTTCTCTAGTACTTTCCCTGACATGTTGATACAAATAACAGTCATCCAGTTGATTTAAAAATTTTGTTCTCCATGTTGAGTTTCCTTCCCATTTACTCCAATCAATTAGAGGCAAATTGAAATCACCCATAATAAGACATTGACACTTACTTTCCCATTCCATTTGCATGTAGAGGCTTTCGTCATAATCTTCACAATCACCTGGTCTGTAGATTACTCCCACTCGCATTATACCTTTGTTTCCAACTATCTCACACCATACAGATTCTATACTAGCACATGAAACGTCTGAATCTGGGAAATCTATCATCGCACTCAGGCTGCTTCTGATAAGAAGCATTACCCCACCACCCCTTCTGTCTACCCTATCCTTCCTAAATACATTATACAAGCCATACTGAAACTCATCATCCCCTATTTCTGGGTGGCACCACGTTTCCGTAAGCCCTATTATGTCAGTGTTACTTGTTTCAACCAGCAGTTAGAATTCGCTCATTTTATTGATGACACTTCTAACATTACTATATAAACAATTAAGACTTACTGTCCTTGTAAATTTAACAAACTTAACACAACCCTTGAAGGTTTTTAGGCTCTCTTCCCTGGCATTAGCTACCCACTCACTTGAAACGTTTCTGCCCCCAGAACATCTAGATAATATATCCAGTTGGGGTAACATAAGAACTCTTGAGGTATGTGCAAGAGTTATTTAGCACCTTAAGTTGATATAATCTTCTTTTCTAAAAGTGAAACCCATTCCTTTGCCTTTAACATCTATACTCTCCTCATTATCTAATGTAGAATTACTCCTAATGGTTCCTGTACTTATGACATCCAGGGATATCATCTTGTTCATGAGTGATGATCAGGTCAAGAATATTTTTTCCTCCAGTACTTCTCTAAAATGCTGATAAAAATAATAATTATCTAATTGAGTTAAATTTGTTCCCCGTGATAAGTTTCCCTCCCACTTGCTCCAGTCAATTAGGGGCAAATTGAAACCATCTATAAGACATTCACAACTGCATACCCATTCCATTTGTACAGTATGTAGAGGCTTTCATCATAATCATAACAATTTTCTGATCTGTAGATTACTCCTACCCTCATTATACCTTTGCTTGAAGCTAACTCATACCACACAGATTCTGTACTACCATATATGACTTCTGAACCTGGAACAACTTTTGTTGTGCTCAGGCTGCTTTTGATAAGACCTCACTACCCTTCCTATCTTCCCTATCCTTCCTAAATACATTGTAAATACCATAACCCTAGTGAAACTCATCATCCCAAATTTCTGGGTGGCATGCTTCCATTAGCTGCCCACTAATCATCCCCAGAAATTGGGGGTGATTAGCCTGTTATGTCAGCATTAGTTGTCTTAAGCAGGAGTTCACATTCATTTTATTGACAACACTCCTAACATTACAGCATGCACAGTTATGGCCAAGTGTTCTTGTACAGTTTACTAGCCTGGTACACCCCTTGAAGTTATTTAAATTTGTTTCCCCTACCATGAGTGTCCTGCTCATTTGAAATATCACTTACCTCTGAACATCTTGCCAATACCAGCTGTTGTGGTAACAAACAAGAATTCTTTTTATTTGATAGTGAATTCACCCTGAATTCATTTTAGTTTGTTTTTATATGATAGTGTGAGGTGATAAAATTTAAAAGGTGTTAAAAAAAAGCCTTGTAAATAAATAAATAACTTCAAACAGTATGCTGGGTGAGGAATTATTTTAATTCATTAAAATAACAATTATTATTTGATTAAATTCTTATAATTTAAATTTTAATTTTGTATAATTGTTTAAAATAATTTATTACCTTTATGTTTAATCATTTTGTTTTTAGAGGCAACTTCTCCACCTAGCTTTATTAAGGGACTGAAAGATGTTGAAGGTGTTGAAAATCAGGATGTCTCATTTAATGTGAAGATTGGTGGAAATCCAAAGCCTAAAGTGAAATGGTTTGTGTATTTTTCATATAAGTAACTTACACATACTCACTTCATTGTAATTTTCTTTTTCTTCTCAGGTGCAAACCCAGCACTTGAAACTGGCAGATTTGCTCAATCAGTATTTATGAAGGATCAACTACTTAAAACCTGATATTTATGGCTTTCAGTGTTAATAGCTGTTGCTTGGTATGGTGTGTTTATACTTAATAGAACTTTTAAAATTATGAAAAGTAGGGGGGGGGACTTTCTCATCATCTCAAATTTTTTTTTTTTTTTTTTGGCTGACAGGATTTAAATCACCTGATAAATGTAAAGGTCTTATGCCCACAGCTAATGCTTGAGCTTTGCCATGCATTAGTTTTAAACAAATGGCTGTGAATTATTTTCACTACCACTTGGTATGTTGTGTTTATAAATACTCTGATAATAGAAACTTTTAATATTATGAAAAGTAGGGGACTTTCTCATTGTCTCAAACTATTTTTTTTTTTTGTGGCACCTACTACATTTTCGGATTCAAGCCAAACCAATTGGTAACGAAAATGTCAGACGGAAATGACATCACTTCCTAAATGACACTAATGCAGTGAAAACATCTTTGGCAGCACCTACTACATTTTTGGACTGAAGCAAAACTATCTGGTAACAAAAATGTCAGACAGAAATGATGTTACTTCCTAAATTACACTAATACAGTCACTAGTGTTGATTCGGTAGAGTAAGTAGCTGGCTCACGTCTGCCACTTACTCTGCCGAATCAACATTAGTGACTGCATTAGCGCCATTTAGGAAATGTTGTAATTTGTGTCATTTCTGTTTCACATTTTTGTCAAAGATGTTTTCACATAAAACATCTTTTATGCATACAGGATACACACATACTTTTTCTTTTTTTTTGGTTGGCAGGATTTAAACTACCCAGTAAATGTAAATGTTTTGCCCACAGCTGATACTTGAGCTTCACCATGAATTGTTTTATTAGGCATTAGTTTTAAACAAATGGCAGTGAATTATTTTCAGAGTTTGCCTATGATTAAATTTTGAAGCATTACTTATTCAGAGTATAACCAAATAAGCAACTCATTGTGAAGGCATTCACAATATGAGATGTAATGAAACAATGGCAGCAGTGATTGCTTAAATAAATTTCAGGAAGAACTGGACAAACTTTTGGAGCAAATGGATGGATGAAATGAGGTTTTTTTTTTTTTTGGCTGACATTGCATAAGCTTGCTTTTTTGCATCATATGCC